>NC_071531.1:36812303-37127126 GCF_026979565.1 Vidua chalybeata | reverse complement strand
AGTAAGTTTTCACTTTCTTGAACTTAATTCCACATTTTCTTCAGATAACGGTGTCAGTTTTTTTTTTTTTTCCCCCTTTGGATTCCTGTTGTTTCTTTGCTGTTTTAGTTTGCTAACTTTTTTGGTATTTGCTTTGTTGTTTTTGGTATTTGCTTTGTTGTTTTCCAATTTTTTATTTCATAGGAAATAATGTTGTGGTTTGTGTTTATTTTATTAAGTTTTATTAAGTTGATTGTTAAATGGTTTGTTCTGTTAGCCCCCCATGTTTTCCCCAAGTTGGTTTCTCCCTAAGTTGTGCCCTCCCTTCCAGTTGTCCCTCAAGGTATTCCCTCCCCTTGTTCCAGACCTTTCCCTGCCTATCAAGGCAACCCTGCCCCTTGTTCTAGAACATTAACTGCCATTCATTCCCTGAACCAATCCCTAACTGAGCCTTCTCTCCTCCCCCCATCCTGTCTGGTGGTTAGCCCAAAACTCCACCTCTAGTGTCACCCTATTGGTTCTCATTTTGTATGCACCCCCCTGGTTTGCTATGTTTTAAAAACCTGTGCACAGAGGTGCTCTGGGCTCTCCTTCTCCTGGCCTCTTCGACCTCATTAAAGTTGTGTTGGAATGTCAAGACTGGTGAGTCTCCTCTTGCTTCTTTGCCCAGTCCCTGCCTTGCCACATTGGAGTACCTCTTCTCTGTTTAGAGCTGCGAGAGCTCTAAGGTTCTGCCTGTGGCTTTACCGCAGCCAGGGCAGTTCCCTACTCTCATCACTGCTCCAGAACAACAGAGAGCTAGCCCAGACTCCGGTAGGCAGTGGCAAAATAACATTCACTTTCTTCTCCATCTGAATTATTCAAGAAAAGCCAGATCACAGAGCATGTCATGAATCATTTGAAAGGTATATTACATTACAATTAAAAAAATCAAATATCTAAAAGTATTAAGATTTTGATTTATTTTTTAATAAATACTTAAAGTTCCTTTTCAAAGCAGTCGTTTTGCTGGAAGTGTGCAGCTAATCCTTTTTAAGGACATTTAAAACAAAATATTTACTGGTAAAAAGTGGAGGTAAGAAATTACATTACAGAGCCTCTGTATGACCTAACCATGTTAGGTATTAGACTGTGATCAAAGATAGTAAAAAGACCATAAAGGCCTTGCAAAGGAAGACAATGGTGCCAAGTGAGTCAAAACCCATGAGATTAAACATGTAACTTGTTTTATTATTCTAGATTATTAGTAACACAGAATAGTTAAGGTTGGGAAAAAAAACCCAAATCATTGATATTTTAACAACATCACTTAGTTGACTAAATTGTAGCCCTAAGTGTTACATTCAATTGTTTCTTGAACACTTCCAGGAATGGAAGTGTTCCACCAGTCCCTGGGGAGCTCATTCTAATGCCTAACTACCCTTCACTGGAAAAACTCTTCCCAGTGTCCAACCTGAAGGTCCCTTGGAACAGCTTAAGACCATTTCCTCTTGTTTCACCAGTTGCCTGATCTGTTAAACCTAACACATCTAAATTATTTGAAACTGACATTTCTCCTGTTCAGCAGGTATGAATAGTCAATGTTCTTTTGATGCCAGCAGAGGAATAAGTCTTACAGAAAACTTAGATGTAGATAATGTGAATCTTCATAAATACAGTTTGGGATCACTCCATGCATAGGAAGCAGTGTGAGAAAAAAATTTTCCAACATTGTTAAGTAATTTTTTTATGTTATAGTAAGCTTGGCACAAAAATAAATGGAGTGTCATTGTTAATAAGAAATTCAACCCATTTCCAGTTACTAATTTCTGTAATCATCTTCTAATTGAGCTAAGGAAAAAGCAATACATGGGGCTTGATTTTTTAAGGGATGATAACGTTATATGACGTATTTGCTGTAGTATCTCCTACAATATTATGTGAGTACAAAGGGAAGAGAAATTGTACATGTGATTGCAAGTGGGAGCTGGTCCAGCAGAGATATACCGAACAGAGAAATTTGGTAACATTTCCACTATGGTTAAAGTTCAAAACTTTAAACTTTCCTTAAAATCTTTACTTTAAAACAGGTAAAGATTTTTTTTTTCTTTCTCAGGACTGAGAAGATTCAAGTCTCAGAAGTATAATTTTGTGCAAAAGTAAAAGTAAAAAAAGAGAAAGCACATACATTATATTTTCTTCAGACTTATAAAATAGACTTTAATTATTAATTCATTATTTACACAAAAAATGAGTAATATAAGAGAATTATATTATGATATAGGAACTAGGAAAATATTGACTGCTCATCCCTGTTCCCTTATATACACAGTGAATATTTGAGATACATATTAAGATGAAAATGTCAGTGGAAAACATAGTGAGGTAGGCATTGCTTCCAGTCCTGTCTTCCATCAGCCACATCTCAATCCTTTCATACTTTTTTTTTTTTTTTTCTCATCAGAAGAACAGTGGCTGCTGGGAAGGCTCTCAGGTTATTTTTGGGAGACAAGACAATCAGTAGGACATACTACAGCAGATTAGTGAGAGAACAAAGGGAGGAAAGATCACATATTTCTCAGACTAATACAGTGACAGGAAAGAAAGACATATAAGTCAAGGAATAGTAGCAATACAGTAAGTACAATCTCACTATTCAAAGAAGCATCCAATTACTTGGGGCTGAAGCAACACATGTCAGTCTCACATATTTTCCAGAAGCTTCATCTCTTGGTCTCTGATTGACCTCACTTATGTTCTTTTATAGGATCCTATAAAGGGATTTTATAAGTGAATATCCTATAAATAATAGGAATATCCTGTAAATAATCTTATCACAGGATTTCTCAGGCTGGAAAGGACTTCATGATGACTCTAGTTCAAACTCTTGATCAGTACAGTTAGATCTGAGGTGACATCTAATTACTCAAGACTTTGTCCAGTTTGGTTATGAGTGGAGGACACAGTACTCAAACAGCCTTACTATATAGCCTGAAATCTCTCTGACTTTTCCCAGTCCTCCTCCTTCTCCCTGAATTCCCCGTGGCAGCATGAAAAAAATTAATTTTTCTCTATAGGGTCCAAAAATGACATCATATATGTAGCTAGGTAAGTCATAACTGTTTTTCATAATGTTAAAGGTAGAAAAAAGGTGATTATTACACTGGGTCAATTCACATTACAGCATTTTTTTCAGGCAGATTTAGATGTCTTTATATGAGCTTGTTATCTAAGTTCTCTTTATATCTGAAAGAGAAAAAAACAGAGCATGTATCATCTCTCATTCGTGTACTGTAGGTGATTGAAATGGGTCAGTCTAATTATCATAGAATTCCATTGAGTATATTTTCCAGTTGATATATTGCTTGAAATTTGCTATGAAACTTAGCACAAGTTATTTCATGTTTAACTAATATTTATGTCCATTGCTTAGTACAGTTTATAAAAATGAACTTCATTAATTTTGTAGACCTGCTATTCAATTGCACCTCAACAAAATTTTCTCAAGACAGGATGGTCAAGGTTACTCCTCCTTTGCCAGTCACATTTGTTCCAATATATTTACTGTTGAGGTCACTTCTGATTCCACCTGGCTCTATATTAGATATATGTATATATCCATGATATCCAAAAAGTCATGACATTCAAAGGAAGTTCTGGCTGACTGGTAAAAGGGAAACATAGTAGCCATCTTTAAAAACTGAAGAAAGGAAAACCTTGGGATTAGTATTATTTAATATCTTCATTAATTAAGAAATGAAAAAAATTGAATGAAGAAATGAAGAAATTGAATGCACCCTCAGCATATTCGCAGATGTCACCAAGCTGAGTTGTCACACCTGAAGGATGTGGTGCCATCCAGAGGGTCCTGGACAGGCTCAAGAAATGGGCCCATGGGAATCTCATGAGGTTTAACAGGACTAAGTGCAAGGTGCTACACCTGGGTTGGGGCAATCCCTGGTATCAGCACTGACTGGGGGATGAACAGACAAAGAGCAGCCCTGCCCAGAAGGACTTGGGGGTGCTGGTGGATGAGAGGATGGACATGATCTGTCAATGTGATCTCGTGGCCCAGAAGGCCAAATGTATATTGGGCTGCCCCAAAAGCAGTGTGGCCACCAGGTCAGGGAAGGTGACACTGCTATGGTAAGACCTCACCTATAGGGCTGCATCCATCTCTGGGGTGCCCTAGCACAGGAAGGTCCTGTTGGACCTGTGGACCTGTTGGAGCACATCCAGAGGAGGGACATCAGGATGACCCTACAAGGAAAAGCTGAAAAAATTGGGATTGTTCAGCCTGAAGAAGAGAAGGCTTTGGGGTGACTGAATTGTGTCCTTCAGCACCTGAAGGAAGACTACAGGAAAGGTGGGGCAGGACTATTTACAAGAGCACGTAAGGTCAAATGTGTTCAAAGGAGTAATTAGCTCAAATTGAATGATGTTAGGTTTAAATTAGATATGAGGAAAGAATTCTTTACTGTGAGAGTGGTGAGGCACTAGAATGATGGCCCAGAGAAATTGTGGCTGTCCTACCCCTGGAATTGTTCAAGGCCTGGTTGGATGAGACTGAGAAACCTGGCCTAATGGAAGGAGTTCCTGTCCATGTCAGGGGGCTTGGAGCTAGATGATCTTCAACGTCCTGTTCCAACTCAAACCAACCTATGATATAACAAGTGCAAAGCTGCTACAGCACAGAAAAAATTAAAACATGCCAATTCTTAAATTTTTGGGAGTATTGAAGAATGAACTACTGTTCTTGGGAAGAATTTTATGTTGTTTAGCATTTAAATAGGGATATCTGTTATTTCTTATACAGAGATGTTGATGAATGGGGAAGGTATTGGTTTATTGGTTAAGAATTTATTGATTTATTTCCACATTACATTTAATTTGATTTATCTTTTAAATATGTTTTTCTGCTTGGATAGAAATAACAATTCTGATACTATTGCTTTCTGGTTAAAGCCTAATATGTTGTTACAATTTTGTAAAATTCCTCTTTTGTTTCCCAAGTGCTCATTCAATTGAAAAAGTTTGGAAAGCAAATTTTTGAAAATATTTTTCATCTAATATTTCAACATCACATTGCTGTGCAATTTGCCTATTAAAATAATTTAGATGCCAAGAGTGTATTGTCATTTTAACAAGTGATTGATAATAGCTTGTAGACAGCTTTAAGATTAGTGAAGATGAAGACAGTTAAATTGTCAATGGACATGACACGAACTTCAAATCAAGCAAGTACTATGGAAATATTAAAGTATTTTGGTTAAATTAGTGATGGCACTAATAAAATACAATGTGAGTTTAATCTGTTGGAGCATGAAGACAGCATCACAGTCATGAAGGCAGAGAAGACACTTCAGAGGATAGGTGAGTCACCTTGTGACTCAAGGTTTTTGTGACCTTTTAAGACACGTCTGCTTGAATGGTACTTTATAGAATGATGCACATCTTGCATGTGAAAAACGGACCTTTGAGTCTTGATTACATCAACTAACAGAAAACCAAATGCTTTGACATCCCAGATCTCTTTAACAAAAGGTTGCATAGAAAACCCATACAGAATAATCAAAATCAACCCCCAAAACAAAACAAAAAAAAAAAAAAAAAAAAAAAAACACCAAAAAAAAACCCAAAAAAACCCAAAAAAACCAAAAAACCAAAAAAAACCAAACCAAACCAAAACAAACACAAACCCTTACTACTATTAACTGAAAATTTCTGCAGTATGGACTTTGGACCATATATTTCCTATTCTAGAAAGTCTGCATTATTGTCATTTAAGTCCTCTGAGCTAGGAACTTGACACTGCTTTTCATCAGTGGTGACTTAAAGGATCCAGAAACTACTTTATCTCCTCAAGTTTCTCCTATCTTTTCTTAAGAACTCTTAGTTTGACATACTCTGTTGAAATTAATATGATTTAAACATTTTGACCCACAGATGGGACAGAATAAGAAACATACATATGCAATCATTTGGCTAGTAAATTTTAACCACAGTTAAAGCTGCCCTGACTCAATCACTAATTCATATCCCTATGTACTGAGGCCAGTAATTGAAAATTTTGAAATCTAATGCATGTCTTTAACACATTTAATCCTTAAACATTTTCAATCTCTACCTTAAATGTAAAAGACAAGACTCAAACAAAGGTGTGGTTCTACAAATATGGTCAAATATACATTTACTGAAAATATAAGAAAGTGCACATTCATTGAGGTTCAGTAAGAACATAGTATTACTTTGTTGTTTTTCTTTTCAGAAATTGAGTGACAATTCCCCTGAGGAAAACAAGGTAGTTCAAAATAGCATTTAACAAGCTAGTAAATAAACAGAACTACTGCCTTGCTTCATGTGGAAATTAGTCTATTAGATATGCAGGCAACATGATTTCCATGGTTACAAATGACCTGCAAATCTCTTAAATTATCCAGTCATCATGAACAACAAACCTACTAAATAATTATACTAAAATGCAAGAACTGATTCCAACAGTATATTTGAAGTGAAATTCTCCCAGAGATGGGAGTTTTTTACATGGTAAAAAGTTGCCCCACTATTTCAATGTAAACTCAACAATGCCTTTCTTTGAAACAGTTTACCATGAAGAATTTCATTTTCAATAACATTATTTTAATATTATAGAAGAACAGTAACCTACTGGGCTGGATGGAAAGTCTGGTTTTTTTTGAGTACAAAGTGAAAACTCATTTAATATAAATTTTAATGTTTCTTGTTCCAAGAACACAATGTATATTAGCTTAATGCACTTCTATTTCTGGTGTTTTATACAGCTAATAGTCACAATTTTCCATGAAGTAAATTAATTCTGTTTGCTTCTATTGAGTTCAGTTTGTCTAACTGAAGGGAACAAGACAAGCAAAAAATACATGGCATTTGAATGATCACTCTTCATCACATATGAACTACAAATATGTCTTCAGAAATTTGTTCAGAATTTTCTAAGTCTAATGTAAATCTAAAACTGTTCTGAAGTGGCAGCAGGAAAAACTCTTCATGGTCTCTTACATTCGATTGATATATGTATGCAGTGACTGCTGTGGAATACATATTTCATTGTCAACATTTTTAATGAAGTGGTAAGTCTTCTTTGCTATCTTGACCTAAAGACAGAGCAAAACCATTTTGCTAATGACTGATTCTTTGTATACTAATTTTCATTGTAATTAATCCCAAATGCTTATCAAGGTCAGTCCTCTCTTAATGTTTCTACTATAAAACACTGCAACTCCATTAACCTCATTTTTCCTCTTTTTGGGATCCTTAATCAACAAACAGCTGCACACTTGAGTTATTTTATCAGAAAACTTCCATAACTTTCCCACAGGCATATAATATTTAATGTTTTTAAAGCGTCAGCACCTTCTAATTTTTGCTGTATGAGAAATACTGCTTTCATTTAAGGATACTGCTGCAGATACAAGCTAAGTTTGTATCCATTACAAATGAAAAGAGATGGTTTGGTTCCACAGTAAACTTTAGCTCCAAATTTGAAGGAAGGTCAAAGAAGATGAAATGTTTTACAATGTGAAATTCCTGGGGCCTGACTTGAGTGCTGGATAGAAGTAATAGTATTCATTTTAAATGAATTGCCAGCTGAATTCACTGTGATTTAAAATAACAATGTGATAATATTTTGACCTGATTGTCTAGATTTCATTTGAATCTCTTTAACTTGCCCTATTTAATAACTGAGTTATATTTTTTAATCAATGTCAGAAATATGAGAACTAAGGTCTTTATCTCACATTTTATAACACGATCTTTCTTTTTGCCAGTCTTTATTTTTTCCCCCTTTTCAATTTACCCATTCAAGAGAATGTAGTCTCTTTCCCAATTTTACTTGGACAATACTACCTTCCATGTGAAATTTTTCACTGTATCCTAGTCAAAACTTGTTCTGTTGTTTTTTTTTTTTTTTTTTCCTAAAGCAGAATCACTTTTCCCCAAAATGTTATTCTAGCTGTTTGCCTTTTCAGTAGTGTTTTGGACATCATTGTCCTCTTCCCTTAATCCTAGGAACTTTTATAAATCATGTTTTTCTGTGCATTCACCAAAATGAAGGGAAAAGATATTTGAAAAAAAAATATAGCACCACATGGCTCCTGTTGTAGTTGTCTAAGTTGCCACTGATGAGCTGATCCAAAGCCTGTGATTCTGTATAACGCCTAACACGATGCTACTCTTACTTTTCAGAAAAACCTACTTCAGTATCTCTGGTAATGCTGGAAATCACATGTATTACTCTGGATTTATCCAAAAGACTTATTATACTTGTGAAATTTATTGCTTATATTTCTATTTAAATAAGCTTTAAAATGGGTCAGAGCTATAGCATATTTGTTTACCCTTTGTCCTGAGTCCATATTTCCCACTTTTTCCTACTTAACACAGAAAAGTAGATAGTAATTTTATTTCTCTAACTGTATTATCTATAATATTGGTATTTTCTATATAATCTGTCATAACTTCCATATAGTCTTCTCTCTCATGCAGGTTGAGAGAAGCACAATTTTAATTGTTTCAACTTAAGCTCTACTCATTTTATCTTTGTGTAATGCCCATGTACTTAATGTACACCTTTTCTATTTTCCTTTCTCATTCCTATTCAGTGATCTGAACTATTCAACTACATTACTGCAAAATGTTGACTTTCACAGTTCTTGGAGTAATGAAGGAAGCTGCTGTTTGATTTTGCAAAAGGGATGCTTTTACTCATCATAGGGCCTGCTTCTGAGAAAGCCATGTCTGATATTCTTAGAACTTAGAGATCTGCGATCTTTCTTCTAGTGACTATGGTTTCAAACTACAACTTTTTTTCTTTTTTTAAAGGAGCATATTTATTTACTTTTATTTTTTTTTATCCCAAAGACTGGTTGAGGTAGGGTCTTTCACTGAAAACCACATTTTTATGCTTAACATCTGTAGTGCAACTAATCATAAACAAGGTCATATCTGACTCAGAAACAACATTCTGAAGTTTTTGCATTATATTTCAACAGAGGTTTGCCACTCTAAAATCTGTCTCTATGATGTTTCATCTAATTAGTCATCTTTGCTTTGACCAACAGTGAGAACATGGCTCTGATTATTCTGTCTTTCAGTTACAATGAGGATATATAAAGCAGTTTTACAACATGTCTAAAAGGAAGATGTTGGAGCTCAATCACTCCTAATGGACCTTTTACCCAAAGTAATTTGATTTCTGTTTGTTTGGTCTCAATCAAAATTCAATTATACACTGCATACAGTAAGACTACAGCTATTTGAATTATGTATGTTTTTAATGTAAAGGAAAAATGTCTAGAACGGGAAGTTAATTGAACTTTCCCACTGAAGAATGCGTACGAATTACTGAGAGAGGAGGATAGAAGTCAGAGTTTTAACACTTCATTGAAGCAAAGAGTTGTTTATTACTCTATTCACTTCTAAACATGAACAAATACTACAACAAAGACATATTTTCTTGTCTATGGAAGGAAAAAAAACTTTATTCTAATTAAAGGTTGACTAGACAGCTTCCTACTTAACAAGAAAGAAAATAAATCTGGGGGATGAAATGTTAAGCTAGTCCATATCTTTTGAAAGATTTCAGAGGAAAGATTGACTATTAAACCAGATATAGTCCACTAAAAGAAAGAAAATATACTGTCCAATTGCTGTATAGTTTATTAAGATAGAGCAAGTCTGATGAATATCATAAAGATAGAACTTTTAATACAACCTTAGGATTTTTCAAAATATTTATCACTGAGTTGTCTATTTTAGATACTAACTGTCAATATTTGCATATTTACTGTAAGCTGGCTTGAAGAAGGCATAATTTACAGCGATAGGAAAACAATAAAACATTCAATCAATTCTACTTTGAAAATTCAGAAAATACGGACTGGATGAACAGATCATTGGATGGGTTAAATGTTGGTTGGACAAGGGGGCTAAAAGAGTAGCTGTTGTTGCTTAACACTTGGTTGGCAGCCAATAACAAATAAACAGCCCAAGGGTCAATGCTGGACTGCTATTATTCAATTCTCATCTGAATTGTGAAATGGTCTGCACCCTCACGACCTTATCAAATGGTACTAAATTAGGGTAAAGAATTGTAGTGCCAAATTATAGAGTTTAGTCCACTGGGACCATGATAAACTTGTGACTGGAGCCAGCAGAAAATGTGAGAAATTCAGTAATAAGAGACCCAAAATTCTGCAGAGGAAGTGATAAAAGAATAAAAATCCCATGAATGTGTACAGCTGGGAAGGAACTGACTGAATAACAGGCACGCTGAGAAA
Organism: Vidua chalybeata; assembly: GCF_026979565.1. Taxonomy (NCBI): domain Eukaryota; kingdom Metazoa; phylum Chordata; class Aves; order Passeriformes; family Viduidae; genus Vidua; species Vidua chalybeata. The sequence goes on along the minus strand of NC_071531.1, from coordinate 37,116,852 downwards.
GACCCAGGTTACTCACATTAACTACCAGTGTTCTGCCCTCATGAGCATGCTAAAATCATAGTGGGTTGAAAGAGGAAGAGTGTGGTCAGCAGACTGAGGGAAGTTAATGTCTTCCCACTCAGCACTTCAGTGGCCTGAGGTTTGTGCATCACTAGTACTAGGACTCCAGTATAGTTTGTCTTCAAACAGGTCAGGCTGGAAATAAACTTCTATTGTAAATTTTATTTTTTTATTTTCTCCCTTTCTCTTCATTTTATCCCATTTTTCAAATCTGTATGGGCTAAAGTCCTGCTTGCACAAGAGTGAGTACTACTTTTCATCCACAAAGTAGAGAAAGCTTCCAGATTGTGTAGGTAAACAGGCTACCAAACCCTCATGATAGGTGAGGTTCACCCTTCACCTACACTTCCTTCTGATGAACAAAGTGGAGAACACTTAATCCATTGATTTATACATCAGGCCTGTGTGGAATGGACATAATATGGGCTAGTGATAAGATTTAAAATGTATCTGCTCATTTGAATGTCATTCCCTTCCTCACTTTTTTCACAACATATGTATGTATAAATAGTTATATAAACCTTTATCCATTTTATATACTACATTTTTTAAATTATATATTTTATTATCTACTTTATGTGTTTGTTATATATTTATACATTCTATTTGTAAACACTTATATTATTTGTATATTATATATATATTTATGTATTTTTAATTAATGTACTCTTCTAGAGAACACACAAAGGTTTTCAACTGAGAATTACTATCAGGCCAACACTAATGCTTGATGCTAAAGCCTTCCAATTACTAGCAATATAGCTGATTCCAAAAATTCTATATAGGTTTATATATCAAAGCATCAGAGAAAGAAGGACGAATTTGGGACTAGCTTTTTTTAAAAACTGTGTTTGGCAAGTAAGGTGAAAGCAGATACTACAAAAGTAGTGACTTATTCAAAGATTCAGGCAAAGTGTAAAAATTTTCACTTTTCCTGGAGCTAAAAACTTTGTAACTTTGCTTATAAATTAGCAAGTACTCACCAGGTGAAAACAGTTCTATTCATTTTTTTCCTCAATGGATTTTTAGCAGCAGTAAATGCTGCAATCCAGTCAAACCTCTGAAGGGTAGAGGCAGTCTCATACAGAAAAGGCAAGAAAAACAGAACTACCCAGGTGTCATCTTCCCAGCTTTTTCTTGTGTATTCTTTGACTGCAGTAAAGTAGTGGTTTTGTAAAATACTCTATTGTCAGGTTAGATATGAGTTGATGACCATTTTCACTTTGTATGTGATGTGCTGTAATTTATACTTAATAAAAAGCTACAGTGACCACCCTGATACTGAAGACACCAGAATAGTTCCCTCCTTGGAACACAAAAGCACTGTGCTACTGCAAATGTCATAATGTGGCAGAGAGTGAGAAATGCTGTCACTAAAAGGAGCAGCCAGTGTACCTGCACTAAACCGTTTCAGATTCCTGAGTATAATGCAACCCTAAAATTACATTTTCAAGTACTAGTTTTGGCTGAGACATGTTGGCAGAAGTCCATTGCAGTTAAAAATTTACTGCTAATAATTGCTGAACTAGGAAGGACTGATATTTTTCATGCTGCTTCTGTTTCAACATTTCCTTGCTGTCAGCACTAGCCTTTGTGCTGTTCTAAGGCAATTCCACACTGGGGAGACGGAGGCAAACCACTCAGTCGTCAGCTAAAATAGTGCCACAGAGCTCTTGGGATCTGGCCCACAGAGTATAATAACTCCTCTACCTGCCTGAAATTTCACTTAGATTTTTTTACTAAGCAAACCTTTACACTTAAGTGCTCCCTAGTATTGATTGCTTTTCTGTGGTTTTGCATAAATAGTGTGGTGCAGTGTGCTCATGTAATAAGGTGATGAAAGCATATAAAAAGATTAATTTGATTCTTTCTCTTGAAGTTCCCTTTTTTGAACATCAGATATTGACAGAGAAGAGAAATATGAAAATGCAAGTACTTATCTTGAAATTTGAACAACCAGTTATCTGCCAATTCCCAGTCAGAAAGGGTTTGTATTTTAAATGAACTATTTCTCCATACTATTTTTAAAGGCATAACCAAGAAAAGAGTTTAAATTATTTTTCTTGCAGACCTTCTACAGCCTAAATTCTCTTTTAAATAATGAAATAAATAAGCACATGTATCCTTCTTCACAGATAATTTTTTACTTTTGTGTTCCTTTCCTTCTACATCAACCTTTGTAGCACTCTTAACAAAGGATTCTTCTACTCAGCAGTCTTCAGGGTGGTTTGCAGGGTTGAAATTCAGCTGTATCTTTTTGCAGCATAGTGCCCACTTTGAATAAGAGTGTAAAAAATGACGGTTGTGTCTCTGATTCCAGATGCTCTACCCTGATGTTCAGTTCCATCATCAGTCCATGGCCTCTTGAAAATGTTACAGCTTCTCAAAGGTATGTCATGTTAAATGCCAGCATTTCAGATTTGCTTTGCTCAGATGCGTTAGCCTGACTTTTCAAAGATAAATTTCCCTTTGTTTTTCTCAGCCTGTGCTTTTATAATAGCTTTTGAAGTGTTATTTATTTTTTTCAGAAGGTGTTTGTTCTTCATTCTGCTTTTACTTTATTTATGAATTTCATTAATGTGATTAGCTTTGACTGATTGACAGTTAAAACTACCTGCAGAAGAAAAAGTCAGAGCTGTGTCCTAGTTTAATATATGATTGCCATCTGAATGTATGACAGCTAGCTGAATAGTGATCTCCAAAAGACATCTGGAAGATTTGAAAACACCAGTATCTCCATTTTAGAGGATGAAAAATAAGCTAGTATAAAGATTTAGGGAATTTTGGACAGCTTTGATGCGTGCTATTGCATGTAACTATAATGTGGCTAGTATCCAGGGTCTTATCCAGGGCCACTGTGACTGTATGGAGTATAAAATGGTAAGGCTTTTGGAGCAAGGAGCTGCAGGTGACCTTTGTGGAGGAGGCCATGAAGTGCCCAGTGCTTATTTCGACCCAGTCAGACTCTGAGATGAGCAGCCCATCACCTGTTGAGACTGCAGCCTGACAGGGAACACTGTGGTGCATTTTCAAGGAAGAATAACAGGCCCAAGGGACTGGGGGGGCTCTGGATGCTGTGGAGACATGCAGAAGGATGCAGTTTTAGGAAGACATTGTAGAAAAGATGCTAAGGAGGAAACAGCTAAGGGCAAGGCTGGAGATACTGTCTTGCAAAGAGGTGACCTGTATTGGCTTAGGGACACCTTGTGGGTTGGGGACTCTGGCTGTGGGTGTCCTTTGTCAGGGAAGGAGCACTCCTAAGGAGCTTCAGCCTTTGGAGGACACACGTTAAGGCATAGAGATTGCTGAGGAACTGTGTGGCCATGGGTGGCCCCTGCTGTGACATACACCCTGAAGGGCTGCAGCTATGGATGAACCACACTGAGTCAGGGACACCTCTGAAGCCAGTAGTCTGTTGACAACATGTGTCAGAGCAGTGGAAAATGAAGAAGCCCAAAACAGTGGAAGAGACAGGGGCGTGGAGCAGCAGACAAAAAGCAATACATACCTACTCTCCTGTGCTGCCTCTGTTTTCACCATATAAATAGGATAGGATAGATTGTGTGTAGCCCATGTCAAACATGAGAGAAAATCAGACTAGGAAGCGGTATAAAGTAAGTTATGTTTTTTATTGGGTCATCTCACCCCAGTACCCAAAATGATGAGAGCATTGTGTCAATGAATGATGCATTAAAAGAAGTAAAATTACAAAATTGATGTTTTGTTCATGCTGGTGTTGGATACAGTGTAGAATTGTTTGAGAAGGGAAGGGAAAATACCTAGGCTGAATGGGAACCTCCCTAAGTGATTGGTTGGAATTTGGCAGGGGAAAAATGCTGTACTTAAAACATTCATTGTGGTAAAAATTAGGGCATGTTGATAATAGGCCTCCTTTTTCAGTCAAGAATCCTTGCACCAAGAAGCATCCATGCTATTTAGGGTACTTAGTATTAGCTGCTTAGTTAATATTGCAAAAGTAGAGTACAAAGGTAGCATGATTTGAAGCTGAGAGTAGGTCCTGATTTTCTTTTTGTGACTTCTTATACTAATAAGAAGATTTTTTATATAAGCATTCTAATAGATTAAAAATAAATTCTACACCAATTCCTGAGCAAATAAATTGTGGTACTGACTATACCACAATTATGCAAAAATATATTAAGGAAATAAAAAAATGAGTAATACAACATTCCAATAGAGTGCAACATAATTTTATGCTATAAATTGTCCTTATAAGAAGCACAGTGAGCAGTGTTGAATGAAACAAAGAAACTTTTAGCTTTTTTCTTTCCACATGGTGTTTTGGAATGACTTGTTTCATAAACACAGAAGTTCTGAGTAGTGCCTAAGAGCTGTTCTTTTGAGAATAACTGTATGTGGCTTTAAAATGCCCCATCCACTTTTTCTTGCAAGTAGTGTTCTGCATAGCCTCTGAAAGCTCCACATAATAAAATTAGGATGAAAAAATATAAATGAAGCTGCTGGGTTCATTAAATAGCAAATGGAAAGACAGCTGCCAGGTTGATAGATAAGTCAACTCCTCTGTGTGTGCTGTGATTTGCAAGTAGAATGCTGTTAGTGTATTAGCTCCTAAGTGTTTCAGTGTCACATATCTAAAAGCTGTATGCAGCAGGTAAAAAAGCACATAGTTTGTGAAAAAATAATATCAAAAGGAAAATACACTTAATCTTCCACTTCAACAAACCTCACAATTCGTCTTCTCTGGAAATATTGCATCAGCTGTGTTAACTTCTCACAACTGTTTGAGTCTCTAAAATTGTCATTTCTGGAATACCAAATTTTCACTGTTTTAATATACAATATTTGTATGTACAAAAGTAGAAATGTGCAATATTTGGAGGGTTTATTTTTTTATTTTCTATTTCAGAAAATGCACTCAATATAAGTTTAACATTGCTAACCAAGACCTTATTTGATATTAGTAAACAAAAAGGACTTGCTGTAGAGTGTATGCTGTACTTCTAAGATTATTTTGAGCCTACTGAGTGTATCAGTACTGTAACTTTTGGTTATCCTCAGTTATCTTTCTTATGACACCAGGGAGGGAATATGAAACTTCTGGAGCATGCAGAACCCCCAAGCCTACTCAGAGGCATAGTATTCCATTAGTAAAGCACCACAAGGTTTGGATACCTTCAGAGAGGGATGGAAAGACTTTCAGCTCTTTCAAGTGGCCCTGCCTCGATGGCATGCAGTCAAGCTGTCGGTTGCAGTGTTCTACCTAAGCACTGACTAAACACAGCTATAATTTTTCTTTACACCTAATTTACTGGGTGTATCATACAATGATGATGTAGTTCTAGTCAGGTCAAGCTGCATCTGTTAAACAGAAACTGTGAAATGTGCTTTGTGAATATGATGGGAAAACATGGTCAGGATTAATGAAAAAGAAATTGCATTCTTTTGTTGATTTGGAAGTATCTTTAATTGAAAAAAGAAAATAGCATTGAACGTATGATGATGATATGCACCGCTGACCATCATGTTTTCTTACATGACTGATGTGGTGGTCTTGGGAATGAAGGCATAGAGACAGGCATTCATACAGCTTCAGGGAATAGAGGATAAGTTTTTAATGATTAGTTTTAATCTAGTTTTGGTTCTAGTCCAGCAGGCTTCGGAAGAAAATCATGCAAAAAATACTTGGTTTAGAACAAAGTCTGTCATCTCTGCTTTCTTTCTCAACACTGTAAAGATAGCATTTGAGTTATGTAGAAATATATATGTATATTTCAGCAGGTAGGAAACCAACACTTGTGTTCTCCAGATGCAGCATTTATCTGAAAGCTGGTGGGTGATAGAGAAAACTGGTTTGCATAGTGGGTGGGTTGACCCTGGCTTGATGCCCCGTACCCACCAAAACTGCTCTATCACTGCCCTCCACAAATGGACAAAGGGGAGAAAATATAACAAAAGGTTCTTACGTTGAGATAAGAACAGGATGAGATCCCTCATTGCTTCCTGTCACAGGCAAAACAGACTTGACTTGGGGAAATTAATTTAATTTATTACCAATAAAAATCAGAGAAAGATAATGAGAAATAAAACAAATCTTGAAAACTCACAGGTTGTTTCTGCCACTGCTGAGGGAGAGGAGTCCTTCCCGGTCTCTAGTGCTGAATTCCTCCCAGAGAAGACAGCCCTCCATGAACTTCTCCAATGTCAGTCCTTCCCACGGGCAGCAGTTCTTCTTGAACTACTCCAATGTGTTTCCCTTTCCAGAAGGTGCAGTCCATCATGGACAGGCAACATGGGTTCCCCACAGGACCACAAATCCTACCAGCAAACCTGCTCCGGCATGGGCTCCTCTCTCCGCAGGTTACAGGTCCCTGCCAGGACTCTGCTCCACCATGGGTATCCCCTGGGATCACAGCCTCCTGTCAGGCATCTGTCTGTTCTTGTCTGGGTCTACTCTATGGGCTGCATCTTCAGGATCCTCTATGCAAGGGCACAGCTGTTACATCAGGATCTTTGCCATAAGCTGCAAGCAAATTTCATTTCTGGCACCTGGAGCACCTCTGCCACCTCCTTGTCCACTGAACTTGGTGTCTGAGGAGTTGTTCCTCTCACATATGCTTGTTGCATCCTGGGTTTGGGTTCAGATTAGGGGTTCTGATCTATGTTAGCTAGCCGAGTTCTGTGTACCCCCGTGCACCCCCCATGTTTCCCCCCCCCCACAGTGGTCTGCTCTGAGTCTCTTACCATTGGAGCTCACTCTGCCAGTCCTGTAACCACTCCCCTGTCCACTCCTGAGAATTCTGTGTCGGTCACCCTGTTCCCACGACCCCATTTGTCCCAGAACCCGGTCTGCCCCCGTCACATCCCCATTGGTTACCCCGATCCATGTCACTCCCCCGTAGCCTGCCCCCATTGGGCAAGGGGGGGCTTCTGCTCTCCTTGTCCCGCCCCCGATAAAACCCCGTGCCTCCTGGGTTCTGTGGCCATTTTCACCCGTGCGGAGTTGGGAGCGGTCTGCGGCTTCTCCATCACGGCTCCCATGGCCATTAAAGCCTTCCACCTGCCACGCAGACGAATTTGGACAATTCTTTGACCTCTTTATTTCACCCCTCGCGCCGACAGCAAAGCACAGCCAGCCTGCCCCGGTGCACAGCAGCAGAAGCACCCAGGAATCGCGACAATCACTGGCCCTGCTGAGAAGCAGAGACGCCCAAGCCGGGCACTCGGGAGCTGACCGGGGCCGAGAAAAATAACACATTGTCGCATATGCTCCCTCCTCTATTCTCTCAGTGCAATTACATCTGTGCAATTATATTTTTTTCTTTATTAAATACATTATCACAGAGATGTAACTACCCTCTCTGGTGGGCTCAGCCTTGGCTAGTGGCAGGTGTGTCCTGGAGCTAGCTGCCATTGGCTCTGTCAGACATGGAGGAAGTTTATAGGAATTTCTCACAGAAACCACCCCACAGTCTCTTCTGATACCAAAACCTAGCCATGCAAATCCAATAAACACGGATACTTTTGCTGAGAAAGTCTCCAAAGCTTTTTCTATTTTAGCTAAAACAAACTGAGACTTTTGTTTGTACCTTGAAAAGCACAAGAGATGAATGAACCCAGTGCAAAAGTCCCATTTGGAAATGGAAAGTAATAGTGATCTTATCTGGCTGCTTTTCTGTCTATTGTTAATATAAATGAGCTCAAAGACCAAGTGTTATGGTGAAGCAGCATTTAGATATCCTAGCCCCGATCTTCAAGTCTATTTGGATTCTAGTTTATTACAATTTTTCAGGATTAAAAATACAAATGGTTTCATAAAAGCCTGTCAGGAAGTGAACCTTGTAAAATGCCCCTTTTTCTTCGTAATGCCTGGTTTTTTTAGTTCAAATTCAAAAGAACAGGACATTTTATGATTTGTTAAATTACCCAGGCTAGGAGCTCAAATCCTGGTAGCTTTAAATAATTGTAATAAGATAAACTTTCTTTTAAATAACTCTTAGGATGATTTTTTAGGTGGTTCTGTTAGCTGAAGTAACTGTAGAATAGTTCAATTGAATCAAATTAAAAAAAAAAAACAAAAACAAAACCAGCTTAGTTTTAACTGCAATGTCATTGTGGATGGTGAAAGTCTGAAGTCAAATAAAACAGCAGAAGTACAGAAAGAACCAAAATGCCTTTGATTTGCTTAAATGATAGGAAAATTTGAGTAAGTTTTTGTAAAAGTTATGCTTCAGTCCTTGCTGTACTTGAAGGTAATGGAGTATAAAATAATCTCCCATTGAAGACTGACCATGTGAAATGGCAACAGATGAAATTGGCAGTTTTTAAAACCACTGAGGCACAGACACTAGTGCAATTTGAGGAATGACATTGACAAATAGCTCAGGGAAGAAAGAGAAGCAAGTTTAGATTATTGCATAATAAAATTGGGAATAAATAAGCTTGAGCATCACTTTTCAATAATAAAAATGGGACTATTTTAAAATTAATTAAATATTTTTCTCACTGAGAAATCTGCTGACATGATTGAGCTATGGAATAAATACGGATGTCAAGAAGCCAAGTAATGGTGCATAGTGTGCACTTCTGAAAATGGAATCTTATACTCTTCTGACTATGTTGTGGAATGCCTTAGTTAAGATTCTTATCTGCACCTTGTTCTTACCTCAGTTCTATTTGATTTGCATTTGGATCTTAGCATCCTGTAGCAAATTATCAGTCCCTTTAAGCTTATCTTTCATCAACAGGTCTCAAGAATGATAGAAAATTTATTTTAAAATAAATCTGTGAGGTTTTTACATAAATCACTATCCAAAAGATATTTACTTCAGTTAAGCTAAAAAAAGCTCAACCCTCCAAAACTTTTTTTTCCTTATTCTAGAGTAAAGCAAACTCCTTTCTCCCAATCTGTTATGTTTTAAACTACTGCATCATTATTGAGAAATATAAATTATATTCTTCCACTTGAAATCAAGGCTATGAATTCTTTTTAGGAGGATAGCTCAACATTAACACTATTTCGTCGGTAAAGTCTAAGTTTCTTTTAGACTGTGGTACAGAATTGCTGATTAGAAATTGTATTTTTTGTTTAATAGATTTAAAAGTGCTACAATTCAATTATACATTACATGAAAAAAAAAATATTTTTGCTTTAAACTAATAACCTTTTTCATTTGCTGGCTTTTCATTCATTGTGGGAGATGGTGAATTCTCTAAATGAGTTTTTCTAATTTTTTCTCCATCTCATTAATTTTTAAATAAAACTATTTTGTCACCCACAGAATTGTCACATTTTTAATCTTCTAGTTGATTGACTTTGTCCTTGTGCAGGAGTTTGAAACCTTTGTTTACTTTTGAGTTTTTCTTTATGTTTTTCCCTATTACACCCTGCCAATTATAATCTTCAGAAAATAAAATTCTCAAGTTCAAAATATTTACCCAGTATCCAGATTGTGTTTGCTGCTGCTTTTTTTTTTTTTTTTTTTCATCTCCTCTTCTGATAATTCTGTGTGTTATTTTCAATCAATGATGAACACCGAAACTTTGAAGGAACTATTCACCATAAATGTATTGAGTTATAGTTCAGATTTATTTTTGTCTGGATACAGTTACATTTGGTTTACTCTGTGTATTATTTCACATTGAATTGTATAGAGTCATAGAATGTTAGGGGTTGGAAGGGACCTCAAAGATCACCCAGTTCCAGCCCCTTTCCATAAGCAGGGATACCTTCTACTAGATCAGGCTGCTCAAACCCCATGCAACCTTGAATATCTCCAACTGATGAGGCAGACACAGTTTCACTGGTTAACCTGTAACACTGCCTCACTAGATTCATTCCATCAACTAGTCTTTGATTTTTGTGAAACTGTCATGCAGATCTTTTGAGTCACATTTAATTTTTCTATATCTGTAATATCAATTAACCTTGTAATTTCACTGTTCTCTCTAGTCACTGTATTAGATGCAACTGCATTGAGGAGTACAAGTCCCCACACAAATCTCTGAACATTTCCTTTTTCTAACCATGAGACGAGTTTTAGTAGTACTTAATTAGTTAATTACATAGAATTTAGCGAGTAAAATATATACCTAATTGAAATTTCCATGGTTTAATAAGGTTTATTTAGAAATCTTCACTAGCCGTAATATTGCTGATCTGTTGGTTCTTAGTCTTTCAGTTTGTTTTAATGTCTCTTCTATGCTTGGAAATATTTTCTCAAGCTCATTTCTTTAAAAAGATTTAGCACAAGAACTTCCTAAATCTCTCTATACAATAAACAAAAGAATTTTCATCATGATAAATTGATGTGTTGTGTGACATGTAGAATTCTAATTTAATTTTCCCTTCACATATAATAATGCATTTCTCATTGTCTTTTTTTTTTTAACTTTTAGGACTCTGTACTAATTTTATCTAGAAGTTTCTAATGCAGAACTTAATTTATGTTGGTTTGGAACAGGAGTGCTCAGAACCAAAAATCCTCAAGGCCAATTTCAAAAGGCACATACTACCTAATATGATGACAATGTTAAATATACAGGTTTCTCTTCTCTATGACCTTAGAACACTAACGTATTTTCATATGGGCAGCTAAATAACTTTCAGGTGGTAATGATTTTCAGCCATTAGTGACCTGGACTGAATCTCAACTTGTGACCTGTATGTGTACTCTGGATTTTTAAGCATAACTGGAAAGCTCCTCAGATCAAGTCTTTCTCCCTTTCATTATGCCATTCTTTTTTACAAAGATGAATTTAGTCTGATATTCTGCTTCCATATTCTATGGTTACGATTCAATAGACCTAAGTCAGAGTCTTACATGAGACATAATTTTAAAATTATTTTTTCTTACCTTTCCTGATAATAGGTTATATCAGGATACAAAAAATAAAATAGGTCATGACTGAGGATTGGGCTGAATAATACTGAGGACTTACATAGCACTTTATGTGCTCAAAGAGCTACACAAACATTACCTAAATAAAACAAATGTGTCTCATTAAGAAGTCTGTTCACGTGTACTCTGACGAGACAAACAAGCATGCAAAAATGCATGACAAATTACTTAAATAGTTCTCCTTTGCAAAGGGAATTGTGCCTGAAATGTCATTCATCCTTTCACAATAGAATATTTGTTTCTTTTTCATTAGTAGAGTGAATAGAGATCATTTAAGGTGTGTCTTCAGGGTGGGTGGATGTGTTTTGTAAAAAAATAACTTTGGATTTTATGACAAATATTCTGCGTGGCATTATTATTATGTGAATTAGCAAAGGAAAGTTCAGCTTTAGCATTTAGCAGCGTGTGGTGAAGAATTTTAATTTCCTTATTTTAAAGGTTAAGTGTTCCTTCAAGCATACTTGTTGCCATTTCCAAACAGAATAAATAGGGAACTTCCTCTAAGAAAGCTACTAGCTCATTTTATAAATATTTTAATAAAAATATATTGCTTTCACATTCCTATCCCTAAGTGAACAGTCAAGAATGAATATAAACAACTTTTTTTAATATAAGATGGAGATTTTTCAATTATAAGCATTTTTAATTGAATGAAGCATTTGAGCAAACCTTCAGCAAATATATAAATTAGTGGTGAAGATGTATATGAGGATTGCTGAGGAAATTTTTTATACCTAAACTGTATATTTAAGCTCCATACTCACCAGCTCTCTGAGGCTGACATAATGGTACTACTCATATACAATACAAAGCAAGGAGCAATATGTATATCCATAAGAAATTTAAATAATGTTTGGAAATCAATGTTCTTCTTATGTGATAGTCCCTTCCCCTGGTGGGTAGGGCCCCTCAGACTTTTGAGAAATCAAGTTTATTTTGATCGATAAAATATTGGTGAGTGACACACTGCAATTAAAATCAGGATAGAAGAGTGAGAGCACTTTTTTTACTAATGTGCTTCTCAGGATAATCCTAGGCTCTTAGTAAAGGTTGGTGACTTGGGCAGTAGGACCACTGGAGCTCTTTCCCTAGAAGATGTCATTACCCTTGCTGAACTTCCAAGCCTTTCCACCCTATAACCACCCTAGTGGTTATACTGAGAAGGCCCTTTGTGCACTTGACCCCTTACTTTCTCATCCAGGTCCTGTAATTTCCTTACTGCTACAATATTCTGAAGTCTTTCTTCCTTCCTGCTTTGACACTACTTCTAGCAGCTGTCTGCATACACAAAATTAAAACACAGGCTTTGTATGTGACTGGAAATCAATGGGAAAGCAAAACACTTGAGATCCTGGACATTTTGGACCACATCTGCACAGCTTGCTATTGACAGTTACCCCTCACTCCACCCATTCTACTGCACAATTTGTTACAAAACATTTCAGGCGTTGCTGCATGGAAGTGAGGCAACTCTTTTTGCACAGCGGCGTTGGCTCAGACTGCAGAAGAAGACCCACAGCACTATCCTCACTTGATCACACAGGTGAGCTTTTCTGGGACTTTGCTAAACACTGAGAATGTTATTTATTCTGGTGAGTGATTTTTATTCTTTACCAGTTTGAAAATATCTTTGAAAAATACTTACCTGTTTAAAAATTGAGCTGACCCCACAAATAATATATGGAGTACAGGTTCCATAGATTTAAAGATTGTATTATACTTAAACATTTTATGTGAAAATATGTCCTCTTTAAGCATAATTTAGGGAGTAGGGCACAGGAAAAAAATAACACCACCTTTTAAATATATTTTTCAATAAATTCTTTAGTAATTTATAAAACTGAATTTTGGGGTTCTATTTTTTTATTTTGCTTATATTTCTCATATATGAGCATATGTGATTGCAGCAACTATGCAACCCAGAACTTTTATTTTCAATTAAAACTATAGACTAGCTTGTCTTTTCAGTTTTTATACAATGCAGGCTTAGAAAAAAAGGCTCGAGTTCTCAAATGACAGCTGAAGGGAAAATTTACAGGGTATGAACACATGTAAAAGTTCAAACAATCTTCCTTTTGAACACAAGTGCTATACCATGCAAGTAGCAGATGCTTTGTAAATATGCCCTTTTATTTTTCAGTTCTAAACTATAATCTATGAAGGACAATTAATTCTAGGGGAAGTCAAAATTTCACTTATACCAGTCACAACCCCATTGAAATAAAACAAATCTTAACAGACAAGAAATCAAATAACTCAGTATGAAATAACAAATCTAAATCTGGAGGTAACACTGAGTAGATCAAGAAAAATATGCAAGTAAAATATTTCAGAAGCAGAAAAGGTTACAGGTGAACAAATATAGTCTCAGGAAAGCTGCTGCCAATCATTGAAAAGTGAAATAAAAATTGCCTAAATTTGAAGCAATTACAAAATTCGAGTGGGTTTCTTTTCAGATGAAAATTAATGTTGAAACTACCAGAGATAATCTGAATAACAGTAGAAGGAGTGTAAGCTAAAACTTGTTAAGGACTTATTCTAGCAGTGCAATAAAGAGAAATCCGTAACTTGTATTCAGAAATTTCACACCAAAGATCCTTACTAATCAGAATTTGACCTTTGAAAATAAAGACAAATTTTGTTCCAGCAGAGCTTCTTTTTCTCTAAATTTCAACTTCATAAGGCCCCTGTTGTATCTGCCCTTATTGACCTCCAGCTTCCAGTAGTTTTTCTAAGCCTGTATTTACTTATCTGATGCTTGCTTATAGACATGTTAATTTGTATTCTTAATCTATTTCTTTTTACCTCTTAGTTTATTTTTGCCTAAGTATTTATCTGATTAACTATAGAATAGAATCACAGAATGTTTTGGGATGGAAGAGACCTTAAAGATCATCTGGCTCTAACGTCCCTGCTGTGGGCAGGGGCACCTTCCATTAGACCAGGTTTCTCAGACCCCCATTCAACCTAGCCTTGAACAGTTAGAAGGGTGGAGCATCCATCTTCTCTGAGCAACCTGTTCCAGTGCCTCCCCACCTTCACAGTTAAGAATTTCTTCCTAATATCTAATCCTAGCCTACCCATGTTGAGTTTAAGGCCATTCGCCTTTGTTCTATCAGTACAGGCTTCTTGTAAAAAATATCTCTCCAGCCCTCTTGTTCCCTTAGGAACTGGAAGGTTGCTCTAAGGTCAGCCCAGAGCCTTCTCTTCTCCACGATGAACAGCCCAAACTCTCTCAGCCTGTCTTCATAGTAGAACTTTTTCAGCCTTCTGATCACCTTCGTGGCCTCCTCTGGACTTGCTCCAACAGGTCCATGTCCTACATATGCTGGGGACTCCAGAGCTGGATGCAGCCCTCCAGCTGGGGTCTCGGGAGAGCAGAGTAGAGGGGCAGTATCACCTTCCTCGTCCTGCTGGCCATGCTGCTTTTGATGCATCCTAGGTTATGGTTGGCTTTCTGCAATGCAAGCTCACATTGTTGGCTCATAAATTTCTCATCAATCAACACCCCAAGTCCTTATCCTCAGGGCTGCCTCTAATCCATTTTCCACCCAACTGATACTTGTGTTAAGGATTTCCCTGATCCAGGTGCAGGACCTTATGCTTTGCTCTGTTGAACTTCATGAGGTTCACATGGACTTGCTTGCTGAGGTCCCTCTGGAATCCTTTGCCTTTAGTATGTCCACCACATCACACAGTTTGGTGTCATGGGAAAACTTGATGAGGGTGCATGGAATCCCACTGTCCGTATCACTGACAAAGACGTTAAACAAGATTACTTGTCTGGAAATATAGTGTACCTCATTCTGTTCATTTTGGGCAGGATATTCAGATTTCTCCTTCATGTTTGAGAGAACACTGTACTGCTGAAAAACCTTGTCAGCATGAGCAAGAAGGATGTTTATGCCCTTCATATCAATCAATAATTAAAGCATTTCAGCTATTGCAGTGCGATTTTTGTTGGTGCATATAAGACACCAAGTACTTTACGCTTATTGCATCACGTGAGGTTTAATGAATTGCTCTGTGCAGGACTTGTGCGAGAGCCTGGGACCTTGTGTACTACAAGTAGAGTGATGTATATTTCATTTCTATAATTCCTTATATGCAGATCAAATAGAGGTATTCAACATTTATTTTTAGAAAGTATTAGGACAACTAAAGACCAATTAAATGTTTGTAAATGTGCTTTCAGAGTGTCTTGTCTAAGAGCACTACACCAAAAACAATGATTACAAATACTGTTCAAAAAAAATTTTTTTTTTTTAATTTGAATAACTTGTCTTTGTTTCAGACAGTACTGTATGTGACAATGTCTTTAGAAACATATCTAACTTTGCATTTGTGTTCTGAGGAGAAAAATCAGATGAAATTATTAAATTGTGGGTTTGCTTATGTCTGATATCATCTTTTCCCCAATTAATGCATTTTGTGACAAGAAATTTCATTAAATATGTCAGAATATTTTAAGTAAGATCAGTCAGTCCTGAATCAGAATGGCTCAGAATTTTTTTTAAAATCTACCCACATAAAGTTCCTGAATTCAGGTAGGTGCATCAGTAAAAACATTGCATGAGATCTTAGAAGAAATCTGGGAATGCCCTAGTTTGTGATTCAGGTGCTGCGCAATGAGTTGTGAGCTCAGCTATTCCAATATAAATTGAAATTTAATAACTGCTTCATATTAAATCCTTCTTCAAGCCATATCTTTCTATTAGTTAATTCCTTAGTTTCCTTTAGAGAAAAAGCAGATGTCTTTCAGTCATCTCAAGCTAGAAATGAACCTTGATGACAAAACCCAATCTTAAAACAAAATAAACACCACGACCTCTCAAAAAGACAAATATTTAGTACACCTGCTATATGTATATTGTTGTTCTGTGGTTCTCCTAACCTTTAAATTAATATGTCTTTTTTTAATTTTTGTATTACCATATTTAGGAAGCTGAGGTCTGTGGTGATATGTAGGTTTTGGGATTTTTGTGTGAACCAGATTAAAATATAATTGTTTTGTCCTGACTGTTGAACTATAGAGCTATAAGACTTCCAAAAATATAGTTCTAAAGACAAATTACTACACACTCCAGGAAATGGGTTATCTCTTCAGAATTTCAGAATATGAGTGGCAGCTTGCTCTTTTTATATATAACTTTTCTTGGAATAGATGCTAACATAATATTTTCCTGATATTCTCTTGTAAAAGGTTCAGGTAAGAGTAGCTGTGATATCCCCTAAAGCAGTGCCTGTCATAAGAATACTTTTTATAAATAGTCACTAAGTTCCTGAAACTTAATGATGTTATAATCATTTTACCAGAAAGAGAGAAAGAGGTCAAATGGCAATTCTTCTTATGTTGATCCCCATGTATATATTTCCCTCCTGTTTCTTTTAAAATATTTTTTAAATTTTTAAAATTTCAGGGTTAACATTACTAATTAATTTTATTTTGATCATATAAATGGTCCTATGATTGTCCTCTGGATTTACTTAACTCTGAAGTCTCAGAACTTCAAAGTACTTTAAGAGCACTCTACATCCAGCTGGTCACTGGTACTACTGAAAGTTTTTTGCCAGCCCATTTCTTTGAGATGTTTGGCCTGTGGAAATTCCTATGTATTTTATTCTAGTTCTTTATTTTGTTTCGTAATGCCTCACACAAATCCCAGGATAGAATAAATTACTAAACAAGAAACGGGTATATACTCACAACTGGGAGTATGTATTAGAAGAACTGCTGATAGAGATTAAAGTTTCTAGGAGATAAGTCTTCAGAAAGAGCTTCTCAAAACTGTGGATTAGCTAATACATAGGGGAGATAAAGTGTGATTTTTTTGCCTTGTCACTTCATGGAAGTTATATCTTTCCTAGCAATACTGAAATATATACTGAGATCTGAACCGGCTTACCGTGAAAAAATATTATACTAATGAATTACAATTTAAATTGAAAATACTCTTTTAATCCCAGGCCATATTAAAAAGCAGACTGATCTGGTGCTTATTGCCCAGTCATGCAGATTTCCTACAGAGTAGTGGGAAATTCTATCTCTTTGAAAGACTTGACTGTCTACTCACATAAGAGAAACCTGTTTTATTTTTGAAGGAAATAAATAACTTTTTCTTGGATAGAAGATGGATTTCACACTGTCAATCAAGCAGTAGATAATCCAAATTTAATAAAAACCAAAACCCTATGTGCTTATGGAAGCACTGTGAATGTCCTCCACCTTTGGACTTTGGCACCAGAAACAGAGATACGAGTGACTGCTGTTATAGAAACATGGTAGTTTTCAGGGAAGGGTTGCCATCCAGAGGGACCTTGTCAGACTGTAGAAGTGGGTTAATATGGGCCTCATGAATACAACAAGGCCAAGTAGAAAGTCCTTGATATGAGCTGGAAATGTGAACTTTCATCTTAGAAAGGCAGTCACAGTCTGGGCTGCATCAAAATTATTGTGGCCAGCAGCAGATCAAGGGAGTTGATTTTTCCTGTCCACTCCACCCCACTCTCATGAGACTCCACCTAGAGTACTGCACCATACTCGGGACTCACCAGTACAAGCAAGACATAAGCATCTTGCAGCAGGTCCAGAGTAAGGTCACAAAAATGGTCAGAAGGAGGGAACACATCTCCTGTGAAGAAAGGCTGAGATTGCTGGGGATGTCCAGCCTGGAGAGGAAACCTTATTGAGGTCTTCCAACATACAAAAAAGTCTTAAAAGAAAGGTGGAGAGAAACTTTTTCTACCAAGGTCTGCAGTGACAAGACAAGGGGTAGTGGTTTTGAACTGGAAGAGGAATGATTAAATTGAACATAAGCAGGAAATTTATGATGAGAGTGAGAAGTTGTGGATGTCATACCACTATAAGTGTTCAGGGTTGAATGGGGCTTTTAGCAGCCTGACCTAGTGAACTGTGTCACTATCCACAGCAAGGGACTTGCAGTAGATATTTAAAGGTTGCTTCCAACCCCAAATTTTTTATGGTTCTATAAAAACATAAGTGAAAAGCAGAGGTGAGAGTCATGAAGTTAAACACATTACAATCAAAACAGCTGGAGTTTCAGAAAATTTGCGAACAGAGTTTCAAATGCATGTGCAAATGAAATTCTTACTAAGTCCATGTATATATGAGGATTTGGGTTGGAGGTACTTTAAATCATACTTGTGTGGGTCAGTACTTAGCATGGTTAGTTCATGGCATGGAGTTTAGTCTTGCAGGACCAAAGGAACCTTGTTTACCATAGTATTAGAGAAGTGCTGGGATCTGGGGCTATAATAAAAGAATATTTCACCTGTTAAGGAAGGTAAGCATCAAGACCACTGTACTGGTTCTGAAAAACAATTATTTCCAGTAGTAGATAATGAGGTGGTGATGTTTTTGGGGTTTTTTTTCCCCTCTACAGCTTTGTGTCTGCATGAGGCCAGCTGAGTCTAAAAGCTCATACAGCTGAACCAGCTGGAGATATCATAAATCCAGTCTAAGGAATCAAGGTTTTCAGGACAGCCAGTTGATCCTGAAATGCCTACAGTCCACATAATTTTGACTGAAGTATTTAAATATTTATTAAGGGAAGTTGTTAATTTGCGGCTTTTGTGTGTATGTGGGGGGGGGGGATTGTGGTGGTGGTGTTATTTGTTGGTTTGTTTACTTTTAATTTAGATCTATTAGTCAAAGCCTGGCTCAGGACTGAGAATTTGTGAGTGTTTTCCAGCTCAATCTTTTTCGGTTTAAATGCCTCCCAGCCCAACATACAACAGTAGCATAGTAATAGCAAGTTTTCAAAGGAGCACTGCTTTGGCTAGTTTCAAAATTGCTATTACAGCAGAGGGAGAGGTAGCTCAGTATCCCTTGCAGACCTTTGAAATCAACAGCTTGCATAGTATTAATTGTACGGCCAGGGATTTCTTCTTTTATGTTGGGCAATAAGATATTATATACATTCAGCACTATGGAAATTATTTCTAAGTGATATTTATAAAACAACAACATTTTTGAAATGCAATATATTTTTTTCATCTTTTAATTATTCCCTAAATACTTTCTGCGTATTTACTGACTGCTATTTCAAACAAGATTCCATTTGATATTCATTTAACTAGAGCTCACACTGAAAATTATGCCTTTCATAGACACATCATGAAATCACCATTTTACCCGTAAGACTATCACATTGGGATGCAGACTATTAAGTTTCCACAAATCCTAGTGGGTTTTTTTTCAGAGTGACTACCCATCTAAATCAAAATATCAGAATAAAATCTCAAGGACTGATCTCTGGATACAGTCCAATAAGTCAAGAGACCACCTTTTATTTGACTTCTTTGAACAATTCTTCTGCTGTCAAGCATAACACCTAAAGCTGTCTCATCTCACTTTCCTAATCAGCAGTATGGAGTGGAGCCTCAGTAGGATAGCCTGCTATTCTTGTGTCACGAGCACAGTGCACTGTCACAGTTCCAATCACATGGATTGACAAATATTCCCTTTTCTAGTGGCAGGTCTAGAAACCAGAAAATTCGAGCGTCTACAAATTAAATTCTGAAAGAGAATTCAAGTTATAATACTTTATGTGTTTGCAGCTCATACGCTTCTTGTATGGTGTTTGTTACAAGTCTGTTACAACACTGATTTCTATGCAGAGTGACAATATTAACAGTTTAAATATTTTGGTGAGATAAAAAGAAGTTGATGAAAATTTTACACCTAGAAGGAATATTCAATATTTTTGCATTGCATCAATGTCAGAATATTGATAAAGCTTTTTCTCCTGGTTCAGCCACTTTACTAGGTTTAAATTTACCTCAGGGTATGGAAAGTATATAAAACAAACCTTTTGTATTTTTATGTAGTAATCAAAATCTTCTACCCTTGAGAGATACTCTTTTTCTAAAGGAATGAACTGGAAATTACTTTTCTTTGCAGTACAGAAAAATTGCAGAGGAAGGTTGATAGAATATATTTGGCTTATTCTGCTGAACTCCAAGCTTGGTATAATTATTAAATCCATAAGAAAATGTAAGATAAAACATTTATTTACTGACTCACATCATCAAAATACGGAGAAAAAGGATGCCATTTCTAAAACTGGCATCATACATCTCGATTTTTTTTTCTTTTCATTTTGTTGGCTCTGGTCAGTGAACTGAATCTACCTGACAAAAGCTGTGGGAACATTGTGGAGAGAAACTAACCACTAGATTTGAGAAATTAATGTGTTTGTTTTAAATAATTTTATTTTCTCAGTGGCTGATATGGATTGTGTTTCTATTTTTATTTAATAGATATGACAATTTGGCATCAAGGTCTACCTCTTCTCTAGGTTTTGTAACATTACCTTGAAAGTCTTTTTGCTAAGCTTCAATAATTTTAAAAATGCCTGGCTATTCTTGTGCTATAACAATGTCTTTATTAGTGAATATGATTTCTCATTTCTGAATACATAACTTCCTTTTAGCGGCAATAATGCTGATTATTTCTAATTATTAATATAGTAAAATTAGGTAAATTTTTTCCAGTAAGGCTGCTTAAAAGTGATTGTGACTTTGTTTCTGCCAATAAGTTCTCTAAGGATATTTCTAGTTCTTGAGTTTGTTTTATTAGGAGAATCTTTTACTCCCATGCCAATGCCCAAGCCTTAAACATATATTGTCACAGAAGAAAAACACAGGAATTTCTACATAATGTCCATTATTTTCAAGCCTTGTCCAGAAGAGTAAAAAGTGAGACAAACAAGAAGGAAACAAAAATGTCTCCAAAATACCACACTCACTTACTTTTAATTTTCCTACCTCTTATCTGTAGCAGTCAGTTGACAAGTACTATTGAAATAAGAGAGAATCTTAGAGAGAATAAAAGTTTCAGAACTCCTAAGCATGTTACAGAGTTAAGAAAAGGAAACAAAATACAGCTGGTGAGGAATTTGCTTGTGTTTCATCACAGAAGTCTGGAAAATAGTCTTCATTGTCTATGACCACACTATTATAAACCTGTGATTGTGTCACACATTATCTTTATCAAAATTTCTATTTCATTCAGAATCAAGTTCAGAACAATAAAGCAGAGGTGAATGTCATTGCCTATCACGTAATTGAAGATTACAAAAAATACGTATTCTGTGTTATTACTGAGAAAGGAAAAAAATGTAGCATGAACATAGAATTCCAGCTTTCAAGATAATGTCTGGGAATTTAATGTGTTTGTTAGCTATTTGCAGGAGTTACTTTGGTCTTTGTTTCTACTTTTGGATTCTTAAGATCAACCTTCCTATCATTGTGAAGTCCTGAAACCCTTACTCTGATACAAAGTAAAATGTCTGCATTTTCTTTATGCCTGTGGGCAATAATACACATTCTTTTCTTCAGTACTACCTTGAGGAAAAGCAACATTTTTTCTATGATCAATATTTAAGGTTGGAGAACTCCAATGGAAGATCAAAGTGAGATTATTATGCAAGCTCGTACTAAATGGTCTTTTTATTCTACTATTTCTCAGAGTTCATTCAAGACGGAAGAATGGCAGTGAGGGAACATCAGTACAGGGATAAGAATATAATTGAACAACTGCATAATTGAACTTACCTGTACTTAAAGGACCTGTGAAGAGAAGTTTAT
The DNA here is from genome assembly GCF_026979565.1 of Vidua chalybeata. Classification (NCBI taxonomy): domain Eukaryota; kingdom Metazoa; phylum Chordata; class Aves; order Passeriformes; family Viduidae; genus Vidua; species Vidua chalybeata. Next base: position 37,095,301 of record NC_071531.1, on the reverse strand, counting down.
TGCAATGCAGCATATAAGTAGCATGCTTTTTTTATCTTCAGCCTTTCTGAATCATTTGTATACAGAAAGCAGCTTACTCTGAGATATGTTAGAAAAATTAATAAAGGAAACTAAAGGGCACAGGGGATCAGAGGAAGAAAAGAAAATACAAGGTCATGGAAGATTTACCTAGCTGGTATGAGATCAATATAATTTTTGTAACTCATTATCCTGACCCCAAAATATGGTATAAAAATCAACAATGTATTGAAGTAACTACACCTTCCTCAGCAAGATTTATGAGGCAAAGGGGAGAGAGAAGAAGCTAGCTCCTATATCACCAAAGATATCAAATCTTCATTAACGTTGTGAAAACAAGATAATTTATATTTATTTTCAGTGAGCTAGAAAAATTCAATAGCTGCATAAACTCAGCAATATATGTTTGCTGTCATGCACAGCATATAATTTTTAAGTGCTATTTTCCCCTTTCAGATATAATTAATGCAGCCTGATTTAGGCACAGTGGTAGAACACTATTTTAAATTTCCTTCCTTTCTTCTGCATTTGTAGCTGACCTTTACTCATTTATTTCAAAACTAGCTGCATCCACAAGACCTGTTTTTGCAGTATCTGTGAAAACGGAACCAGCACTTCAGAAAGTAACAAAGGTGGGAAAAGAGACAGAAAACCATCAAAAACCTAGAGGTTACAGGCCACAAGAAATATGGCTATATTCATACATGTGATAAGGCTGTTAAAAAGAGTAGATCTAGGTTTATTAAGAAAAAAATATCAGAAATATCATAAGAGTAATTATGGAAAATATCTACTTCATGTATTTTGCAAAAGTATTATCAACATCGCTAAGGAAAATCTTTGCATTTGACGATCCATGCAATACACACATTTACATAACTTAGTTTTTCCTTTCAAGATAGATCCAGAATTTACCTAAATTTTTATTCTTATATGAAATAGTATTCCTGTGTCATTCTTGAAGAAGTCACTCTGGAATAAGACCAGGATATGAGCCAAACATTTTCTATGCTTCCTTCACTCATATAAAAATTATCTCCAGTCATCTTGGCATTTGGTTGCACTGTAAGTAGAAAGGAGAGCAGAACAGAAAGGTGATACAGAACATCCCATGAAATACCAGACCTACATTTTATGAGATCAAGAAGGGAAGCCAATTTGATGATCTAGAGAATTTCAACTGTCCCATATACAATTCTATTTTTGCCAAGAGCTCAAAAAAATGGATTTTTTTCTCAGCTGAATTATATTGCTGTAATATACTATTTTCAGCCTCTAAAATACTGAAATCTACAATAGACAGTCTTCTGACATTATTTTCTCCTTTTCTGTAGACAATAGCTGTATGTGTGACATAGAGGAAAGGCAAAAGTATTGTTTTAATGACATCACAAATGAAAGATATCTGCATATCTCTCTGTGTGGGCTGTATTTCATTTGAACTCTAAGCATTCAGCAAGTGGTTAAAGCATTATGATTTTATGCATCGATCTCCAAAGGAATTCTTGCTAACTTTCAGTCTTGCAGATTTGTCTAATTCATCTTATTGATTTATCTTACTGAAGAGGAATCTTCTGTTGCATAATTTTGACCTCACTTAACTCAAAATGTATTTTTCAAGTGCAAACAAAAAAAACATTGTGGAACTTTTTCAAATGTACAGCATAATTCTGCAAATTTGGAATGCTTCAAAGAGCCAGTGCCAAACCGTATATACTGAGAACACTTTATTAGATAAGTCACATTAAACAAATTATGAGCTACAATTCAAGGTCAAACAATTATATTTTTTTTTCCGTGTTGTATTTGTGAGTCTTGGTAATACAAGAGATGTGATGGAGTCACCATCCCTGGAAGTGTCCAAAAAAGAACTGGACAGGGCACGTTTTGATGTGGTTTAATGGGCATAGTGGTATTACATCAGAGGTTGGACTTGATGATCTTGGAGGTCTTTTCCAACCTTAATGATTTATTTTATGCTTCTACAAAAGCACCAATTAATTCACTGATTCACGCAATGGCCTTTTCTAGTTTATTTAATGGGTATATTTGAGCTCTGCATAACTGATTAAAAGACAGAATAGGACATGGCATGTAACAAATCAGGTTTATGTCTAGTCTAAAACCATGATTTTATCAACAGTGAACAAAGAATTTGATAAGATTGCTATTTTTAAATCTGGAAATCCTTTTAAACTTGATTTTTAAAAAATACTTTTAAATCAACTTTTTAGACTTTCAATTACAGCCTTCCTGCTGCTGTTAACCTATTTTCAGGTTACACACCTGAAAAGTAAGCATGCCAAGAAATCTCGGATTTGGTGTAGGGTGAAAACTGTGACATAAATTGCTGAGTGGTAATGCACCATATGTGGAAGGGTTAGGGAAAGAAAGGGAGAAAATGGTATTATTTGGTGGCTTTCTCAAATACCAAATTAGCAATGTGCACACATGATTCTACCCTCTCCTTTTCCTATTGAGTGTTACTTTTTATTTCATAGCAAACTGAAACCAGCCTGTGTTCTGATCTAAAGCAATGTGTATCTAAGACTCTTTTGGCTGAGGGTCAGGAAAAAAGTAACCATTTTCCTAACATTTCTACCTAAATATATTCAAAAAGAGCAAAATGATTAACTGATGAAAGCCTTTTGACACATAGTCATAGTTTAGTTGTTGCTGAAGTATTAAGAATAGGCCACCACAAAAGAAACTCCCTACCTCTCTGCAAGTATGTGTTTGAGACAATTGAACACTATGTAGCTGTTAAAGTCATGAACCACGGGTAATTCTTATGTCTTTTTAGGATGAGATAGAAATTGTTTTTTGTTTTTTGTGGGTTTTTTTTGTTTGTTTTTTTTTTTTTTTTGTTTGGGGCTTTTTGGTGGTTTTTTGTTGCTTTTTTAAATGATTCTTTACTAGCAAAAGGTAAATATTAGAGATTCTTTGATTGTAAGATAAAAAAGAGTTCACCTGAATATTACATGTAAATTCCTGAATTTTAAATTAAATAAGGAAATTTTATTTCAAAGTTCCTAAATATTGTGGCAGCATGATTCTCAATCCAAGAGAGAAAACCAAGAACATTTGAATAGGTCTGCTGAGTTTCAGTGCAGTGATGCCCAAAAATTTTGAATTTTCATTTTCCTTTATTGAAAATCTTTCCCTAATTCATTATTTATCTAATAATTCATAAATTTATCTATATTCCATTTTGACAGTTCCATTTTCTTTCTAACACTTATAAAACCTTTCCACTACCTACAAAGGGAAAGAATGGACCTGTAATCAACATTTAATCCACCATATCTTTAAGAGAAATTGATCTTAAAGTGGTAAGTAGTCCTTCTATTTTTCAAAGCAGCTTAATAGTGCACTTCTGAAAAGCAGAATTTCTATTTTGGTTATAATATGAATAGGTACATTTTAAATTATTAGCTTATTAGTGGAATAAAGTTAGCATTGATTTAAAATAGCAATTTATTAGCTGAGGAGAAAAATAATGCTGGGAAAATTAATGATGGAAGAAACATTCAGGTATATGTAAGCTGGGGTTATAAAAACATTGCAAAAATTAATAGGTCTGATTGTTTTTTCTTGTTGGAGCTCTCTGTGTGGGTTCTCAGTGGGATTCTGAGCAGTTATGAGTTGCAGTTTATAAGTTTTGGGATTTTATTTATAGACAAAGTGAAAAGTGAAGATCTTCTGTATGACAAGCAAAAGTATCAGGGTATAGAGAATTTTACTTGCAGGAAGGTAGCCAAGAATTATTTGTGCATTATATGGTGCATTTTTCTTATTTGGTAAGAAGAGGAACACTTCCATTAAGTTCACCCTTAGATACAGTAGAATTTTTAAAATAAGAGATATATCAAATAGTGAGCAGAAAATGGTTATATTAACTTATACAAAACATAGTTCTGTAATTCTTTGTGAGCTTCATTTTGCATTTCTTATTTACCAGGCTTGTGTTTTTTAAAAATCAATGTATCTAAGTAATTAAATTAATAGAAAAATAAAACTATATGAAAAGTTAATTAAATTGTAATACCTTGAAGAATATACTGTGCTATCTCCTTACTTGAAGATTTTAATTCAAAATACTGGCATTTCATACACCATCGGTCAGGTCTGAACAATATTTCCAAATGTAAAGTATATTCAGTAAAGCTAGCCAGACTGTTACTGAAGCTCACATTTATCACCAACTGAAGCTTCTTTTCTAGTTAATGAATCATCCACAATCTGTTTTTTTTTTCCTCAGGAACATGTCTGTTACTTTTTGGGTATACCCAGAATAGTTTTAACAAGAAATGTTGAAGAGTAATAGTGTTTTGACTTTTAATGTAGGAGTGTAATATACACAGTTTAGAATGGCTTGTTCTCTTTAATTTTGGATTGTACAAAATACGTTCAATAACATGGACAATAAAATCATATTGAAAAACATGAAGCTAAATTTGATACATGAGCTTGACTTCTACTGTTCTCCTTTCTGGTTACAGCCTAATTTTATGGGATCTTGTGAATCTGACACTGATTTCTGAATGTGCAGTGTCTCCATACATTACCACTACTGAAAGCTTAGGTTAAATAGCTTTCAAAACATGGCTTGTGAAGATTACAACCACTATAAACTGCACAATAGACACTGTTTCATCTGACTACTCATCTATGAGTTTTGATATCAATTGGTTGCCTTTAAATTACGGTCCCTAAGTTTAAGCAATGGCATGAATATTCTTGCCTTGCCTTGCCTTGCCTTGCCTTGCCTTGCCTAGCCTCATTTTTTTAGAACAGGGAGAATTTTCTGTGCTTCATTTTTGACATTGCATTGCTGTATTTCAAAATGCAAAACTAGATTGAAGGCCTGATGGCCCCAAGGTTTAATTGAAGTCTCCTGAACTCATCTCAAATGACAAGTTGGCCTCTTTGCACAGAAGAATAAAATCAATATTTAAAAAAAAAAAAATGTACTGTACTTTATTCTGGAATGTTTTCCAAGTAAAGTTTATAAAAAATGAATGTTAGATGACCTTTTTGAGGAAAGGAGCCCAAGGGTATATGTACTAAACCCTTCTTTCTAAGTGTTTCACTTGACAGGCTGTGCTCTCTAGTTGGCTAAAAGGTGTTTTAATTAGAGAAGAAAAGAGTTTAGTAGGAAAGAAAAGATGTATGGATGAAAAAGCTGAATCTATTTCATAGTTAATTTTGGAAGTGTGCCCAGTTCAATGCTGAGGTAAAGTTAGGTGAGCATGAGAAAATAGTAGTTTGAAATAGTTTTTGTACTTGAATTAAAAGTTAAGCGTTGTAGATTTGTCTTTCATCACACTTAAGATCAGCATATCCCAGTAAAAACTTCCTGTGCATCCTTGGAGAAATATAGGGACACTATATATATGCTGACAGCCTGTCACTTGTGGGGTTCCACAGAGCTCTGTCTTAGGCCCTGTGCTCTTCAACAACTTCAGAAAGAATTTTAAAGTAGAACCTGAAGAGACACTAAAGTTTGCTGATGATAAAAAATTGGGAGAAGCTGTTCACTTCTTCGAAGACCAAAAGGCCTTCCAGAGAGACCTTGATAAATTACAGGGCTGGGAAATCACTAATTGTAAAAGCTTAACTAGGGCAAGTGGAGAAATTAATATCAACAAAGAAAAATCCAGCTATTTTTGTGGTGAGGTCTGTAATCTCCACTCTTGTTTTAGATGGTTTGGCAGAAGGACAAGTAATGTAATTGTGTGCACCTGTAGCAGTTACATCTCTTCTGCTGAAGGGATAGAAACAGGATGAGGCTTTAAAGTGTATTTGGAGCGTGGCTGACAAAGATTTTAACATTACCACTTATCCAAGTTAATCTGCTGATTGTTCTTATAGCTGAAATAACTCTTGGCATAGTTTATTCCAAGTCTATGTACTATTCAAATTAAAAATACCCTGATGACTGACTTAATGAAGTATAGTTTTTAAAATAATAAGATTTATCTAATTTTAGCTAAACCTGAAATTAAACTTCACTCTTATCTAACACATACAAGAGATGTTCCAGTTTTAACCATTGTATTCAGAAAAATTAGCCAGCATTGCTTGTAAAGCTTTAAAAAACTTCATATCTGCCACCTTATATTAGAAATATTTTTAATTGAACTATTGGATTCAAAGGGAATCACTCTAGTATTTCCTCATTAAAAGCAGCCTTCTGTTTATCCAGACTTTTGTGAATAAGGAAGCAGCTTCATTCACATTTCCCAGATAATCCTTCCTTAATGTGCATATCATAGTAGTGTATGGCATTTCCTGGATATTTGACTTATATTCATGAACATAAAAGGGGAAAAGGAAACATAGCCACAGGAGAGGATAGAACTTGGGGTACCACTGACAAAATTAACTAGACCAGGCACAGAAGAAAATTAAAGGTGAAAGAAAGGAGACCATAAAGAAAAACAAAAATAAAAAACATGTCTGAGATATGAGAGACTAAAACAGCAGGAAGAAAGAGAATAATTAAATCTAAGCCTGAGAGGAGGAAAACCACATGGCTGTGATGAAAAAGACAATAGCAAATATAACCTGAAATGCAAGAAAAAAGATATATATGGCTGGGAAAAAGAAAAGCTACATGAAAGAAGATCAGGCTTTAGGATTAGTAGATTCAAATTTTGTTATTGCAATCCCTGCATTTAGTTATTTGGCAGATTTCCCATAATTGTGTTCATCTGAGAAAATAAAAGAATAGCTTTATGAAATTTTAAGGAGTTGACTCATTACATTTTATGTCAATTGAAAACTATACTCCTTGGGAGTATACTCTCTATACTTTCTTGGTGGTCCAACAAAAAAGTTTTCAGAACATTCAGTAAAGTGACAATTCCCGTGAATATATTGTTCTAGGTTTATAGGAAATTAAGGGAGATTGTTTTCAGTGAGATCATTCTTTTCATTGAATGAAAATTCAAACCTTTAAGACTTTCATTGTTCCATTTTTTATTAGTGTTCATGATATATTCAACCAGAATTTTTGAATAAGTAAATTGTTCATACTCTAAAGAATCAAAAAAGTTTTTAGCAGGTGTTTGTTTGCCCAAAGATAGTTTGAAAACACATTAATATTACTATCACCAGTTGCAGTTTGCCATTTAATTTAGAGGAAGGAGTTCTGTCAGTGAAAAGAAAAATCATGTTTACAGATTTGTCACCTGGTAGTCACTTTCTTCTGAATGGGAAAAGTAATAAACAAGGAATTAGTCTGTATTAACATCTAAATAGCACTTGGATCTTTTATTGGATTTTCTTTATTCTTGAATTGATCAATTTAGTTTAAAAGAAAAACAGCAGAGAAAAACAAAAATACACAGAAAAATGGCATAAAACAAGTCACCCTACTGCAAGCCACATCAACATAAAAGAGTGAGAAAGACCAAAAGATTATCTAGGCAACTATACAAGGGTCAGCCTTACTTCCATCCCTGGAAGAATGTGAAGTAACTTTTTTGAAAACCCTGTAAATCTTGGAACATGCTTCTGAACATTTCAAGGAGACAAAGGTTATTGGAAGTAGTCAATAAGGATTTTCCAGGGATAAATTATGCCTGCCCAACCATTTGCCTTTTATAATAAAATGAATGGGTTTGTGGACAAGGGGAGAGTAGTAGGTGTCATTTATCTCATCTTTAGCAAGGTTTTTGACACTATCTTCCATAATATTCTTGAACCCAAGCCAAGATATTGCAGTATGGATGAGTGGATAATGAATCTGTAAAAGAGTTGTTTGGAAGACTGGGCACAGAGGGCCGTGATTAATGGATGGTACTGTGGCTGGAGGCCAGTGACAAGTGCAGTACTGCACAGGTCTCTCCCGTGACTTCTCCTGCTTGACATCATGACCAACAGCAACAGACAACGCTCACATCAAGTTTGCAGATGATGTGACACTGAGGGCACCAGTCAATGTGCTTGAGAGCTGAGCTGTCTCACAGGGGGACCTACACAAAAGGGGAGAAATGGACAAACAAGAACCTTACCAAATTCAACAAGGAGAAATGCAAAGTACTGCTCCTTCAAAGGAATAGTCCTCTGCAGTGATATGCACTGGGCACTTCCTGGCTGAGGAAAACCTCTGGAGGAAGGAGCTGGGTGTCCTGATGAAAAGCAAGCTGAACCTGAACCAGAGAGAGAGACTTGAGCATTCAGGGCTACTCCAGGAGAAGCTGGGAAAACTAAGAAAAAATATTATCTCCTTTTAGCAAGCATTCATTAGACAACATCTGTGCCTAGCTATGGACCTCCAGTACAGAAAGGACTGATAAATTTCAGTGAGTTCAGTAGCAGCCATCAGGATGATTTGAATCTGGAATGGCTGCTCCGTGCAGAGAGACTGGGGGAACAGGTGTCTTTCAGGCAGTGGTGGAGGTGGCTTTAAGGACATTTCACAGCTACCCCAGGTCCTACAGGGAGATGATCAAGGAGATGTAATCAGGCTTTTCATAGTGGTGCATGGTGAAAGGGACCTAACTTGAAAAAAGAGGTTTCAATTGGATATGAGATGAGATTTTTCATCAGGAAAACAGTAATTGTAACAACCTGCCCAGACAGGCACTCTCCTTTCTTGGAAGTTTTGGATAAAGCCCTGAGAAACTTGTTTGGGCCAACACTGATGGCTGCTACTGAACTCACTGAAATTTGTCAGTCCTTTCTGTACTGGAGGTCCATAGCTATATGGAATTGTAAATTTTACTGGGCTTCATATGACACTTCACTATCACGTCATTTCAAATGACCTAAGCATAATGAGCCTTCTCAATTTTATTTTTTATTTTGGTTGTTGCTATTCTGAAAGCCATACCAAATATATATATATATATATATATATATTTGATATACATGTATCAATAGTGCATATTTGATACTTTACCATATCAAAGATGTAATTTTTCTTGTCAGCTCCTGTATAGACACAAAAAATATTTTGTATTCTAAGCATGGAAAGCAAATTATGGTCTCAGATACCACTCTGTGGTGTCCAGGCAGAAGCACTAGCCCTGCCATGGTGCTGCCTAGTCCTCTCACGTCCTTATCTCCTGGGTGATGCTAGCAGACTCTAGTTCCAAAGTATGTCATATGGAGTTTCCCATCTCACAGCTGATCTTCCCACACAGGGTTTTTAAGATTCTACTTTCTGGAAGCATAAATTTTTCTTAAAAAAAACTCACAAAAAAAAGAAGCAAAAAAGCCCCACTGAAGTCCCAGAGTGGCTTATAGAGAAATACAGTTGTGATTATAATGGTAATGCATGATTTAAACTTGACAGCTTGCATTTTTGCTGCAATGTCCCTTTGGGCACCTTATATGATCAAATTTTGTTTTTGTTATCAGTTGTCTCCCCATCACAAAGACTCATTATCCTTAGTCTTTCACTAATTAATTCTGAAGTTTCCTCATGGTTTTTCTGTTTAGGTTCATTTCACTGGTCCTTGCCATACACTCATTTTCACGCCCCCCGGAGAGTGTTGTCCTTTATTTAAGAACAGGCTAAGTAAAGTATGAAAGGAATATGTTTAAGATTCATACTAATTGACAATAAATAGCCCCTGGGACTCAGATGCCACAGCTGCCCCCCTATTAGATCACTATTCAGGTTATCAAGTTAAAATAACCCTTTCTGAAAACTCCACTGTACTGGGATACAAAGGAAAACATCAGGCAGATCCTGAAAGCCTCCAGGGTGAATAACGTCTAGAGTCTGCAGTGAAAAATGGGCCAAATGACAGCTGACTTGGTATGGTCTGTTGATGGACCTAATATTCATTGCTTCTGTATTTTACAGGGAAGTGCTGCCAAATGTTTGCAGCTGACTGGCCATCAGCTTTAGTTCAGCAGGTCAAGGTGCATAGAGATGTGAAGCTCCCTATCATATCAATACTCTGTCTTCTGTGCATATTTTCTGAATTATGGGGTATTAAAGTCAGGTGTGCATGAATCTATAATATAGAGGCTAGAGACCTTAATGAAGGGGAGGAGCTTAGATCAAATATTTTATCAGGCTAGTCTCTTGAGAGCTGTTTTATGCTAAGTGATTTTTGAGCTAAGTGGTTTCAGGCTATGATTTGTGGAAGAGGAATATATGTTAGAAGAAAGTGCTTTTGTTCCTTCCCTAGTCTAATTCTTAATATCTCCGGAGAACTTTTTATTGCCATTAGGTAATTGGTGTGGAAGATGCTTAAGAAAATAGACTTTCTTCTGATCTTCAGGTGCTAGAATTCTTGCAGATAAACTATATGTGTTCTCACTCAGTTGTAGCTCTCCTCAGCTAACTAGACCTAAATAACTATATCTCAATGTAATATCACAGTTTTAAATTTTGATACTGCAACCCCTCAAAGATATTCCAACATTCCATTCCTGATTTTGAATCTGGGTTCTCAGATACATTATCACTTGTTTTCTCAAAGCACTCGTTTGAGAACAAAACACTGGAAATTAGAATATACATTTCTCACCTTGGAACTACACTGTTCATCCTGAGCAAACTTTTCATACAGGCTTTTAGCTGTTTTAAGATATTTTTTATTATATCCTACAAATTTTTATTTTGAAATCCTTGAACATCATGTCTAGGTTCAGGCACTTTTAAATTTATCATTAGTGTGTTTAAGAAATTTTGGATGATGCCTGCTTTTCAAATTGGATGTGGAATACTCTTTTTAACCACAATAACCTGACCATTCAGTCAAAGGATAGAAAGAAGTAGAAAGACAATATAAGTTCTGGCTCTCACAGAGGACTTCACAAAAATAGAATCAACTTCTATAATTTGTTGATCTCATGGATTTTTAAATTAAGTTATAGTCTGTTACTTGTCCTTGTGTTTTTGTGCAACACAGCCCTGAAGACACATGCAGACAGCTTTTTCCTTTCCCATTTCAAGTGTTCAAAGCCAAATTCCTCCCCAGAGGTAGCCTAGTACTGTATAAGTAGATACAGCTGCAGAATATGGAGAATAATAAAGTGCAAAACCTATTTCTCTTGGCTACTGTTTGTAATGAGATGAATTGCCTGCATTTTTCTGTCAACCCAACATGCAAAGCATTGGGTTTTATCAACTGAGTGATAAATGTGTAATCATTAGGAGTGGGAAAAAATAGGTAGATTCTTCAGGATACATTTGCTTTATTTCTGTTGGAGACTCAAAGTCCTCAACATAGTTTGGATACAGTTTTGTTTATCAAAGGTCTTTTGAGTTGCTAATCACTAATATTGTAGCAGTTGTAGCAGTTCTTATTATGATTTCACTGATCATGCCTAAACATTATCTGAACTGCTGAAATACCTCAAAGGGTTGAAAGCAAAGTATATGCATGTGAACAATGGAGAAGAAAATTACAAATGGTTTCCTGTATCATAAATTTTCCTAGTATATTTTTCCCTTGTATCTTAGATGCCATACTGACAAGAAAAAACCAAAAACCATCACAAAACCTTCCCACTGCACAAAAAAACCAAACCAAACCAAAAAATTCCACCAAAAAAACCCAAAAAATCAAAACAAAACCAAAAACAACAACAAAAAGCCCAACCAACCAACAAAAAAAAAAAAAGAAAACAACAACAAAACCAAACAAAACCAAACAAAACCAAACAAAAAACCAAACCAACCAACCAACCAACCAACCAAAAAAAAAAAAAAAAACCCGAAACCCCAAACAAACCCCCCACAATTACTGGAAAATAAAACAATACAAGTTAATAGAAAGTATTGCCCATTAAAAAAAAAAACAAACAAACAAAAAAACCAAACAAACAAACAAAAAAAACCTGTACACTTTCTGGAAGGTTTTTCTTATTTTTATTCATTTTAGTAGCAAATTTAACAAAATTTTCAAATATATTTTAATAAAAGAAACTGCTTATTCTCTGTTAAATTACATAGGGAATATAAATAAATGTTCTTCAGCCTTCTCTAGAATGCCTATAGATGTGAATATTTTAAAGAGGGTATTTTGAGATTTCACTGGGGAACCTTTCAGTACTTGACAGTTGCTGATGCTGGATGAACATGGGAAGCACTGAGGGAGTTCTTAAAATAGTCCTTTCTGTCCTTTACAATAATTGTTCTCAGGAACATCAAAGAATCATAGAATCATGAAGGCTGGAAAAGATGTCCAAGATCATGTTTTCCAACCTTTGACTGAATACCACCATACCAAGTGACCCATAGCACTATATGCCATGTCCAGTAATTTATAGAACACTTCTAGGGATGGTGACTCCACAACCTCCCTGGGCAGCCTGTTCCAATGCTTAGCCACCCTTCCAGTGAAGAAATTCTTCCTGATGTCCAGCCTGAGCTTGAGGCCATTCCCTCTTGCCCTGCTGCTGGTAGAGGTGGGAAAGAGAATGATTCCCACTGGCTACAACCTCCTTTCAGGCAGTTGTAGAGAGTCATAAGGTACTGCCTGAGTCTCCCTTTCTCCAGACTAAACAACCCAGATCCTCACAGTACTTGTTTTCCAGACACTTCCCCAGCTCTGTTGCCCTTCTCTAGACTCATTCCAGCGCCTCAGTGTCTTTCTAGCAGTGAAGGGCCCAAAACTGAATGCAGCACTCAAGGTGAGGCCTCACCAGTGCTGAGTACAGGGCACTGTACCCTGGTCCTGCTGCCCTTGAATCCATTAACTTTATGGTTTTAAAAACTTCAGAATGAGAAATTCTAAACATATGAAACAGGACAGTGTGAAAAAGAGTTGTGAGAGAAAACACCACTGAGAATACAATCAGAAAGCAGCTGTGCTGAGTTAGTGAGGGTTTTATGTGTCTAGAGGAAGATTAAAAATTTGGAGTAGTCAGAGTAAACAATATTGTGATTTCAAAGTGCAAAAAGAGAAATATTTGCCAGTTACAACCAGATAGATGTAATATGGACATTTTAATTGTTGATTTTAAAAAATAGACCAATAGCTATATCTTAAATAATCAATTTCAATGTAAGATAATTGCAGTGTATGAGTCACATCTTAGTGACTGTTATTTCAGGCCACTTATGATTAGTTACAATTATTATTTGTAATTAAAATGTTTTACTTGCTAGCTGTGTTATTGAGATCAGTCTGAAGCCTGCAAAGAGCTGAAAATTCAGAAGTGGTAGAGGTCACCCTCCCCAGAACAGAACTTAAAACCAATGAATTTGTGACTGCTCAGCATGACTTAGTTGGTCCTGAATTTCACTGTTAAAAATTAAATACACAAGTTGTTGGGGGTTGAAAATTCAGATCATCCTTCTTTGTCAGTTCCAGCATGACATCTTTTAGTATCTCATGTAACCATTTGCTCTTTCCACTTGTTTCTCCTCTTAGAGAAAAAAAAAATTGTTTTTCTTTTTTTTTTTTTTAAGAACAAAGCCAAATTTTATGCAGTTTCAAATATTTAACTTATTCACTTTCCTTGCTTAATTTATGAATCCTGTATGAAGACTTACAGTTCAAAAATAGTATCTGTGTCTAGATTGGCATTATATTATCTGTGACTTGCTGGAGACAGTTCCATTTCTGGAGCAGACACAGCTAGAAGTGATGTCTAGCAAAGTATAAAGCAGTCTAGCGTGAAGGAAAGTATGCTTTTTCTTGCAAAGTATATCTGACAAAAACACAACTCTGCATCAGTTTTATCTGAATATCTATGCCCTTCACATTATCTAAAATTTTAACTGCAGTATTAATTACATTATTCATATATGTAACAGACATCAGTTTTTCCTAATGGAAAGAAAAAACCTCTTCAGAGGTTGTTTGTTTTTTTCTTAAATAAGAATAGAGTAACCCCATGTCAGGCTATGAATAACCTCATAACTCCAGTTTTCTTTAGGGCTCTGCTAACACTTTGTGGGCAAAGACTTGAACTTCGTCTTTGCTTATTAAAATATTTGTAGGCAACTCAGAAATGCACATTTCAAAGTTTATTAATTTGGGGGTCTTTTTTGAAAAGCCTTCTATCTGTCCCATGCTGTAGAAATAGCTTATTTGATTTTATATAAAAGGTCATGAATTTTCAAGTGTGCCATAGGGGAAAAGAGTTGCAGCCATTCTGGCACTATACTTGAAATTAGAAATAAATGTTATATTTTACACGAATAAGATTATAAAGAGACTTGGCTACCCCAAGCCTGGAAAGTAGATAGTGTGACAAATAGATGTGGTATTTTAAATGTTAAGGCATGACAGATTTTAAACAAGAGACTTCAAGAGTTTGGCAATTACTTAGATGGATGGAAGATTGGGTTCATATAATTGTATTATATATATGTTTTTTATTGCCTCCTATCTGAACCACAGTGGATCTGAGTGAAGAATAATTTTACTAAGAGTCATAATTTAACCCCAGCCAGCAAACTAAGCCCCATACAGATGCTTGCTCACTCCCTCAGTAGTGGAGGTAGAGTAAAAGTGAGAAAACTCATGGATTGATATAACAACAGTTTAATGGGTTAAAGTTACACACACATGAAAAGCAAAGTAAGAAATGTATTCACCACTTCCTATGGGCAGGCAGGTGTTCAGCCGTCTCCAGCAAGCTGGTCTCCATCACAGTGACTTGAGAAGACAAATGCTATCACTCTTAAAGTCATCCCCTTCCCTCTTCTTCGCCCAGTTTTATATGATGAGCATAATGATGGCAGGAGATGGCATCTGGCCAGTTGGGATCAGATGTCCTGCTGTCCTCTCTCCAAACTCCTTGTGCACCTCCAGCCTGCTAGGTAGTATAGCAGCGGGAAAAGCAGAGAAGGCCTTGACTGTGTTCACATGCTGCTCAGCTAAAACATCCTTGTATTATCCTCACTGTTTCCATCACAAATCCAAAACACAGTCCCACTACAGCTACTGTGAAGAAAATTAACTCTATCTCAGCCAAAACCAGCATACTAAGTCATTACAAATAATATTACTTTATACCTTATTACTATTCATCTGTCAAAAAGATGTCAATTAGTGAATTTAAAGACTTGCAGCTCCCCTTTCTGAAATTGAAAGACACCAAAATAAAAACAAGAAAATAAGCACATGAAATGTTATAGAAATTATCTTCACAGGCCTTTGTCTAGAGAAAATTTGTTCTAACTTTGTCACATGTCACCTTTGTCAGTCTGCTGTTATATGCAGGAAATAACATCACGGTAGGTTGATAGAAAGTCTGTTCAATAAATTCGAATTAAATAGTGTCTAGGAGAGATACATTTCTGAAATCACTTTCCTGTTTTAGGTTTGACATTTGTTGCTAATGCTTGTGAACACAGGATGTCTTTGGTCCTTTAATGATTTTTGTATTTATTGTAATTATTGACCATGTTTGTTTTAAGATAAGATTTTCAGAAAAGAGAAACTTAATCTCAGGGACACTGAAGCATAACATAGTCCTGTTATAGTCAAATCTGGACAATTCTTTCTAAGCTTAAAGAAATTCTACTTATTTCTGAATCTATCAAAGTACATGTATCAGGAAATTTGATTTCTCTTCATCTTTCTTTGTATTTTATACCACACATTAATATATTGTATTATATTTTGGAAATATAAGAAAATGAATGTCTTGATGATGGAATGACACCTGAAGTGTTTTCATGTCTCACAGACATTCCAGGAACAGAATCCTTTAATGTATGAGTTAAAAAATCTAGTTTAAAATTTCTTTGAAAGCTTGGTGAAAACATTTGGAGACAAACTTTTTATTTTCATATTCTTAGTTAAATGTAATACAAAATAGTTTTGCCTTCTTCAGGAAAAAAAAAAGTCTACAAATTATTAAAAAAAAAATACAAATATGGAGTTCTGTAAATGATTTCAGAAGCCCAAGCTGGAAGTGTTTGGAAACATCCTGGCTAAAGAGTTCTAAGCACTTATTTGCCTTCTTTATTCTGTTGCATGAACATCCCCAATTCTAAGTTCATCCTGTGACAGCAAGCTATTTAAGGAAAATAAACTCAAAGATGGAGTACACAGATCATGTTATATGTTGAGGTTTCATACAGCTTCAATGAGTTAAGGTAGGTAATGGTTATTAACGGTTTCTTATGATGATTACACCGATTATGCTTGGATAGAGTAGAACAGTGTGAAATATTTTGCTGCGTTATCATATTATGCTCTGTATGCACCACAAATGCAGGACTGGTTCTTTTATTTTCAGAAGATTTCTACAAGGTTGAGTTGTAAAGAAATCTGATAGATACCTGGATTTTTGTTATGTACAAAACACTAATAACAAAGGGTTCTATCATATTTTTTGTTGCTTAGACAGCCAACAGAAAACCTTATTTCTCAAAATCTCCTGATGGAACTCTGAAGAAAGGAAAAAGTAAAAAAAAGAAACACAAGAAAAACAAAACCACACACACAAAAATAGTACTGTATTAAGAATAAAAAAAAGCAAAAATTTTCTAAACCTATCTGATTTCTTAGTTATTAGTCAGTTAGAACTGCTCAAAGGCCTTTTATCAGTAAAGAGTTTTTGGTATATATTTCCTTACATCACTATCATAAATGTGTATAATCCATCAGATCATGATAAGGAGTCTGAACCATGGTATATAAATCATGTTCCTCATAATTTTACTTCTTGCTTACTGGTTGTGATTTTTGAATGACATTGTTTATTCTGAACATAGTGGCTGAGAATGGAAGAGACAGAAAAGATAAACAAAATAATGGCTTAAGATAGACACGTCTCTCATCTACAGATAAATGATAAATGTGAAAATAAGCAAGTGCTTTTTAAAATAAATTATTTGTTGCTGGAGTTCTAAAACAAACCAAGCCATATTAATTCTTTGATTTATGAGTGACTAAATAAATAAATAATATGTAGAAAATATAAATAAGCAACATAAATATAAATAAGCAACAATTAATCACCTGTTTCATTTATTAGAACAGAGTGAGCCTTAACAAATTGGCTTATGTTTAAATTTGAGTGTATATTTGAGTATTCCATGCAGTACCTAAGATTTGTTTTTGAGAAGGTACCTTAGACCACTTTATGGCTCTATCTCGTTTGAAGGCCTAAAAGGGTTTCCACATATGATAAGACCAATTGTTTTCTTTTAAACTTCCCCAACTCCATATTACAAGACTGAAACCCACTTTTTTAATATCGTATAGGTGAGTTTCATGGAAAAATATCTTGTAACTTGTCCCTGACATGTTTAAGACAGGTCCTTAATCTTGATGATCAGGGAACACACATCCTGGGATGAGTGTGTCTTTTTTATACAGATCAGTTCAGACCAGGTCTGTATATATAGTGGTCTTATTTTCAGATTCTAGATGTCAAATATTAATAATGGAGAAAATATGCAGGGAGAATGCACAATCCAAAACCAAATTAATGGATAAAAATTAAATACACATTTTTACATTTTTTGCTCAGTATTTCATCATTTTGCAAACTCAGAAAAAAAAAAACACAGTGTAATTTATTTCCATGAAAGCATGTCTACAGAATAAAGCCATTCCTTTCTAAGTTAAAGAGAAGGCCAAAGAAGTCTAGAATAAGATTTAGGAGAAATAATTAACCTTTACTAAGGTCACACCTCACAACATGAGGACAGTTATGCCTTTTTTGTTTGTTTCTGTGTTGATAAGTTGCTCTAATATTTGAGAGAAAATGGTACAATCATAATTAAGCAAGTTATTTGATCATGAAAAGTATTATGAGTTTAAACTCATAAAATTTTAAAAAATATTAAAAAATATTTAAGCAGTTTATTTATAATCCATTGTTTCTGTGAGATAGTTTCACAATAAATTACATAGATGCCACCAGCCCTACATAATCCAATGTGGAGCATTATAATCTTTGGATGATAAAAAATGGTGTCATAGTTCCTGAGACTTAAATTGTTGAATGAGTATATTAAAAACAAAGGTCTACTGTAGAGTATTTAAAGAGGTCACATTAATATTCATTAAATGAATTTATTATTGGAAATTAAGTATGGTAATCTGTTACAACATACCATTAAGAGTGCCATAAAACATCCCTACAATGGTATGCTAAAATAAGATGGGTTATGCATCATTAAAGCCGTGTAGTACTTTTATATTTGAATATAATTACTGAAAGAAGATAATGACTATTGAAGTATAGCAGAAGTATAAGACTTCATATATGGTACTACAACATTTTGAACTCTGAAAATGGAAGTATCTCCTCTAAGACTGAAGTTAAACAGATGATTCAAGTGACAACGACAAAAGTATTTCCAAAAATGCTGGGGAGAGACTAATAATTTATCCCAGCTTATTTTAAACAAGACAGGATAGTGATCCTCAAAATGAAAAATGGTTGATAGTTTTGATTGCATTGTAAAAATGGTGTATTTTGGTTTATTCTTATTAGACTACATGTTTATTAAGAAAGAAGAAAATAAAGTACTAATGCTGCAATTATTCAGGTATATCTATAAACTGATATCTGTTAATTTCTCAGATTGAGTGTATATGTCTAAATTTAGCACATACACAGAAAGCTGAAAGAGATTTTTCAAACTATTAAAGATTTCTTTTAGAAGGCTTTTGAAATCAAGCATTACTCAAAAACATTTGAGTAATACAAAACCTCACTATCTGATTAAAGCACTGTATCGGAGTATTCCTGTAAGGACAGAAATCAAAAGTGATTGTCCTTTGTCATTGCCTGGCTCACATGACTTAAACTATATGATTTTTTTTTTAATTTAGTGTATATAGGGACGGTGAGGGAAGTGAATTAATCCTGGTCACTGTATGATTATTTATTATTTTAAGTGAGGTCTGCACTTGTTGCTTTTGCACTTCCAAAAACTTCTGTAATGTATCACCACACCCATTTCAGTAAGCAGAAGTGTCTCATAACATGTAAGCAGTCTAATCTTTCCCATGAGATTTATGTCAAGCCACCAAATCTTCCATACAAAAAAATCAGTTTATTTTAGGAAATACTGTAAGGATATTAACAGGATAGTTACTGGAAAATTAAACTCATTTTAGTGTGATTTCATGTTTGAATGTTTCACAGGAAATAAACTGGAACTTTGAATTAATGGGGTAGATCAAGAAAACACAAAAAGATAGTTAAGTATTCATACCTCATATACTTTCAAATTAACTTTCTTAAGGAAAAACAGGAAAAGAAGAAGTTAATGCTGGAACTAAGCACATGGAGTTTTAAGTAAACTAAAACTTGTTTTAGTTCAATTAACAGAGTTATAATCCTGGTTAACAGCATTAAATCCTGGTTTAAGCACCTAAAATTCCTGGGATGGAGGAGAAAACTGTCAGAATCCCAGTGTTGGTAAATGTATCTTCTAAAAAGTTCTTGATTCTTTCAGTACAAATTGAGTGTTTAAAGCACTCAGTTGTGTGTTTTAAATGTTGCCGCAATTTTTAGTTCCTTAGGCTTCTCATTTTCTAGATAAATAAAAAACAACCCCAAAACAGATTCAAGTTTTAGAGACATAGGTAAGGATCAGAATAAGACAGAAATAATTACAGGAAGGGATGCGAAGGTGCCCAGGTTGAAGCAGAAATACATGGTTGTTTGGAAATAATAAACAAACTTAATCTGGTTCACTTCTCTTGGAACTCAACAGAGCTGAGTCTTTGTGCTTAGTTTTCAGACATGATCCTCATAAAAACAAATACACAGGATCAACTTAAGTGTTATGGCAGGAAATCTTCTGAAATGTAAACACTAAAAATAAATTGTGTCTTTACTGTGTACAATTTTATAATTGTAATAGAATATTATGTAATATTATTATAGATTACAGTATCATACTATTTTTTAAAAAGCTGTAGTTTTGGAATATGCATATTGAAAGATACAATTTTATGTCATCTAGCCTTTTAGTATTTGTGGAAGTGCTATATTGTTTTTAGATTTGTATTTTTAAAAGTCTTTTTTGGAGGGGAAATAAAAGCAAATACTGATGATGCTAATGTTTGAATCCTATTGAAAGTGTTAATTTGCTGCAGTAATGATTTAGGGTTTTAATTATAAGCTCAAAAAGCAGATTTAGAAGCATAGTTGGCACAACTGTAATGTTAATTTGTCCTTTAACGTTTATTGAAAGCAATATGTCCAATATTATTACAGTGTGTGTCAAATAACCCACTGCTTTATTTTTTTTAATGCCTGATCAGTTAATTTACTTGATTAAGATGACTTGCCATCTGCTAAGGAATTTTTGAATGCTAAGAAAAGTTATAAAGCATATCCTTTGATTTTGTTTAATCTCCATTTATTTCTGTTATTCTGTTAAGCCCTTACTATAGCGTTCATCATCAATTTCTTCCTGGTTCCTACAAGGGTTATGTAGTAGCTATTTCACTAAGCAGGACAAGTGTATTAGAGAACCACACAGGTGTAGTTTTATCTACTGAAGTGAAATCAATGTCAAATACTCAGTACTGTACTACCTTGTGAGGGCATTCAAGTATTTATTTTCCTAAAAGTATGACTATTGTCTTATAATTAAAATTATATTCAATTGAAACTAGAGAGTTTATTAACCCACTTCCATTTCCTTAATTACCAAACCATAGAGTTTTACAAATATTGCCAAAACAATGTGTAGTCAATTTAAACCTAATGAGATTACATTCTTAGTGTCTTGGCTGGGTATAATAGAGAAACAGTAAGTATGATTATGCATTTACATGCTCTCCTTGTAATCCATAAATCTCACAAGTATTTTTTTGCCAGCACTGAAAGTTCCTCTGTCCAGACCTTTTTGGCAGTGTGTCTTCATAGTCCACAAAATTCAGAGTGTTAATTCTGAAACCCTTTGATTATGCTGAGAATATCATTATTTTTATAAATAGACAGCTGCAGAGAAGAAAGTGACCTCAGTAAAGTAAATGTCCTAGTTTTCTCTTTTTCCTGGCCATCTTAGGAAATATTTTTGTCTATCTTTATCCAAATTTTCAGATTTATGTGTTTATCATCTCTGCTTGCAAGAAGGACTTTTGCAAATCATAAATTAGGAATTATTCAAAGATTTTTTTAAAAAGTCAAAGCTTGAGTTAAAATTTCAAATGCACATCTCTCTTTCAACTAATATTGATGAGGTAATTAACTTCTGTTTTTTTTACTGACTGATCTACTGATGTATGTACCAGGAATTCATGCCAATAAAAGGGAGCCACTTCATAAATTACTGACTATGGGCAATAGTATACTCTGGAGATGGATGCCTAAAAAGTATGTTGCATTTTATTATGTCTTCTCTGGATGAGATAGACAGTTGCCTCCATGACATATTCTCCTTTTCCCCCAAGTCTGCTGATACCACTTGATAAATATGAAAGCCAAGTCAGAGATGGGTTGCCTAGAGGCAGAGCAAAGAAAATTCAGGTCATTCTTCCACCAGGACCATCAAACAGACAAGGAAGTATTAATGCAGCCCAGGGCTGCAGAGGTTCTGCTCTATGAGGACCTGAAAAATTATTATAAGACAGCTCAACTCAGTCCAGTCTAGCCCTGCTCAGGGAATCCCTGATAAAGTGCTTACATAGATTTGTGTTGCAGGACCCATACAAAAGGAGGTCAGCGGAGCAAAGCAATTATGCATACTTAGTGTTTCCTCACTGAAACTGAATGAATATTTTATCATTGAATGTTCACCATTGAGAAAATCTGAACTTTTTCTGCTTTGGGCCATTTTCATCAAGAGGATTCACCTGAAATGAAAAAAGAATATGTTTCAATTTGCTGCATCACTTTGTAGAACCATTTTTGTTTCAGGCCTTTAGAAGTAAGGCTGAAGAAATAAAGTTAAGACTTACACAACCGATTGTAATGACTCTCTATTTAGCAGCCCAGCCATGAAAACTTGACAGAGATATAGAGAATATGATCCCATAACTGAAAATCTTTCTACCTGGAGCACTTATTCTGCACCAGCATGAGCAAAAAGCTCTCCATTAGCACAAAAAAGCAAAAGAAGTGGGTTTTTTTGGGTAGAAATTTTGCTTAGAATTCTTTCTGTGCAAATTATTTTAATATCAAATCAGGGTATTGGAACCATCCTGAAAGAGACTGTCATAAACATTAAGATGTAGAGTAATCATCTCATTGATCTAATAAGTGCTTAAAGAAATTACATGGAAAAAAGCTCTGTTTGCAAGAGATGCTAAGGAGCTGATACCAAATTTATTATATTCCTGTGGTTAAAGCTCTCCCTTGGGATGGGCAAGAGCTAAGTTTAGATATGCTCTTTACTGGTTTCAGAGTAAGAAGGCAACTGTAGGTCCAAAGTAGCAGACCATGTCATTATTTATGTTTCTTAATGCACAGTGACATAATACTTACATTTGAGACTGAAAGAACATGATCGCAAAACATCCTCTAGCATGTTCACTGATTCTTCTCTTAGAAGATGATATTAATTACTTATCATGTGAAACAGAGGAAGAAACTGATCCTAGATATCCAGACCTAATATTGTGTTACTGAAAAATACATCAACTTTTTTGTTTGCTACCAGAATTACTACTAATATTTTCAGGTAGTGTGTTCAAATATCCTTATTTTATTATTGCTACATACCCTACTTTTAAAACATCCCATTTCTCATTGGATGGTTTTTGTTTTCAAATGATAGCACCAGTTTCTTAAGCCTTTGCTTTCTTTATTAATATGAAGTGAGATAACATTTTTGTCAGTTGTACTTAACAGACTGTAATTGTAAGGCTTGTGGTAGCACCTGACTATGCCTTTAATCAGGTTCATAATAACAGAATTATCTTATGTTTTTCATACATCCCAAGGCTGCACACCACAGCACAATTTGAAAGATGAAGTTCTGGGGAAGAAAGGTGTAAAAGATTTCATGTGAGTTAACAGGTATAACCTGGAATTCATACATTAAAAACACCCCCAAAATAAATCTCCAAATATTCACTAGGCAAAGATAGTATTTTTGGCTTAGTTTTCTTATATAGCTCTTCAGAGAAAAAATAGTAATTGCCACACAATTATATGGGGAAGAAGGTCTTTTAAAACAAACCAAAAAAAAAAAAAAGCCTTAGAAATTTTAACTGAATGTATCAATTGATTTCAACTGAGTCTAATGAAATCCTACCACACTGTCACTACCACAACAGCCTTGCTAAACCCTGCTAAGTAAAAATGTGCCCTAGGCTAAGGCAACTTGTGATGGCCAACTATCTCAGATCACATGACAGAGAGCTGACAGCAGAGGTCTCACCTACACGTTGATTTCAGCTGTAAGTGCTTTTATATTGATAGGAAGGTAGGAAGACAAGAAAAAAAATAATGGCAGCAAATAATTTGCATAAATGTAAATTAAATATACCTTTATTATTTTCCAAAAACTGGTCAAAATAATATTCTTATTTTTGAGTTTGAGTTTTTATGAATCTTCTAAATGTATTTTTGAGAAGAGAGAATTCTTTCCTGTCTTTGTCTAATGTACTGGGGTGGAAAGGGGAAACAAAAGAAAACTTCCCATCAAAATAGAATAAAACATATTGGGTTTGTAAGTGTATTTGTCCTTCATATGTACTTTTCTCATTATATCAAGTATGAATTTGGTTTTGTGGTGGATTGACCCTGCTGGATACCAGGTGCCCACCAGACCTACTTTATCTCCTCAAGGGACAGAAAATATAACTTATAGTTCCATTTCAGAAGAGAATTACAAGGGAAGCATAGAGATGGAAGTGAATTGTTTGCCTACCTCTATGCAAAGCTGGATACAAATTAATGAAGTAGAAATATTTATGATTAGGAGAGATATCACATAGCACACATCTCAGAAACACCATCAGAGTCAGCAAAATACTGAAATAGCAGGACACAAATGGTACCGAAATGAGAGAAAACCTGCTATAAGGAGCCATGACATTGCACATTAAAGAAGTGAAATAGGGTAAATACTTAAACTGTGAGTTCAAACACCAGATTATTCCCATACCTGAAGGTTTGACTAGGCAGAGTATTAATAGTGCTACATTATCAACTACTCAATCAGGAAGGTTGCAAGTGAAGCATTAACATAAAATCCAACATCTCAAAGCAAAAGTACAGCTATAAAGAGAGAATTCAGTTACCTCCATGTAAACTGGAGGTTTAATTTTGGCTTCATTTTCTAACATAGGAAATAAGCAATTAGATAACATACATACCTGCTTATTGGCATTCCTAATTTAAAAGCTCACAAGAAAAGAAACATCTTTTAATTTAGGCCTGAGCTGCACATTCAGCACCATTGAGAAAACCCTGTTTGTAATAGAAAATTACATAAATTTTAATCTTCTTGCAAGATTAAAATGTCCCTTCAGAATCTTTCACAGTACCATTTAATTTTAAGGAAAAAAAAAAAACCTGCATCAAAGCTGGAATGGTTATTAAAAGCAACAGCTAAAATTTCAGTATCCTGGAAGCACAGGCTTCAACAATATCCTTCACCAGAAGGATAAGACAGAAAATCATCTGTCATGAGATTAGAGGGGAGGTCTTCCTTTGGATAAATAACTGGATAAACATTGGAAACAAAATAGGGGCAAACAGTGCTTTTGCATTGAGGTCAAACCCCATAGTGCCACAGTGATCCAGGCTGCAGTCGGTGTTTTTTTGTCAAGATTGTAACTGACATGGAGAAAGGGTCAATAGCAAAGGACACAGCTCCCTGATGAATACTGAGTAATTAACAGCAGCAAAGATGAAAGTTGATTGAAGAATGGCAAAGGACAATACAGTACTGTGTGACTGGACACTATAAAAGAAAGAGAAATTCAGTGCTGATAAATGTAATATGGTGCACACTGTGGGCAAAAAAAAAAAAATCCCAATTTTAGAAAGAAAGGGTTGGTCTGAGCTGGCTATTGCCACTCATTACTGGAAACTTTATGGCAAATAAAATTAGTATTTTATTTACCAGGGTTTTCTGCTGTTAAACATATTCATAAATTATTGGGAAACAGAATGAATAATGAGATGTCAAGCTTTGTTAGTAATAAAAAATTATTCACATAGTTAAAACTAAAATTGACTGCAAAATACCACAGATGACTCTCATGACAATAAAGTAGTAAATGAAATTCATTGTTGATAAATACAAAATAATTTTCAAGGGGGAAAAATACCAAATGCATTCTAATTATACACACAAAGTGATTGGCTCTAAATTAGCTTTCAGTATTCCACAAGGAAATTGTGTACAGTTTTCTAAATGTCAGCCTGGTGCTGAATAGCAATTTAAAGAACAAATAGAATGTTGAAATTATCAGAAAGATAATAAAGAACAAGATGAAAGTCGTGACTCTGCCACTGTGCAAACCTCTGTAACAGTCACAGTGTAAATGCTGCACCCTCTTTCTCTGGTACAAGGGTGGAGCGGGACCCAAAAGGGCTGTGAGGTCAATCAGAATAGAGGGACAGCTACCACAGAGAGGCTAAATAAAGAAGATACGACTGAGATCTATAAAATCACCAATGGAATGAAGAAGCTTCTTCCATTTTTTCATGGTACTATGTGGAAGATATAAGCCAAAAACAGGGCCTGGAAGAAAGTCCTGCTGTGGACTTCCTATAATTGCAGCCTCAAGTTCAGGATATACTTTTAACATTGACTCCCAGAAATCAGGAAGGTACAGATGGAGAGTGTATTTTCTCTGTTTTAAATAAGCTTTTCCTTTGAAGTTACCGTTGATCAGTATCAGAGACAAAGCATTGGGCTAAATAGGTTTTTGGCCTAATCTGGGACACCAATTGTAAGGTAATATATTAAATTTGGGGTTGAAGCATCATTACAGAGACACATACATATAAGAAATTTCTTGCAGCTAATTTTGGACAAATCACTCAGAATGACAAAACTTCTTATGTGGAAGGTCTATATTTAGAGGAGATAACCTACATGCTTCTCTTGAAGATTATGTTTAAATATTTAATATTATATATATGAGAATAGCATAGTTACAGGCAGATACGCAGTTTGTTACCTGTTAACACTAGGTCTGGGCTTCCTTTCTGAAATGTTTTTACAAAACGACAAGTTTTCTGCAGTTAAAGCTGATAAATCTGAATCCAGATTTTGCAATGAGGTTTTGGTGATACTTGGGTTTGTGCTTCAAGACTCTCAGTCAGGCTCAGCACATACTTGATTCATTTAATGAACTTGTATTTTAATTTCCTAAAATGTTTAATTTATTTTTCAATCTCACTTGTCATCTATTTATTTTTTCCATTAATAGAATTTGTATCATTTTACATCTCAAAACACCGTAAGGTAAGAGTTGTAATGAATTAAATTAAACAACCAGTTAAAAAGAATTTGACCATCTGATGACTGTATTATTCAAAATTCAGTGTAATAGGCTTTGATCTAATTTTTGACATGAATGATACTGAAGGATGATGCATAAATTCCCCTATGAGATTTTTATTCTCCTTCTAGTCAATTGTTGGTTCATTGAAATAGTTGTAAGTGCCAAAATACAGAATTAGAAATCTAATGATTATCCTCATGCGCCTGTTTTTTCCTCACATTCCAACATTTAAATAGGTAACTGCGGCGGTTACCTGCTATGACCTCAAGCAGTCGAGAAGCGCCGGCTAGCACTGCCTTTGTGAGGCTGGGTCCGCCACGTGAGCGGGCACTCCAGGGTTATGGCATCTATCAGGGTGCCTCCCTGATAGCGCTAAGTGCTGTGGCGTGGGTAACACAGCTTTGGTAGTTTCACACTGAGAGGAAGCAAAGGGATGAGAGAAGGACACTTTGCTTGCAAGTCTAAGAACTTTTACTCCCCCATGCGTGGTCGGAGCTAATCACTCTCAGTGCAAAGAACTTGCAACAGATTAAGTAGGGGGTGGGTGGACAGGGGTGGAAACCTGGCTCGCCCTATGGGGACAAACAACAGGGGAGTGACACAGATTATAACAACCTATGGGAACATAACAGAGGCGGGTACAGCGTTCTAGGACAAATGGCAGGGCTAAGGTGGGGTGATTGATGCAGAACTTTCATGAAGAAGCTGGGGGTGGTTACAAGATTGACACCCCAACAAGGAGTGACAACCCCTGACTGACAGAACCAAATAAGGAGAAAACTGGGAGAAGTGAGAAGATTGACAGCTCTGAGTGTCAGGAACTCTCCTGGTAAACAACTTGGAGCAAACCACTGTGAGGGAAAATAGGGGTACAAGCAACAAACCTAACTAACATTAATAAAATCCCTGACTAAATCAAACCAACCTACAACAGGTAGCATCCACTTAGGTGGATTTAAGTGGAGTACTAGCAAGATTTGAATTGAAATTGAGAAATCTCTGGTCACTTGCTGTTTTTACAAACGTTTAGGGACAGCAAAGAGTAACAGCCATGAATTTCTCATGGTGTAGTGTGGCATTAGCTTTCGTTCTCCCTGGCTGCACGCAGCTCTTGGGAGCCCGGCTGTGGCGTAGCTTCCACGTGCTGCCGGGGTTTTCTGCTGTGGGTTCCCGGACACGGCTCCGTGTCTCGGGCGCGTGGGCTGGCCAGCCTCTGTTTCCGTGCACTAGGGATCCGGCAAAGATGTAAGGAATTTGTCCACTTACTCCGTGCTTGGCAGGAACGGTTTATTGGTCACGTGGCACGGTTCGGTGGAAAGACTCAACCGCTCCCAGCACTCGCATGAGAGAAAATGGCGCCTGGGTGCCAACGGGGTAGGATTTTATGGAGGGATGGGGCGAGAGGATCCATGGCCTGCTAGCCAATAGGGGCGGCTGCCGTGGCGGTGATGCCAGCAACAGCGACCAACCAGAGAACCCTGCAGGGGCGGGCACCGAGCCTCGGACTGAGTGGGATCGTGTGGATTGGGGTGGCAGCCACGGGGATTCCCGGGGCCAGACGGGGGAGTGGTTACAGGAGTGGCAGAGGGGGAAAATCCAATGTCAGGCAGCTTGGGGCCAGAAACCGCAGGGGGGGAATGACATGGGGGAGGCGCAGGGGCACATGGGACTCAGCAAGCTAACACAAATAAGAACCCCTAAAACGCAATCCCAGGATGCAATAATTCCCTCTTTTTCAAAATATAAAAAAGAAGAACAGCTGCTTGATCTTCTTCGCTGCTCATCTGACGGCTTCTTCGCTCAGCTTCTGCTTTTGGTGTTTCAGCTGCTGCAACAGCTGCACTTTGCAGATGGAGAGGGCCTGCTACAATGATGCTGGGGTGGTTCTTCCCTGGGTGCTTGGGGATAGGGGAACTGGGACAACTTTATTACAAACATGGGGATTTGGGACACACGCAGACTGGGGTGGCTGGAAAGTTTTTCTGGGGCTTTGGGGAAAAGCATTTTTTAAGGAGATTGTAGGGTCCTTTTTCCTTTTGCATCGCCTGCGGTTTGATGCAACCCCCTGATTGGTGGGGTCATCTGCCGCACTCAAAGGCACCCTGATGTTTTGAACTACCACCTGCACAATTACTTGATAAATCACAGCTCCCCTTAAGGTGCTGTGGCCTGCCTTACTTTTATCTTCACGCGAGGCGCGCATTGTTTTTTCATTTTTTTTGGGGCAATGGGGTCTCCCTCCCCCCCCTCCCCCCTCCCATCTCCCTGGGGGTGCCCTGCCCAAAAATGGACATTGAACAACAAAATGTCCTCTCTGATCACAGTGGAAGCACTGGCGTCTTGCTGGAGGCTGCTTCGGACTAGCGTTCTTTGGAGGCACAGCATCCAAGGCAACCACATGGCTTCTGGGCCTTTTAGGGATCTCAAGCTGTGTGCCAGCCTTCATGGATGCTGCTTCCAGGACAGACTTGTCCTGAACCTCCGATCCCTCCACATGCCTCTCAGCTGCCAGCTCGACCCGTTCCACGGAATCTGGAAAATGCTCAGAGACCCACATCGGCTTCCCCCTCCCCCTGCTTCCCTCCCTCCTGGGTTTCCAGGAACCATGGGACTGCAGAATCGGGGGCTCTTGTTCCCCCCTTCCTCCTCTTCCCTCCCTCCCGGGTCTCCGGGAACCATGGGAATGTGGAGGCAGGGGCTCCAATTCCCCCCCTCCTTCTTTTCCCTCCCACCCAGAGGTCTGGGGCCCATGGGAACTTGGAGGTAGAGGTTCCCGCCCCCCCCCCCTCCTCTTCCCTCCCGCCCGTCTCTCCGGGGCCCATGGGAAGATGGGGGTAGGGGTCCCCGCTCCTCCCTCCCCCCTCTTCCCTCCCGCCTGGATCTCCGGGACCCATGGGAAGATGGGGACAGGGTGCAGGCAACAGGACGGGGGCTGCCTCCCTCTGGCAGTGGGGCAGAGACGGCAGAGCTCTCCCCGGTGGGGGAGGGCAGGGTCAATGACTCAGCAGGGAGGACATGCAAAGGACTGGAAGGAATGCCCACTCGAGGGGGAACAATGGGTGAGGGAGTAACCTGACCTCCCAAGGGGACGGTGCCCACACCCACAGGGAAGCAGGTGGGGGTTGAGTTAAAGGTGGGGATGCAGGGAACAAAGGACAGAAAGGGGTTGTGGGAAGAAGAGACCCTGCCATGTGGCTGCCCTCCATCTTGGGAAGATAAAGGGATTGACCACGTGGCCTCGGCCTCCTCAGAGGAACAAAGAAAGGGGTTTAAAGAAACAGCACCGTGGGGCAGCTCTAGAACTGGGATTTTCAGCAGGGAAAAAGGGGTTGGGAAAGGGGTTTCGGGTCGTTGCCTCAGCGAATCGGCTGATCTCACTAAGGCAGGGTGCCGGGGGAGCTTGGGGGAGCCAGGAGCATGGTCCATGTTTGTGGAGCTGCCCTGCGTCTCAGATGGACGGGATACCCAATTCCCCCCTGCCCACCTGGGTTACGGGAAGAAGGGGTAGGAGAAGGGGATGGGGAAACGGATTCAGGGGGAGTAACAGATTTTCTGGATGGTTCTTTCCTTTCCCCAACCGAGTTTCACACGGGGTCTGATTTCACCACATCCGAGATCAACAAATGGAATTTAGGGAAGCAGTCGTCTATGGAGTGATCCCTACCGATCCCCTCTGCTAGTCTTTTTCCCATTTGCTCCCAAAATTCTGTTTTGTGCGCATCCTCGGTAGACAGACGGGGGAAAGCAAAGAACAACCACCGAACAAATTTCTTAACTAAATTTTTCAGGCAGGGGCCCTTCACCACAAGGATTTCCTTAACTTGGGTATAAAACTCCTTTTCTTGGGCAGATAACACGGTCCCCATGCTTCTTCCACCCAACCCACCTCACCCCTGGGGCAGTAAAAAAGAAAAAAAAAAGCAAAAAAAACTGAAGGCGACTCCAGCGGCTGCTGTTCGTGCTGCGCACCTCATGTCCCAACCTCGGGAACACGGCCAGCCTTCCACGTATTAACTGGACACGTTTCCATGACTAATACTTACCAGACTGAAGTCTCTGCAAAGAAAAGCTGCCACCAGGGTCCGGGAGTCCCAAGAAGTGTCCTTTCTGCTGCCCTCTTTGCCACGAAAGTTTTCACTTCTTGTCCAACGCAGGGCAAATTGTCTGGTCCCCCGTGGGTGACGGAGACTTCACTGACGTACTTTGGAGAGCCCCTGCTCTCGGTTTCCATCTGGCATGGAGCGGTGATCCGGTGCGGACGGCTGCCCGCTCTGGCTTGGCGGCGACGCTCCCCCATTGGCGGTGGTGCGCAACCCCAGGCTGGCAGCGGCGGCTCCCGGCGCTGTTTCCGGAGCTCCGTGGTGAGCCTCTGTCCACGCGATCAGTTGAGCGCTGGCCTTGGCCCCATGTTCGGGCATCAATTGCGGCGTTAGCTTTCATTCTTCCCAGCCGCATGCAGCTCTTGGGAGCCTGACTGTGGCGTAGCTTCCACGTGCTGCCGGGGTTTTCTGCTGTGGGTTCCCGGACACGGCTCCGTGTCTCGGGCGCGTGGGCTGGCCAGCCTCTGTTACCGTGTGCTAGGGATCCAGTAAAGAGGTAAGGAATTTGTCCATTTACTCCATGCTTGGCAGGAATGGTTTATTGGTCATGTGGTGCGGTTTGATGGAAAGACACAACCGCTCCCGTCACTCACATGGGAGAAAATGGCGCCTGGGTGCTGACGGGGTAGGATTTTATGGAGGGGCGGGGTGAGAGGATCCACAGCCTGCCGTCCAATAGGGGTGACTGCTGTGGCGGTGACGCCAGCAACAGCGACCAACCAGAGAACCCCGCAGGGGCGGGCACCGAGCCTCGGACTGAGTGGGATCGTGTGGATTGGGGTGGCAGGTACAGGGTTTCCTGGGGCCAGACCGGGGAGTGGTTACAGGAGTGGCAGAGGGGGAAAATCCAACGTCAGGCAGTATGGGGCCAGAAACCGCAGGGGGAGAATGACATGGGGGAAGCGCGGGGGCACATAGGACTCGGCTAGCTAACACGAATAAGAACCCCTAAAACGCAATCCCAGGATGCAACAGTGTAAGAAGTACATTCCTTCATGTGCCGAACATGTTCACATAATGTTGCATTTTTAAACCTCACTCCATCCAAGAGAAGAAAATATTCCTGCAGCAGGTGAAGGTCACTTCATTGCTGACCTAAATGACCAACAGAATTTTCAGCTTCTCAGCCATAAAAGCAGAGTGGGCATCTCGTCATGCATTGAAAAGCCATATGCTGTCAAGTTAAGGGTGTTAATCAAAAAGGTATTTTGAGTAACTTTTTAAAAGTGAGATGAGAAAGAAAAGAAAAAAAGAAAAAAGAAAGCCAAATGAATAAAAAGGCTTAGAGGCATATTAACTCTTGAAGTAGCGTGTTCTAAAGGACCCGCTCTCTGAAGCTCATCAATGCAGAACTTGTGCCATCTTGAATAGGATAAAGTATTATTTACAAAGTTGAATTTTAGTTCTAAATCTGCTTTCTTTCCAACAGTTGGATTTTCTGGGCCTAATTCCTCATTTAGCTAAATCAATATAAATGGAAAATTACTCCAGAAAAGAAGAAAAGACTGTGTTTAAAGGTTACTTCAAAACCACCTGCTGCAGTTTTTGGAAATAAACTTGCAATTGTTTTATAGCTATTAGAAAGAGTTTCATAGTTCATGAGATATAACAACAGCCAGTAGCAAAAAAAAAAAAATCTAAAAAATTGATGATAAATGGACTAAAATAGTCCAAAATCAAAAGAATGCCAAGATAATCACATGAAATTAAATAGTAAATTGTAAATAAATGGAGAATCCAATCAGAAGCCAATGGACCAAAACTGATATTTCAACAACAGACTATTTAACAAGCAGAATAAAGAAAGGGATTATGTGGCATCGCGTTGCTTTTCCCCGGTCCCGGGCGGCTCTGGAGCCTGGCAAGGGCGCTGCTAGGTGAGAGAGGGAAGGAATTGTCCACTCTGTCTGCGTGGGAGGCTGGAGAGCTTTTATTTGCCACAGGGAGCCGCGACGGAGAAGCCGTGGCTCGCTCCGCTGCGCCCACGTGGACGAAAATGGCAACGGGACCAGGGAGGCGTGGGATTTTATAGGGGGCGGGACAAGGAGGGCAGAAGCCCCCCTCGCCCAATGGGGGCAGGCTACGGGAGAGTGATGTGGATCGGGGTAGCCAACAGGGACGTGACAGGGGCGGACCAAGCTCCAGGGCGAATGGGGTTGCGGGAATGGGGAAACAGACACTGAACTCTCCAGAGTGGACAGGGGGGTGGTTACAGGACTGGCATGGTGAGCTCCAATGGTAAGTAACCCAGAGTGGACCACCGCGGGGAGGGGAAACACGGGGGTGCATGGGGGTACACAGAACCAGCTAACTAACATATATCAGAACCCTTAATCTGAACCCAAACCCGGGATGCAACAGTATTATTCTCTCTTTTTCCTTCAGTGCACGTGCAGCTTTGCGTTCTTCTCCCTGGTCTGGAGCAGCTCGGGAGCATGGCTAAAGGCGCTGCTTCTCGGCCGGACTGGGGTGCTGCGTGGCCTGGGTGCTGTGGCATTCAGCGCACCAGAGTGGGGCTGGCCGCGCTCTGTAACCGACGCTGGGATGAGGTAAAGAGGCAAAGGAAGGCACACCCTGTCCTTGCGGTTGGCTGGAGAAGGTTTATTGTTGTGTGGTGCTGCGATGGAGAACATCGACCGCTCCCTAGTGCCATGTGGACAATGATTGTGACGGGACCAGGGGGTTTTATAGGGGGCAGGCAGACAGGGGTGGAAGCATCCCTCACCCAATGGGGACAGGCAATGGGGGAGTGACGTAGACCGTGGCAACCAATGGGAACACGACAGGGGTGTGTACAGGGTTCCGGGATGAATGGGAATGCAGGGATGGGGTAACAGACACAGAACTCTCAGTAGTGACTGGGGGGTGGCCACAAGACTGGCATGGGGATGCTCCAATGGTAAGTGACCCGGAGTGAGCCATCGCGGGGGATATGGGGGTACATAGAGGTACACAGAACCGTCTAGCTAACATTTATCAGAACCCCTAATCTGAACCCAAACCTGGGATGCAACATGTACGCTCATGAAGATAGTGAGACATCTGCTCACATTTGCCCTGATGCTAAGGAATCTCTAGCCACTCACAATTTTCATATGTTGAGCTTCTCATCTTACCAGGAGGCTTTTAAATTGCCTCAAATTTGGAGGCAATAGACCAAGTGTAACAAAAGATAACTTAGCAGAAAAGCGGTTCACCAGGTTGCAATCAGTCCTTCACCTGACATTCTGATCTTGTTAGAGAAGTTCAATCATTGCAACACCTAAACTAGCATATCTATGCCTGGCAGAATGCTAAATTAATGAATAATGGATGACTTAGATAAATGGACACTTGCTCTTCCTTCCCTACTTTTTGATTTCCCTTCTACTGACATACTCTCCCCATACATGTTTTTCTGTCTGCCTCTTTTCAACCTTAGGAGAAATTGTTCTGGCCAACACTAGGAGATACATATAGATGAGTCAGAACTCAAAAAAGCCAAAGTACACTTAATCAATCAGAAAATGGTCTTTCTCGACAGCAAAAGCAAGCTAGAATTCACAGCAGCTACTGATACATATTTGCCAATCCATAACATAAATCTATAAGTGATAACTTTTTCTACAGCTATTGAAAAAATCCTATTTTTCCCATATTTTCTTCATGCTTACTATTGTTTTCCTTCTTTCTACACGTGTTTTGGAAAATATAGGAGAAAGCTAATATTTGTATTGATCTACTGAAACCTTACAGAAATAACATTTTCTTCCTGTCTGAAAAATTTCACTCATTGAAGGGAGAGGTAGAGTAATTGTGGTGGACATCTGGCATACATCCAGAGTCAACCCACTACAAGGCATAAAACATGCTTGTTGCTTCCAGCCTGATGCTTTTGAAAAGAGATTTTGGAATTTGTAGTTTTCAGTTCAGTGGTTACGTCTCTGATTAGTCCTGCTTTATGTACCTTTGTCATTATTGAAGTTCTGGATTTTAAAAAACTCCAAAATTAATGATATACTCATAAATTTCAGTAGAATTAGACTAAGACTATTATTCTCTCACCTGCAGAATAAGATTCTATATTTTTTCCATGTGGGAAGAATGTTTTGACTCATGTCATAGATGCATTAAAGAATAGTCAAGTCCATTTTCAAAGAACAAATTATTAATATAAATTAAATTAAATAAAAAATTATTAATATAAACCAATATTCTTTTAAAGGGGTGTGATCTTGTCCATATATTTAGACAAACAATGTCCAGAAATTTAAAACAATTTCACATAGAACAACTGGTCTTTGTTCCTTTTGACATTGCTTTCATCAGGTGGACATTTTTCTCTCTTGTTTATAAAAACTGTATTCTTCCCACTAGATGCTTTATTTTCTAAAAGAATCAAGACTTTTGAGGGCAAAATGTGAGGTGATTCGGGTTCAAAATGCAGAAAAATAAGAAAGATATGTAAGTCAGAAGTACGGGTCAGGGGGAAGAAAAATGTTTTAGCTCTTTTTCCTCTAATTCTTTAGCTGTTAGCAATAATAAAACAGGAGGGGAAATAAAAACAAACAAAAGAGAGCCTTTTGTTGTAGTCAGTGGTCTCTTTAAACACAGAAACTAGTGATAAGCTTTTTTTTTAA
The DNA here is from genome assembly GCF_026979565.1 of Vidua chalybeata. NCBI lineage: Eukaryota > Metazoa > Chordata > Aves > Passeriformes > Viduidae > Vidua > Vidua chalybeata. The sequence goes on along the minus strand of NC_071531.1, from coordinate 37,060,243 downwards.
TAAAAATTTGTTCTTATTTGCTGCATAAGTGTGTTCACCTTTTCAATGTCTTTGGATGAACCACAATCCCAAATCAAATATTGTCATGCATTATTAAATTAAGTCAATTATATGTCAAATAGATGACGTTATGCATTAAATTTGTGCTGATAGAGACTGCATTTTTAGAGGGCAGTCAACATATTAAATTCCAAAAAGAGGCAATATATTTTTCTGCTTGCAGATCCCTTTGTAATTCACTGGGATACATTATATAGAAGTTCCCACATGCCAAATGCAACCCTAATCATTTACAGGGAAATGTAGTGATAAAGAATTCAGAGGACTGGAGGAAATGCAAATCCATTATCAACTTTGGACATCGGGCTGTGTTGGCAGTTTTTAATTCTTCTAAAGTTTATTCTACTTCTGTTTTTAATTTATCTTCTGCTTACACTGTCCCATGTGACAGCCTCCTGGCATCCATATGTTACTGCTATTAAAAAAAAACCGGGCTAAGAGAGCCCAGTAGCTCTTCTCTCTAAACTCTAAACTCTCTCTAAACTCTCTAAACCTGGTTAGTATCTCGTAGATGCTTACCAGGTGCTTATTCTTAACTTTGAGAGGATATCTAAGCGGCAGCTTTTCTGATTCTCACCCTATGCTGCATCTGACCATCTGTGCAGAGATTGTTTGGAATGTCCCTGATTTCTCAACCTACCAAACCCCACATTTACAAAAGTTAAGTTTACAAAAAACATCTTCAAGTTGCCTGGATTATTGATTAAAAGAAAAAGAAAATGATCAAACTTGCAGCCATATGGTAAATTCTTGACTAATAGTGTAATGAAAATAGTCTTTTTGAAGGGTAAACTAACCTTTCACAGGTTGTAATTACTCTCCTACTCACAGAAAATTCCCTTGTATACATTATGGAAATGGGCCTGTCCCAGATGAATAATGTAAAAGTTTGCTTGGAAAAGTAGGGAGATCCATAACACTGTTCTCCTTGCCTTGTTGCAGACATGACTTCATCTACAGCTAAGGCTTTCTTTCTAAATATTCCCTCTGTCCATTACTTATTTGTATTGTTTAATATTTGTTTGATATTATTTTCCAAGGGAATATATCTTCATGTAAACTCTCCCCTTTCCCTTCCCTTCCCCTTCCCTTCCTTTCCATTCCCTTTCTTCTTCCAAAAAAATTCTGTTTAAAATAAATGTGTTGCAAATTCAAATCCTATTTACACACACTTGAGTATAAAACCGAAACAAATTGATGATGTGAATTCATTTGAGTGGAGCTGATGAGAGAATATGATCCAAAATAACTGAAAATAGTGGTATCTGCTAGTATCACCCAGAGGGTTAAGTACATCTAAGGCTTATGAAATCCTGGATAAAGGTAAGTGTATTAGCTTTGCTTTGGTCTTTTGGGAATAGAAACAGATTGGCAAGATGACTTTTGCAAGTTCTTTCAGTAAGTCATGAACAGTGGTGGAAAATAAAATACAGGGCTGGCCAGCTTTTAAGTTTAAACCCAGACAACACATACTCCTTATCTTGGCTCATAGTTGATTTTCAAAGAAACACTGGAAATATTAACCTTTCCCTTAAGACTGATATACATTGTCTGGATTTAAAAGTTTTCCTAAATATTGAAATTTAGATTCCTTTTTTTTTTTTACATTTTATTTGTCTTTATTTTCAACATACACTATTAGCAAGGTTATTGCCAGCTGTCTCTGAACAGCTAAGTTGGCAATATGCTCACTTTTGGTTTGGACCCAAGCTGAGAAAAGTCGTGCTGCACCTCAAGTATGCTTCCCGATTTCCTGGGAAGACAGCTGGACTTGCAAACTGAACTTATTCCTCTTTTATTTCTGGTCAGAAATTATGCAGGATGTGCCACTAAAGAATCTGCCTTCAGTTTGATCCCCAAAATCAACAGTCCAACATTAAGCTGACTTAATCAGCTTAATCAGCAATGTTGGAAATCAGTAGTAGAATACTTCTACTGGAAGTTCTGGGGGAAAAACAAAATTTTCCACAACAGTTTAGAAACCATGAAGGTAGAAAAAGAATGTGTGAAATATTTCAAAATTATTTCATGAGGAAATTGCAGAAGTAGGATAGGAAATCACTGTTTAAAGACAATGCATTTGTGTCTTCCTTTTTTTTTTTTTTTTTTTTTTACTCTGACTTGAAGCTGGAAACCAAACCTCAAATGTATTATTGAGGCTTTCAGATGTATCTCTCCACTTGCAGAAAATGAATGCTATTGCCTAAGGAAAACTCAAGGGCTGTCCAGATACAGACAGGAAAATTAAGCAATTTACAAACAGTGGTCTAGATACTGGTTTTGGATCAAATTCATTTTATGTAATGAATTCTACTCAAAGACAGCAGAAAAGATTTAATCTTATTAGTACAATTTCTTGATAAATTGCAGTTTTAAATTGCAAATGATGGTGTTAGAATGAGAAGTGACTTCCATCAGTGTAGTGAAAAACTGTTAGCAAAATAAAAACAGTAAATGGCTCCATTTTCTGCTGTCACCGTTCTATATGGATACAATGGATTTATAGAAGGAGGCTTTTTCTACTTCTTTCCCGGGATAGATTTAGTGATCAGAAAGATTGTTTAGGAATGAAGTAAATTTATTGTATTTTAATTTGTTGAGAACATTTTTCTTTGTAGAGAATGATTTCTTATCTCTTTCTCATCTCTTTCCTTGGGATTTAAAAAAAAATTTTCTTGTTTTTTTTTATAATTTTTGTTTTTGATGGGTAAACCAAGATAAGTAAAACTCATTTCTGTCAGCAGGCATTCACTGGGATATGTGTTCAATACTCTTCACATTCATTACTACCTTTTTCGTTCAAAAAGCAAAAAGGGTTCAATTTACTTTTCAAGACTATAATATGTTAGTCTTTGCAGGTTCTGATGCTAGAGAATGGGTTTAAAAGTAACAGTTTCTAACCTCAGAATTAAACAATTGAAATTATCTTAGCAGGCTGTGACCTGCTAAGTGGTGAACTAATTTTATTGCCCTCTTACACTAACTTACAGAAACTCTGTGTGCATGGGTGAAGGCAAGTGTGTGTCTGTGTGTGCTGAAGGACTAATCCTACAGAGCAATTAAATACTTAATGGAAGCCCCCACTGGATGTATTTCTATCCTTGACTTATGATTCTATGATATTTCAAAATATTAATCCATATCTTCCTTATTCACTTTGTAATTGTGCTCTTATTACATTGCATGCACTTCATTTCTATAATGACCTTTATGCTTTGAAGGAGCAGATGAGTTAGTCTCCTCTCCTGAACCACAAGAACGAATAGTGCTTTAAATAAATGATCCAATCTAGATCAGTTGGAGATGCAAATAGAGATCCTGTATCACTAGCTAGTATTATTTAAATAGCCACATGAATTCTCTATCTCTCTAAAGACTGAGATACTGCTTTTCAAAAGTGATTTAGTCTACTCACTTACAGCCTTCTCATTTATTTTAGTCATTGTCTCCAGGATACATTTTATCCAGAACCATGCATTTTGATGTATCCTTCATCTAACTTTGAAGGGCAAATTCACATAAACTGGCAAACTCAGTTTAAGAGAAAAAGTGAAAATCAGTGACATGCCTGTTACACTGACAATGTACTCAATCCAGCTTCTCTGTAATACCTTTGGAATGATTTGCTTTTCTTCCCACTCTCTGCCACCTCAAATGCTTCCCTCAAGTTCCTCAATAAAATGTTCCACTTTAAATTGTAGTTTCTCTGCCTTGTAGGACATTATTTAGCACAACTCAGGAGAGCGACAAGTTTCTGTAACATATGGCACCACTGTGCTTTGGCAAAGGTGTGCTGACATTCTTGTGCTTCCTCAGCAGTGATTCAGGTTTGGAGCCATTCACTCCTGTCTCTGCCCATTGATTGGCTTTAGAGCTATCTGGCACAGTGGAAGATTTGTAGAATCATTCCTTAGTATATACAACCGGTGTGTGTGTGTGTGTGTGTGTGTGTGTGTGTGTGTGTTTGTGTGTGTGTATGTGTGTGTGTATTGCAATACAAGAATGAATTCAGTCAAGCTTTTGTGTGTGTTAGGGGTTTTTTGATAGGTTTTCCTGGTTTGTTTGTTTTGTGCTTTAGTTCATTTTTTTTTAATCCTTTAACTTCTTCATTACACAAGCAAATATTATTCAACAAAAATACAAAAGCATTTTCCAGTACAAAGACTGTAATTTTAAAATAAGTTTCTTAATTAAAAAGTCTACTGCCTTCCTTCCCCCACCCCTTCAATGTAATTCAAACATATGTCTGGACTTTGCTCAGATTTTCCAGTGTCATTCCTACTTGGGCAGAAACCAAGTAAAAAATGTTCCTTACGAAAAGAAAATGTTTAATAGTCGGTTATAACTAAAACCAGGAGGTTACAACGAAACCCAAGCTGAGTGAACAGATACTGCAAAATCTCAAATGGTGAAAACCAAGCCTCAATTTTTTCATCAGAATATCAAAGCAGCTGGGTTTCACGTGAAGTCTTTTGAATCCTTTTGGCACAACTTATTCTATTCTCTATATTGGCTTCTGTATGTGCTCATATATATTCCATTTCTGAGCAATAAACACATTATTTTCCTCTGGACAGAACACCTTTAAGCCCCATGGCTTCAGATTCTGAATCCTGACATTCTGAAATTTCATGTCTGTGGCAGACAGGATGGTTGGTGTACTCAGAGCCATGGATTCATATATGCTCTATTCAATCTTCAGAAGGGCTTGAGAGTCAGATGCCTGGCGGTTGTCTGCTTTCATCTAAGACCAGCTCTCTGTTATCTGTCCCTCATTACTGCTCTTCCTTTTCTGGGCAGCTAAAACTCAGCCTTCAGATGTAGCTCCATGGAAAAAAAGTTTGGGATGTATAGAAAGGCAACTGCTGGGGCCTCTCACGTTCAGGGATGTACCTGACGTGTCATCTCTGGAGAACAATAGTCTCTGAAAACTGTCTGCCATACAGTCTTTAGCCACAGAGGCCTGATTTTAATAAATAGTAGCTTAATCTTCCATTTAAATAGTGTGTTCTGTCAGTGCAGGGTTCCTCTAAATGAGGTTTAATTTGATGGCCCTTTTTTGTGATTCACAGAGTAAATCTTAAATGTTATTGATTTTCAAAACTATGTGAATGATCATTTCATGTTCAGAAAAAAACTCTATGCTGAATAGACACCTACACTTCTAGTTGCAGAAGACCTCTAGGTATTAGGATGTAAAAGTGTATTTTTATAGCAATAGTTAGATCGTTTCCCCATTACTTATTCTAAATAATGAAATGCTTTCATTATTTTACTGGTATATTTTCACAATTTTTTAAAATTTCATGGTCAGAAAGATTTTTATGGTGGTTAAGGTTAATTTTTCCTTTTCCTTCTTACTGTTCATCTCCTTTTAGCTCCTCTGGACCTTTTATCCACTCCTTTATTATTCAGTTGTTTTTCCTCTACATTTTTTCCCTAAAAGGTATTTCTTCACAAAAACCCATTTTACTTAACAGTAACTAGCTGTAGAAAGTTTTGTTTGATTGGTTTGGTTTTTTTTGTTGTTGTTGTTTTAGTAATGGTTACAAGTTGAGAAAAGAGAGATGTTTTCTTTGTGAAACCTTTAACTAAATTTCAATATTTTTCTCCTCGTTGTCTTTGTCCTAAACATATCCTTATAATTCCAAATGGCAAAAATATTAAAATTTTATCTGACCTTAAATTCCTAAGGGAGATTGAACCATTATAAAACCAGAGGTCAAACAGAACTGCTGATGCTGATTGTGATGACAGCACTGTTTAATCTAATTCATTAAATGACATTTCATCTGGCAAGGGCCAGGTATTAGAGTAATGTGGAGCAAAATAACTTTAGAAAGAATAAGAAGGAAGAGTCGCAATATGACGAGAATAGTTATGAATCTTCATTCGCTGCAGGAAATCAAACCTTTTTTTGCTCAAAATTCTGCTCTTGCGTAACAGCAGGAAGTGCACAGAGGTAAATACATTCACAATTTGGGATATTTATATATGATTACAGACCATATTTCTGCTATCCCACCAACAAGGTATGGGAAAGGTAGATATCCCTCTCTCTCCAGAATAGTTTAGGTGTACATTTTCTGTCTTAGAAAGTCTTGTAAACTCTCAGAGAAGAGGCCTGAATTGGAAAGTTTAGAAACAAATGCAAACTTCAGAGCCATTGGCAGTCTCCATACATCAGACAGGATGTGTAGGAACAGAGTGATATAATCAGTTCTCATTAAAACCAACTACCTTTTTTCTCTACTGGGGTGAGTGAAAGTGATGCAGAATTTCAATAAGATTCACAGTGTGAATAAGGAATGTGGCTGAGCTGTGGACTAGGACAGAACCTTTACTGTTGTCTGCCCATGGACCAAGAAACATCCTTTTGAAGAGTATTACAGAATTAGAGGATAAAACAACTAGGCTGGAAAAGACCTCTGAGATCATCAAGTCCAAGCTATGGCTGAACCACCATATCAGCTAGACCATTAAGTTCCATGTCGTCTGTCCTTAAACACCTCCAGGCACAGTGATTCCACCACCGCCCTGGGCAGCCCATTCCAATGTTTAATCACCATTTCTTCTTCTTATTTCCAACCTGGACCTGCCTTTGTGCTCTTATCCTTTTCTAGTTGCCTGGGAAAAGATAAACTTCTTTTGGGTATTTGAACATTTATTTCAAAACTGGGGGAAAAAAACTCTTCAGAACAGGGAAAGCCCAAACCTACACCTATAAAAAATACTTTGGACTTTTCAAAACCTGCTATTCCTAGTTTTCTATTCAGTAAGAGATATTAATTTATGTTTCTTTGCCAGTGGAGAAATATTGTATCTAGAGATTTTTTTTAAATTTCAATGAAGAATATTTTGAAAAAAGACCTTTCCTAAAACCAAAGCTGAATAAAAGTTTAGTTATGGAGCCCCTTGGAAGAGTCTTATAGAGAGGACTCCATTCTGAAAATCATGCTCATCTCTGTAAAATGCAAGTGATAAAAAGTGAAAAGTTAGGATTGTCTCCTTGTTCCTCTAGCTCCAGTATGCAGCAGTGCCACAGATCATGATGGCTACAGAAAAAAATAATTTTTTTACTTCAGATAGTACTTTCCACTTTTCAAGAATTTTCAAACATTCTTCCCATTCTGCCTTTGAGATGAATTTTGCATCTACATTTTGGTATAAACACTTGATTTTTGCATTAAAAATGTTGTGCACTTAAGGTTACCTTCCTATTAGCTGAAGGGTAGGGAAGAAAAAGAAGGGAACTGGTAGAAAAGAAAAGGTTACCCAAAGGTGTATGAATTTTGCTGTGGAATAGTGAATAAATTAGATTCTGTTCATTAATCCTTAGCATAAATTGTTTGAGGATTAGATAAGAAACCTGCACCAAAAACAATACTCCACACCATTATTGTAGTAAAATTAAATGCACATAAATCTTCTATCTATGCCATTTATCATGAAAAAAATTTTATCATCATGCCATTTATCATGAAAAGCTAGTATAACTTCTGTTAAAGCAGTCTATTCATTGTGAGTGTCAGCTGACTGTAATGTACTTTCTACAATATATTGCCTACTGAAATAGTGAATTTATGGTAATTTTTTCCCTGCCAAATATATACTATGCACGACATTAATCAAATTAATTCCCACATGTAATGGGGTTTTTTCTTTGCATTTTGTGGGTTTTTTTTGTTTGTTTGTTTTTGTTAGTTTTAAATGTTAGTTTTGGGTTTTTGCCTTTAAAATGTATGGCACGAGAGGTATTAATTTTGCATGCTTGTTTGTAATATTTCAAGTCTTAAGTGGAAAGAGAAGACCTACTGCAGAACCCAAATCCTGATCTGAGTTTCATTTGGACTGAACCCTTAGAGAACTTGTTAGGAGATGTATGGGTAGGAAATAAAGTAATTTATAAGCTTTGTTATGAAGTCGGTTACTAGAAGAAAGCATTTCAGTATTTTGTTACCAAGACGTAAAATCCAAGGGTCACTATAGGCCTTATATAGAGTAAAAATGTTAAAATCCTATATTTAATTTTAAAATCAAATTTTAAAAATTTAAAATCAAACAGGACTTCATACTTTCTGGACAATGATAATGCACTAGATGAACCTCACAGTTGCCAGAAAAATAGAAGGATAAGGGCAAGTCACTGAAAATGCAACAGAGCTGTAGACTACAGCAACTCACTAAAAATATAACTCTTGCCTCGTAGAATGTGTAGGACAGGCAAAAACCAAACAAAATGCAGGTGCAAATATAATATTAAACTTTAAATAATTAGCGGTGTTATGAACTCATGCCACTAGTTATAGTTTGTTTCTTGCAGCCATGTCAAAAGACTTAAATTATCCTTTGAATAAATAGGTCAGATTGATCACACATCAGACTCTGTTTGCTCTCCATAAATCACAAATTAAAAGGTTAACATCAATTAATTAAGAATGATGACAATTATAGTAAATATAAGCAGAATACCTAACATTGTAGAAAGTTTCTAGTAAGGCAATAAGTCTAATGAAAATTAAATACTTTGGTTTTAATAAAATGAATAATTCAGTGATGACTGAAAAACTCCTGATTTGGATACTGGGAGGATAACTTGACTTGTCAACTTATCCCAAATAAGGAAATGTGTCCCTTAGAAGAGCACTTCCTGCTCTATAATTTCCTGTTTACTGAATGATGGCAGTAAGGAGTGCAAAAAGTTCATTTCTCTTTGCAAAAGAGAGTCTAGCATATATTAACTAGCATGAAAAATAAAGAAACTGACAAAATAATAAGACATTAACATGGCTTTTCATGTCCTATTTTCTTTCTCTTCCATGTGGAGTCTTCGAGATGTGAAAGCAATCTAGGATTTTTTATTCTCTTGCTAAATAGGAAATGCCATGTCAGATGGGAACCCTTCTCATAGTACATTCTAGACTGTTTAAATCCTTGTGGAAACAAAACACAATGGGACAATAGATCCCTCACATTTAAAAGTAACACTGGAGCTCAAATGAAGTCATGGAGACTACCAGATACTAACCAGGATCACTATAATATGTGGATTCAAGCCTTTAAAGCCTGTGAGGAGACCCCTTCAGCTTTCCCCATGTTTGCTTCCGCCACATCAGTGTGGAAACACATCATTGCCATTAGTCTGCTAAGTTTCCAGTGCTAAATTTTCTTAGTGACCTCCATTCTTTGATTTCATTAGAACATTAAACTTGTTCTAAGATTAAAAGAAGAAAATATAGGTGTAGTGATTTCTCCACCCTCTACCAACATATCATATATATATATATATATGATATATATATATCATATATATATATATATATTCTGAAATGTCAAAATTACATTGAAAACTCAAAAGAACCTGGGACTTATGCTACTATATGATGTAGTATACTATAGTGTAGTAGTATACTATAGTATCCTTGTGATACTATAAAACGTCAATGACTTCAAAGGAACTCTAAAATATTCTCCCTGGATGGTAAGTACTGTGAGATAAAGGCCCATTTTTTTACCATGAGAATATTGTTTATTTTCTTTAAATAGTGGCAGTACTGAGATACCAAAGATTGAAATACCAAAGCACAGGAGACAGGAGAAAATTCCCCTTCTCTCAGAAATTAATTGAAAATATTTTTGAATAAACTTTAAGAGGTATGAATATAATAGCTACATGATTATCTACCCCTAAATTTCTCCTTTTTTTAAATGAACATATTGCATAAAAAGTTTAAAATTTTGTTCTTCAGGCAGTAGAGAAATAGAATAGCATATATTAAACACCTACTTCTCCTTTGAATGAAAACAGAGTCTTTTAAGTAAAAATATTTATGAAATTTTAAGACTTTAATTCCTTTTCAATAGCTAAATATTGAAAAAATATTGACATATAACATTATGTTAAGAGATGAGTCTATGTCAATATTTTCTTCATCATTCATATTTCCTGTATGAAATGAAATGTGAATCTTTGTTGATGGCAGTTGCTTGTAACAATTGATTGCAATATCAGAAAAGAAGCAAAAAAAAGGAACATAATTTTAAATATCCCATACATTTACTAAGTAAACATATAATTGGAAAGGAGCTTAAGATATCAGCTACTAAACAGTCCATCACATACATAATCATTATGACAGTTTAATTTTTGATAGATATTAACCTATACTTAGCTCCTGAGCCCACATAATGGTCAACAGATCTCTTAAAATGTTTGCTTGAATATGTTAGCAAATATAGTGTGAGCTTTTAATAAGAGAAACTCAGAAAACTTGGGTTTCAATCACTTATTTAATGTTCAGCTTTTCCAGTACTGTGTCAGAATTTGAAAAGTGTTCCAGAAAATATTATTGTCTCACATTTTTGGTATTGTTGTTATACTCATCTGAGCAATTTGCATAGTAAGCTATTTATTATCTGTGAGTAGGAATATCAATATTAATCATTTAACTGCATTTGAAAAATATAGGCTTCCTTCTTGCTACTATTCTGGTAGAGACAAATAATTTCCTTTGGATGATTAAGGAAGTGATTGTGCCTGCAAAGCAGATGCCTAAAGCTCTACCAGATATTAATTATATGATAGAAGAAGTTTGCAATGGTGTCATTTTCTCTTTCTAAACTCTTACTTAAATACAGAGTTTGTTCAATATGTTTTGCTCTTCAAAATCAGTGTTACTAGAAAACTCTTTAAACTTCTTTGTAATGAGCGCTCCAGCTACTTGTGACGTCAGACCATCATTTTGTCTTTGTGACACTGTCACTGTACAGAAGGCTGTGACGTCACCTGAATGAGTAATTTCTGTTAGAGGCGCTAGAGGACTCTGGGACTAGTTATGGCTTTCTTTGACCTGGATTCAGATCTGTGTGCTGTGCCTCTGGGACGACCTCACTGCAGTCAACAGTTCTGTCATGTGCATACACATCACTGAATACTGTGTTGTTTTATTCCCCAGTGTGGAGGTGCCTTGTGCCGCAATGTACATCTGTGAAAAATGAGCAAATATAAAATTTTACATGTATTCACATTTTGCCACATAAAAATTTTATGACTTAGCACTTACAGCAGATTTCACCTTGTTTGACTTTGGTCATGTGAAAATTCAACATCTATTTTAATCTGGTGATAGGGTAACATATTCCAGGCTAAAATGAGTCTCTTATACAGCTAAAATGGACTACTACCTGAGAGATTTGTCCCTCTCTCTCCACTATACACAGCATTAGCCTTGATGGCAAATTAAAAGCTTAATCTTTAATCTTGCTTAAGTTTAAAGGCTGAAAGTTGTATGGCTTAACTTGTCATCACTCTAGGCTCAGTGCACAAGGGCTGAATATGGATAGCTCTATCCTGCAGGAGTTTGAGCTAAAAACATAATGTTTAAACTTTCATCCTGTAATATACAACAGGTGCAATTGATTATAGGACCAGCTAAGCCACCAGCACACCTGAGTTTTTTGAGGCTTGTTTTAAAAAAGCTGATAATCAAAATGTCTCTGGAAATTGGAAGCCACTGTTCACATAGAGAAATATAAAAAGTCAGCTGGTAATGTGTCACTGTTTTTTTTTTTTTTAAGCACAGAATCTTTATTATGCCAGACTATAAAGTTCCTCCTGAGTCATAAACAATGAAACAGTCCTTACATTTTTTTAAAGAAAGAGAAGATTTCCTGGTTTTATTTTCAAAATTGTGTAATAACATAGATACCCTGAACAGAGTAAGCCTTCCAGAAACAAGAAGAACTGCTAAAGTCATACTTGGAGATATTTTTTCCTCTCTCTGCCTTCCTAACTGGAGCTCCCTGGCCTTTGTAGTGCTGTAACACTAGGGAGCACACTTTCATCAGGAATTATGCTGTCTGCAGCATCTACCGAGGCTGGGAGATAGTTCTGCACATCAGCAGTTGGGCAGCGGGCCAACCCTTGCCCTGCTGAGCAGAATGACAAGGCATGCGAAGATGACAGAGCTAATGGTAAACAATGACAGATCTGTCGAGAGTCTGATGGGATGCATCTCTTGTTTGTTCATGTACAGTACAAGAATCAGAGCTATTTTGTTCAGGGTATGCTTAGATGCCTGTTTGAACTCTTCACCCTGCCTTTACAAATCGGACTTAGCAGAGCAATGAAGAGGGGTTTTTTGTGAGTATGAAAGACTTACAGTGAGCTCAAAACTAGGATAGGCAATTCTTAGAGAAGGGAGAAAATATACTTATTCTTCAATTTTATTTATTTTTAAAATTCCCTTGTTCTTATTGACCAGATAATAAAACCTCATTGTGTAATTATTGCTTCCAATAATCAAGATATTTGTCTATAGAATTAAAGGTGCAGAAGGACAGAAAGAAATTATTTCTTTGGAGTAGCTTTAGACTCAATTTTATTGATATAAAAACGAGTTACAATTTAGAATACACTAAATTATTCCTTTCCTCAAAAATTTCCAAGCAAATTTATTTTCTTACTAAATAAGTTTATCTACTGATTTATATTTTGATATAAGTCAAACGTGTTCATCTTGTATATCATACCAATGCTTTAGGGAGTTTAAATTTAAAATCTACATTACACATTTTATACTTTTGATACACTATTCTGTATTTTGTTATGGTGACCAAGTTTGTTTTTTACTAGGCTGAGGAGTTATGAACAGGTTAACTTTAACCTGCGTAACTTTCATATTATCACACAAAAAGATGTCTGGCAATCCTTGCCATTTATTCTGTAGAAAACTTGTCTTACCAGAAAAAGATATGTTGCACCAGACAGTGCTAGAAATTACTACTAGTAGTAATAGCAACCCCACCAAAACAGCAACAAAAACAAACAAAAAGGAAAACCTTGCCCAGAACTTCAGCAGGAGAACAGCTATCCTGAATCAGATCTGTGGTTCATACAGTCCACATTTATGCATTTATGTCATTTTCATTGACTTCATGGAAGGGTTTAAGCTAACAGGAACAGTTGATAGGCAATCAGCTTAAATTCAAAACAATACTTCAAGTGTTTCAGGTGTTTCAGGCTATTGATTTTCTTGCAACATTTTTCTGCTTTCCATTTATGCAACCTTTGTCACCTTCTGTTTGCTGAATTATAGTGAAACAGAGCCTTACTGATTTGGCTTGTGTAGTAAGAAGGTTGAAATAGGTAGAGCAATGTATCAGTTCTTCAGATTCTTCTGTCTTCAGAGGACATAGGAAAGTATTTTTATTCTCTGGTAGTGAGCAACACCCTCCCAAAGCATTCAAGTAGATTACTTGAAAAGATTTTGAACATGAAACATCAGTCACACTAAATAAAGAACTCCAGAGTTACCACATTCAATTTAAAAATTCCAGTTGAGAAATTCTGTTTTTCAGGGGGGTAATTGGGTATGTGAATATAGAATAATTAATTTCCATTAAGAGAACTGTGTTAAACCAGATTATGTAGCTGTTACTTTGAGTAGAATTTACCTGAAATTAAACTTATAGAGTGTTATCCCACATAAGATCAAGTTTGGGCTACAATTCTAGAAGCTCGACACCTAATCCAAAATACAATCAAATGAAAATCTCAGACTATAGAGTGAATAAACAATTGATAACATGGCTGCATCATCAGTTTTTAAGAAGTTCTCATTGATTTCAGTGCTTAAAAATCAATGCATTCTCTGCAGAGAAATAGATTCAGATTAACAGCAATTATTTATCATAATGACTTTATCTGAGGATATCTCCCATTTCATAAATATATCCTTAGTATTCCGGTTTAATACTTGATCTTCGTGATATTACTACTATTCTGTGAAGAAACCATTATCTGCCTTTACAAAGTGTCTGTTGTTTTTTATGCAGAGCTACAAGGAACTTTTTGGGAGATTTATAATCTGCATGGAAGAACTCCAGCCTGTGATGTTACGGCTCTTGTTTGCTACCTGTTAAGCGACATCAGCCAGAGGTCACAGCTTCTCAGTGGGGATCCACCACATGAGGATCTACTTGAACACTCTATAAAAGCTAGATCCTCCTCTAGAAGGCTTTGCAAACTGAAAAGACTGAAGAGTTGAAAGACAAAAAAGGCTGAGATAGGTCAGCTGCCTAGTGAAAGGTCAATGACAGAGATGGATGCAACCATTGCAACCATAAAACTTTAAATTCAGCACGCTGTTCAAAATATAGTCAGTGTTACCGCTTCCTCTTGGAATGTATTTAACTTCAAAACCTTAAAGTCTGATTACTTAAGCTGTTTATGAAAAACATAGAAGACTGAATTTGAAAGGGCAAAATGCTCTGCTAAATAGTCTACTAATTTCAAAACTGTGCCAGATTTTATCCCTTTAAAGACTTCCATGCCTTAAAAGTAGAACTCTTAAATACTTATCATATGAACAATTCTGCTGACTGATACATACAAATACATACAAATACATACAATACATACAAATCTGGAATTATATATTTCCAAAATGCTCTAGTCACTGTATACATGATCCCATATGTTATGAAAATAAGGTCCAAATTATTCCTTTTAAAATTGGGGAATGTAAAATTAATTTAAATACTGTTTCATTTTCCCTCATTTTTCCAGAAGAAACCATCTAAATATATGCTGACTGAAGTGAGTAACTTTTGGCTTGTAAATGTTGTGTGTTTTAGAAACTGAAGAGATATGCCTATGTAATAAGGGTTATAAAGAAGATTTAAATGTCTCTCACAAAGGAAAGGTTCTGCTGCCACAAGTTTAGCCCACATACAAACTTTTCATTCAGACAAAATAGGGAAAATTCCCAGCATAACTCTGAGCAGAATGAAATAACTGCAGAAAGAAAGCAACTGCAGAATGTAAGGTTATGAGGAAATACTGCATATTTTATGGGGAAAAAAAAAAAAAAAAAAAGGTCAAATTCTAACATCCTGACATTGGTCAGTGGAAAATGGAAGTTAATCAGTTAATTCCCAGGCTTCTATTTTATTTCTTGGCTCAAAAACAAGCAAACAAACCCCACCATATTTTCAAAAGCTATTGTAATCTCAAAATCAAATATACCATCAGGAAAGAAAGATGTATTTCACCTGTCATTTTAAAAAATTGGTACTAAATATAGAACCATTCTATCTGACCTTTCACTATAGAAAAAAGCCTTATAGAACTATATTTGGGTCACTCTGTTATACACAAATATTATCTATCATATAAAAGCTACAGTGACTTTTATAGTTCATGTCTTCGCCAGAAATCACTTAGCATTTTCTTTGCTGTGGAAACTTGTAATAAAATGGTTACAACAGGAAAAGCAAGTCATCTAGCAGTATAACCCACAAAAAATGAACACTTCAGCACTTATTTTTTATGGGCTAGTTAACCTCATTGGATTTATATAACTGCCAAAGCCTGACCTCCATTACTGTTGATCAGAGCTGAAATTTACTTCCATAACATATTATATTGACCACTTTAGAGAAATAAAGGAAAACACAAAAGGCACAGAACCTACTTACTCTTATTATTGGGTATATTTTCCCCAATCTCTGAGGCTTACCATTAACTGCTACACTGGGTAAACTGGCAAGCAAATCTGTGTTCATGCACTAAAGCCTGCCAAAAATGATCTATCCATTTCTAAATGTGTAAGTGACCATCTATTAAATATGAAAGGGCAAGCACCTTAATATAGCAAAATTTAAAATGTGACCTACCTCCAAGTGTTAGGAGCTCAATTTCATTGGCTCTGAGTTCTGGTTTTGTAATACTACATGCATTTATACCAGGACCTTATTTTACCACTTTGCCAGCAATCATCTCTCACTGTCTGATTATCAGAAATAGGCTTTGTCTATCCTTTTATTCCCTTTATGCTGACTTCTTCATAATGTCTTAGATATTCCACAAATACATTCTACATATTAAAAACGTTTGGATAATCAAAATCCTATGTATAAAATATCGTTATAATAGCATAATTAAATTGAAAAAAACATGGTAGGTATACATCATAAAAAAAAAAAAATTAATTAATATTATCTTCTTTTCCTTCGAGGGAAATAACCCTTTTTACTTTGTTATCTTGTGCCATAAATGAGGTAAATATGTACAAAAACTCAAAATGCTGCTCTAAACTTTGTTTGACTAATATGTCTGTTTGGCCTCACCTTATAGTTATTCCTCAGAAATTCTAAATAAGAATTTATGAAGAGCTAAGTACATGCTGGTTTCTACATGTATCATGTAGGAAATGTGGTCTTTATGTTTGTTTTATTGCAGGAGTAAAATAGAATTTAAATATGGTGACATTTTCAGTTAGGACTTACAATTTTGAGATCAGTATAAAAATATGGAAGACAGAAGGAGTTAAATCTGTCTATTGTCTGACTTTAAATTATTTAGATTGACTTGTTACTTGTAATTTTATGTCTCCCGTTTTCTTACTTTGTCTTATTTAACTTCCTGACTTAGAAATTTTGCTTCTCCTGCTTGCCAAATTTATTATTTTAAATAATCTTTGCACTATTTTTTTTCCTATAATTATCTTTATTTTTTTTTTTTTTAATAGAAAGAGAACAGACAAAAGGCAGTATTATTGCACATTTCCTGGAGACAGTGTAAACAGAAAAATCAGACTTTGGCAATAAATACTAACTTTATTTGTAAGAAGAAAGGCAGCATTTTACAAGAAACCTTCAAGAATCATAAATTTAGCCATGGGAATGAAGATTAGCTTGAAAATCACAATTTGCGAGAGGAAAGTGACATCCTTTTGTGCTGCTTACTCATTCAGATGTGCTCTAAAAGTTTTCTAACAACAGCAGTGATTAGAGGCATCCTAATTTGGAAATTACTCTAGAGTAATACAAAAATGTCAGTAGCTGGGCTAAAGAACAAACTGATGCTTTGAGATATTTCTTAAAAGTTGCAATAGCTGCCAAGTAAGTGGCAAGGAGGCAGCTGTTCTGGGGTCTTTTGCTGTGGGTGTGAAATGTACATTTGGCTACTGATATCACTGACCACAACTAACCACTATATATAAATATGTGAACTTTATGTACATGTAATTTTTTTTTAAAGTGATAATTAGCTCAGCTGAATGTATGGTTGAAGGTGGAGGGAGGCCTTTTGAAAAGCAGTCAAACATCTCAATGGTTTTTTTTGAGGATATATGTATTGAATCATATTTCTAATGGTGATCTATGAGCAACATCTTGTGCTGTTACTTCCCTGCTGGTAATCTAGGCCTCCATTTAATTTTTGAAATCAGTATTTTTAAAGAGATTAGATTAAATGTATCAAGATCTATTTGTATAAACCCTTACAGTAAATGTTTAATTCAGAAACACTTGGAGCATTTTTTTAAAAATTCTTCACTTTTGAGTTGAAAAACAGCCTAAGAAGCAAAGTCTCAAAGGAAAGGACTTGAAAAGGTAGATTAACATTACAGTGATAATATAAGGATGTTAGAATTGATTTTAAAATTTTAATATTCCTCCCCACTTCTAGATGCAATGATACGAGTAGATGTTATATGAGTATGTTTATTACCAAAGATGAGGGCTGGATCCTCTTGACTGGAAGTTAGCAGATTTCAAACAGTCATAGTGCAATTGAAAAAAAAAAAAGTTAAATCGTGGTCCTTTATGTATTTACATATTAAAATCACCTTTGACTTTGTAGGGTATCTGCAGATTCTTACTTATTTAGTGAATGAAATCATAAAATGAGGTTTAAAGATAATAATCCTCTTTAAATCACCCTTTTTAGAACTCTCTGGCTTGTCTGAATGTAGCTAAGCACTGAGTGTACCAATTTTTCTGTCATCCTAAGCAGAGTCAAATAGGTCTCACTGCTCAGTATGTATTTACGTTTTTCTCTCTTTTCCCTCTGAGACTACAGAAGAACTTGAGCCATATCAAACCAATTAAAACTCCCACACTAGCATCTGCATCAACCATTCGAATCTGTAGTATTACTTGGGCAAGGACCACATAAGGAAAATGGATAAAATGTAAATTGTGCTGGAAAGACAGTTTATTTTATAAGTTGTTTATATTAAAATTTTGTGTAAGACAGTGCATCACTACATTTTACTTTTTTTGCTGGTCTTCCTATGAAATTAAATTAAAGCCTTAGTTTCCTGGATAATTTACAGTAGCAGCCATTATATTCTTTACCAGGATGGCATTCATAGCAAGTTGTTCTTTCTGAGCTTTTATTTTTCTTCATTATTCATTAGATGTAAACCACTCTTAGGTCAATAAACTGGAATAAGTCACTCAAGCAGACCTTCTTGGGAAGGATTATGCAAAAAGTCCCTGTACTCTAAGTAAAAAAATTGATCTTAAATACCTCTTCTCTCCACATAAAAGGGCAGTGGAAGTTCATTTCTATATTCTTCTGTTTTGCTTTGTTTTAACTTCCTCCATCTGATAGCATTTTAAAAAGTCTCCAGATTCTCTTTTAGATAACCACTGTACACTTAGAAATAGGTTTCAGAAACGAGATTAGTTCTTCCGGAATGATGACGCTGAACTATTGACCTGCGGGGAGAGAGATGATGATGTTGACTTTCACTTTGCCCGTCTGTCTATCTCTAGTAATTTTGCCTCTAAAATTCAGTAGTGGTAGGTTACAAAGCAGAGGTCGAGGCAAATTAAGTGGCAGCCAACCCACTGCATGCATTACTCTATGCCTGTGATTTGTCTCAGTCTTTTGGTCATTCAAATGCAGGTGATGGTTTCAGTGTTGAAATAGTGAGGTGAAATGTAACTTGATTTAACATTTTAACCAGAAGGGATTGCTCTCTTCCTCTACTGCCTCAATGAAAGGCCTTTGATGATAACCAATGGTGATGGCAAAGTATATAATGAATGAAGGCCCTGGGTGCTAGTGCTACTCATAAAAAAAAGCTTGGACGTAGTTAAATCTGTGTGTTTAAATTTAGACTAGGCAAGAAATTTGCAATGAATTATTTATTGGGTTAAATTTCACCAATTTTTTTTTCTGTTCACCAGTTGTCCACAAACATATGGCAAAATTTGTAGATTTATTCATTACCTAGAAAATATTCATTTATTTCCTCAGTGAATAAATTCTTGGCCTGCAGATTGCTCATGAGCAGTTCATAGGGAATATTCAGAAGATGCACTGTGTGTGTTAGTTTCCACGTCTGCTTCGATATGCTGTAAATTAGCACTATTATTATGACTAAAGGATCAAACGAGCAGATGCTGTGCTGACAGCAATATTTCAGCTAGCCCTTTATTTAATTCTCATCAGAACATAACATAGTACACTAACATTACACTTCTGGATTTACCTGCAGCATGTCATAGCTCCTATTAAATGAAGCATTACTTTCTGGGTTAGTTTACCAGTCCCATTTACATCGTGACCCCAGCATTGTGTTGGCACAGCTGAGAGGAGAGAGAATTGAAGTTCAATCAGAAATGAACGTTTAACAGCAGGATGTTATTGCACGAATATTATCAGCAAAATCTTTCTGATTAAAGACTTGCATAAAATGAAAATGCATATTAATATACTTTATTTACATGACGGTGCATACACTTAGCCTCTGTAAGCAAGCAAAGAGAGAGGTCTTAATTTTTCACTCTGTATGAGGTGTTTGCTTTGTTTGTTTGTTTTTTTCTTATGTTAGCTATGCAGAAGCATGAATATTTTTTAAATTATATTATAGGTTAGAAAAATAGGTCAGTAAAATTAATAAAAATTAATTTGAACTTTCCCTATTTGGAGATGTGACAACATTTACATTATGTCAGTAGTGTACATTTCCCACATGTTAATGATCACTTGTGCCCCAGTGAAGGAGGTCAGGTTTGCAGGGGTGATAAAACTGTCATAGCCACTTTAATAGGGTTCTTTGTTGAAGCCATTTTCATTCCCACCCTTTCCTTCTACCTACAAAGAATACCCTTCAACTTCTCCTTGTGCATATTGTCTGTAGACAGCCACACTACTTCTCTACAAATCTCACTCAAGCAGAGAAATTTTTCATTAGTTTTTCCATATCAGAGCATGAAAAAAAAACATTTGGGATAACACTAGAGGTATCTTCTCAGTTTCCTCAGAGAATAAAGAGAAGTGGAGAAAACCTCTTGTTATTTGAAGGGTCTTTGAATTTGTCTATAAATTGGAGCTGTGATGGATCTTTGCGAAAAGGCAAATCCAAAAAAGGAGAAAAATAATCTCATTTTATAATTTTTGGCAACTCAATTAGCCCATGATAAAAAGTATCAGTTTAAAAGCATATGATATTAAAATGAATGATATTTCTTAAATAAAATGTTCTTTAATGCAACATAATGCTTTAAAATAAAATAAAACTTAAATATTCACTAGAGGAATTGTTGCATCCCAGGCTGGTTCAGTTAGGGGTTTTTATGAATGTTAGTTAGTCAGTTCTATGCACCCCCATTCTCCCACCCCCCCCCCCCAATGGTTCGCTCCGGGTCACTTACCATTGGAGCATTCCCATGTCAGTCTTGAAGCCAACCCCTGTTCATTCCTGAGACTTCTGTGTCAGTCACCCCATCCCCGTGTTCCTATTCATCCCTGAAACCTGTACCTACCCCTGTTATGTTCCTGTTGGCTGCCGTGGTCCATGTCACTCCCCTGTTGCCTGTCCCCATTGGGCGAGGGGGGTTTCCGCCCCTGTCTGCCCGCCCCCTATTTAACCCCATGCTTCCTTTGTCTTGCTGCCATCTTGACCATGCGCACACTAGGAGCAGATGCTGCTGTCCACCGCGGCGGCCACGTGGGAATAAAAGTTCTCCAGCCACGCAGGACAAGGTGTGCCTCCTTCACCCTTTTATCTCCTCTCAGCGCCAGCTGCAGAACACAGCTGGCCCATGCAGAGGCTCAACCCCAGAGCTCCGCAAACACGCAGCAACCCCGGTATCCTGGACAAGACACAGAGCCTAGCCAGGCTCCCGAGCCGTCTGGACCGGGGCGAGAAGAACGCAACGCCACAAGGAATACTGAAAAAAAGAGATTATTTTAACTTTATAACAGTAGTAATGATTATTATTCCTCGGGGGGAAGAACTAGGTTTGGTGTTCTAGATTGAAAATGAGGACTCCCATTTTCTATGTGAAGGACCTACAGCAAGCTGCAAAACTCAGGAAGGACCCTCCATTTCTCCAACTGGAGCTGCATTTCTTTGCAATCCTTAACATAAGATTTATGAAAGGGGAATAAACAAACAGTTTTTTTTCCTATGTGGTTCATACCTCTACATCAAAAGTATGAAGTGAATTTAAAATTCATGAAAGCAATTATATTCTTGAAATGAAGTTCCTGCTGCATTCACTGAGTGTAAGAAAAGTCATTGCAAATGGTCAGTGGGGTTTAAGCAAAAAATATGGAGCAAATTGATTTAAGCTCAGAAACTTGGTGAGACACAAGCACTTAGAGCAGAAAAGAGAAATGAAGTTTCATTATGTTAGGTGTTTGGTGCTCATATTGCCTGGTTTAAGTAATTTTTGTCACACTTCTTGTCCCATTATGAAGTGCCAGTTTTTCTTTTTCATTGCACATGGATGTGGGAATGTAAGAAATCCCTGAATTACACACCTGGGCTCACTGCCTAACACTGAATTGCTGCAATGCTTTGTTCCAGGAAGCCTAATCCCATTTGGGACCTGACCCAAATGATTCAATCTTATTACACCCAAAGGCATTGTGATAGTTTTTATAGGGGATTTCTGATATCTATGAAATAAATACAGGTAATGTGTGTACTTGAGGAGAGTAAAGGCTGATTAGAAAAATTCTTCAAATTACTAGTATATTTCAGTCCTGAAATTACATCTGCCAGTGTAGCAGTGAGAAAACTGTTTGACCATTAGAAATACCTATTCACATATATCATAAATAGAAATAACTATTCCAACTTGATAAAGAACAGTATATTTATTTGGTCTTATTAGAACTCTTTTCAGACATAAGAAAATGAGAATGTTTTTATCTCAAGATTGAAACCCTTGGAAAATGAGGATAGATAATATCCTCAATATTTATCTTGTATTTATCCTCCAATAAAGATAAAGGAAGTATTTTTAGCTATGTTTTTCACTTTATTTCAGTAATGATATTGCAAAAAATTAAATTTACAATAGAATTATATGATTCTTTTGCATTACCATCAGTTTGTCATTTACTTCCACTGAAATGCAAGTTCTCAGAAATCTTCCTTGTATTTGAAAAGATAAGAAAATATAAGGCTTCAGATATTTTGAAAATAGTCACTTTAAAACAGATTTACGTGTAACATTTTTATCAATTCTAATTTTTAAAGAATGCAGAATTTTTATGATGCATGATTTAATTATTCATTAGTTGATAACACTAGAATATATACTGTATCATAAAACCACAATGAAATAACTTAGGAAAAATGATAGCTCAAAAATCTTTTTGATTATAGACCTCTTGCCAGTATATAGAAATAAATTTTGGGGCCTTTAATGGAAGGATTATGAGAATGGAAGGACCTCTGACATCATCTGAGTTGAAGGTGAAATATTTCCCTTACAGCAATACATATGAATGTGCAAAATTTTTTTTATAACTCACCCAGTGCCCAAGATCCTCTGTAACCTCTGGTTGACTTGTCACTTGGAAGACAAATTTGCTCATAGATCGTGACTGTCAGAGTGTCTCTTCTGCAACTGTATCAGTAATTAGCCATGCCTTGTTAGTGCTCAAGGCAAGTACATCTGTCACATTGAAATAAAGGGTTAGATTTTTCACAATTTTAGATAACATTTTAGCCTTTTGGCTTTGTAGCACCAACAAAGAATCCAAACTATTGACAAGACTGTGTCAATGCTTTTTTAAACATCTATGTTGTATTACAAAGAAAACCACCAAACAGTTGTAACTCTAAATTTTTAAGGACTTTTTTATTAAATACAGAGTAAAACAAGAATTCAGGGGAAAATGGGGAGAGCCTGTGAGCTGATTTTAATTTAGGCTTAAATCCTAAAGTCTAATGAGCTTTTCTGTGACTTTCTGAATGCCATCAGTTTCAATTGATTAGATGTAGCAAGGATCAATCCTTTATCACTTAATTGTATTATAGCTGTCTGTGTCTCTGAAAACAATTATAGAGCTATCTATAAATCTAGCACCAATAAAAATAGCCTCATATAATCATAACTAATAAAAAAATTAGTTTATGCACATTGATTATGGCTATCTTACCAAGAGGCACAGTTTATTTAATAACCTTATGAACAAGATGGATTGTAAGTATAATGAGGTGAGTCTGTGTTAGTATATGATCTTATCAATCAAAAATACAACAGTCCAGGTAACTTGCACTTAGGCAGGCACAGAACAGAAAAGAATGATGGGCTGTTCCAGAGTAAGCTAGCCCCCTGGTTGTCTTCGACATTTACCCTTTCTCAGTCTAAGAGAATCAGGGCTATTTAATTTACAGAAATTTAAAAGCAGCTTCAGACACACATAGGGTTGTAACATTAATGCTGTTCGTTATTATAGTGCAGTTTGTTCTCTTGCCAAATGAGGAGTCCTCTCATGTCCTATGCCAAAATTAATGGGCATAGATAATGCATGAGATGCCAGATTACAGATTTGGTCTAACTTGGGAATTTTCAATTAACTAGTCTTAGCCATTTTTGATACCTTGTGCTGCTTAAGTGCTACCGGTTGGAAGAAGACAATATTTGGACATAGAGGGCAAATTAAAGAATTTGCATACATGAGAAATATTTTCTCAGTGTTATATGAAGTCAAATAAAACATAGAACCATGGAATATCCTAAGTTAGAAAAGACCCACAGGGATCATCTAATCCAGCTGCTGGCCCTGCACAGGACAGCCCCCAAGGCACACCATGTGCTTGAGAACGTTGTTCAAATGTTTCTGGAGCTCCATCAGGCTGGTGCTGTGACCATTGCCCTGGGGAGCCTGTTCCAGTGCCCAGCTACACTCTGGGGGAAGAACCTTTTCCTAATATCCAGCCTAAACCTCCTCTGACACAACTCCAGGCCATTCCCTCAGTTATATTAACATATTATTAAATGATATATTTCTTCATGAAGGCTAAACATGGCCATATTGTTCAATGCAGCACTGTTTTGCTACAAACTGTTGCCTGTTACCCCTATTTCAAGTTATTTGCCTCTTTCTTTGCTTAGCTCTTCCTCTGAAAGTCTATCTTGGGATAGTCTTTATCCTAAAATTTGTTGGCCACATGAATTGAATTCTCATTGAAAATAACAGGAGCACAGATGTACTGCCTCAGTGTAAACATTCTACACAGTGGATACCAAAACTATGACAAGAAGGCCTACATTTTCTGAATTTTCACCCTTTTGAGCTAAAGTATTTTTTGTGGCATATATTAATCTGTAAAACATTTTTTGACATATGTATCCCTTGATTTCGAAATAATGAAACACACATTTCCTTGCTTTTAACTTAAAAGCTGTCTATAAGTCCATTTGTTTTTCTTTTCTTGTGTTTGTTTCCAGGGCTTGGTCTTTATAGGAAAAACAGCTGCCATTTAATGAAACTGCCATGAGGCAGACTACAGAACTTCAAATTCTATGGTTTTTAAGCTTCTATTAAAAATGCGACTTAGAATGAAACTAGCTGTTGATGGGTTCTCACACTGATGTGAGAAATTAAAAAAGTCAAAACTCCCCAAATGTTAAATAAATCATCACATAAAGTACAATAAGTGAAACACTTAATGTGCTAGCAGTCTCTTGCTTAAGACTCATGCAGCCATGATGCATGTATAGGTTATTACAGATAAAACTGTTATATAAATTGTGTAAGCTATATAAATCTTCCTTTACATGATTCACCTGGGTTTTTCAGGCCAGTGTGCTTTGCATATACATAATTTTAACCATGGAATCTCTACAGTAATATTTTAACATTTGCATATAAATACTGAATATCATAACAGGTACTTTACATTCATATTGGAAATGTAAAAATTTTCTTCCCTGACTCAAAAGACTCTTAGGATTTTTGAGTGTCTGTTTCAGCTATCATCTCATAGAGTTATATTCAAGTGATACGCTAAGATTTCATTATAACACCCAAATTCACTAAGGACATTTGCGAATTTGCAGTTCAGGAATAAAATCAGAATGTGATGACTCCTATTTTTCTTGTTTTGTTTAAATTTATTTTTTCTTTTAGAAACCAAATGTTACTTTTCACAGAATAGTACGTGATAAAGTTCACACTGTAGTGTGACTTCACACTTCAATTTCTCTCACTACTGTTATGCTGAAGGACTATTCTTGACAGATTAAATAGAAAAAAAATAAAGCCTTAAATTTTTTACTTTTCCATCTGAAAAATTTTCTTACTCTTAAATAATTCCACCAGTAATTATTGAGTTTAATTTCAATCACAAAAACAACTTCTTATTTTAGTTAGATACAAAGACTTGGCCATTTTGGAGCCTGTAATAAATAATTTTTTTTTTTTACTACAGATTTTCCCAAATATCTACTCTTGATCCTATATTCTTGACATGTATCTATTTTTGTTGAATTTCATTTACTTTGTGAAACTTCACACATTCAAGGCAGGGAAACACTGTAACTAGAACCTTCTTTCTTTTTTTTTTTTTTTTTTTTTTCCCAAGTTATGTGTCCTCTAATATCGAGAAAAAAAAATCAGATCACATTTAAAGAAATAAGACCTAAGATTTTCTGTAATGTCAAATATTCATTTCAGTATTGAATTGGAGTAATTTTATTCACCATTTTTTTTATTGGGCATGAGGTTTTTTGTTTGCCCATACTTGCTATTAACCTGAACCAGTGTACTGAAACACATACTGGAATAGATAGTTGAATACATGACCATGACATGATCAGCAGGACAGGGGTGTTGATTGTCCTCCTCTGCTCTGCTCTCACAAAACCCCACCTGGAGTACTACATCCAGCTCTGGAATCCTTAGCACAAGAAAGTCATAGAGCTGGTGAAGCAGGTCCAGAGGAGGGACAAAACGATGATCCGAGGGCTTAAGCACCTCTCCTACAAAGACAGATTGAGAGAGCTGGGTTTGTTCAATATGAAGTCTCTGGGGAAATCTTAGAGGAGCCTCCCAGTACCGAAGAGGGGGTTGTAAAAAGATGGAGAATGACATAAGGGCATGTAGTGATAGGACAAGGGGTAAGGGTTTTAAATAAATAGGGAGCAGATTTGGATTACATTTTAGGAGGAAATTCTTTACACAGAAACTTTACACTGAGAGGACATCCCATCCCTGTAAATGTTCAAGGATAGATTAGATAGAGCCCTGAGCAACCTGATTTAGTGGGAGCACCCCTACCCCATGGAAGGGGGGGTGGAACTATAGGCTTTTTCAGGTTCCTTCCAATACAAATCTTGCTAGGAGACTATGATCCATGACATTTGACATATGACAGTGATAGAAAGCACAGTTACATGGGTATGGGCTCTAAACCCATGAAGAAACTAGAAGAGGGAATCATGGACTCCTGTGATCTTGGCATAGTATACACCTTGAAAAACACTGCTTTAGTTCTTGATAAAGTACATAGTTCTGCATTATTTTCTTAGAGTAACTGAAATATAGCTAGCAGAAAAAGAAAACACTTTTCTGTTGTTGAAAACTCTTTTCTCTTGGTAACTAAGGTAGTTTCTAATTTTAAATGGATTCTTCTCCCTAAGTAGTTATTCCTTGAGATGGAAAAGAGCCATAAGTGACTCCCAGAATGTTCAGTTCAAAAGTTAGCACAAACTTTATCTGAACAACTCAAAGGTAAACATGTCTGTAAACCTTTTGAGGAAATTTGTCATAGACAGGATTCTTAGTTTTGGAAATGCTTTAAGAAAGGGGTCCCTTGAAACTTTTTGGCTATACATCCAAGTTCTAAAGAACTGTGGAATTTTACAAAAAAATCTCTGCACATGATTTTAACACTGGATGCAGTTGAAGAACAAGGATTAAAAACTTTTATGATTCAAAAGTGGTAAATAAAATAGATTACATCATGAACATTTCTAGGTTTAAATTTTAGCTGAATGCAGATATTTGCCTAGGTAGAGTAGCCACCATATTATAGAACTAGAAGTAAATAAATTTAACTCAGGACTGTCAAATACACAGCAATGTATTAAATAAGTAAGTGTCATCTTAAAAGTTGTGGTTCTTTACAGATCTATGGCATTAAAAAATGTAACACAGGAAAACTGGGAACATAAGACAATTTACAGGAGTCTTCAGGTGTTGCAGACCAATTATTAAGTTCTTTCTCCAGAGTCTCTAAAATGTTCTCTGGACAAAATGGTACAGATCTGAGCATTTTGTCATGATAGGTGTCATTCATATCAAACAAAATAAATATTTACAGTGCCCAGGGATAATAAGTGAAATGCATTTTCAACCCAAAATTTTGAAACAATTATAGCATTCCTAAATCCCAGGCATTCTTTCTGCATGTCTGTAACAAAAGGAACTTGAATCTCAGTGGGGATGACAATGTATTGCTGGCTTTTGAACTATCAAACATCATAATTTTACACGATCGCACAAAGATATTCATGTTTCAGCTGGAAATGAGATGAGATTTGAGGGCTTTCCATTACTAACTTTTTGAAAGATTCTTTAAAATCATGATATTGATGCCAGGGGAATTAATTTAATTGTAACACAACAGCAACAACAACAACCACCACCGAGCCACTTATTCTAATGGGAGAAAAGAACAGAAGAGAGGGATAAGTGTACCAGTGCTAGGTAGAAGTAGCCTAGAAAGTCACCGAAGCATATCAAAATGATGAAATTAAACATCTGGAGAGTCATCCAGTAACTTGAGAGAGGTTGCTGTAGTGAACCACATCAGGATTGCCTGTCAATTAGCAAAGTAGCTCAGAGGAAATGAGAAAGAGAATTCATAAGTCAAAAGAAAAATGATAAGAGAAAAGTAACCTCAGATTATGATTTATCCAAATAATGAGAAAGTCTTTTGCAAGAGATTAACAATCACAGTCTCCAAATCCCAGGAAACAAGTGTCAAAATCAAGTCTATTTCCTTAACATCTTCAAAGCAGCAATTACATAAAACATGAGTGAGATGGTGGAATGCATCAACAAACCAGGTGTATAAAAAATAGTTTATGTAGGTGTTACAGCCAAGATGCTTTCAGGACTGAAGCTTTCAGGTCACAGTGTTACTTCTCAGAGCACGCAATATCTCACTGCTGATGACTTGTTAAAGCAAGGACCTGATGCTAATTGTTGCAAGGCTTTACAATGAAATTCTTTTGAAGTTACTGTATCCATATTTTGATGCAAAGGATTAAAGATAACATAAAAAAGGAGGAAGTGTAGGAAGCACTTACATGCATTCTTTGCACTGGGATGGATAACCTAAGGTCAGAGTAGCTTCCATATACATTCAGGTAGGCATATTACTTTAGGACTGTGTAATATGTTCAACGTGGTGTTTAAAGAAAGCACCTTTAGTTTTCTAGATATATATAATTTTGAATATGGTGTCCTTATATTATGATAATTTCAAATCAGATACTGTCTCTATTGCCATATGACTGTCAATTTCATCAGTTTACTAATCTTCTCAGGTAACGTACCAACCAGAACATTTTTAATTTAAAATTTTCAATAACTGGAGGTACATTTATACAGAGAGGTGTTTGTCATGTAACATTCAGCTCCCTGTCATGATTGGAAGGACTGATCTTTTTTTTTTATCTGGTTTTCTTTGAGTACTCCTTCAGATAATTTATGGAGTATATTGTGTAGGTATCTCTCCTAATTCAACAAGTTAATAGTTGGAGACACTGAGAGGTTAGCATACTGAGCTGAGAAGAGATAAAAACAGCTTATCTAAGCTATAAAGCATTTAAACATGCTTTGTCCTAGGCTTAGAAAATCAGGCTTCTTTCCTGATACATTTAGCCTAAGCCCGTACACTTGCCCAAACTCATTAAGTCCAGTCATAGCATTACCTCAACCTCAGCTCACAAAGAAAAAAACTAACATAACCTTTACCTCTTTGTCATCTCTGCTCCTAGCCAGTCTATTAGAACTTATCCTTTTCAAAAGCCATCTGTCTACTACCCTTAGTAGCCACCCAAACATATACCAGGCCCTGAGGAGAGCATGGTGTAATTGCTGCATAATGAATTAAGTTAAAACCAACCGAATAACGTGCTAGGTTCAGGTCTTCTTAGGTCAAGAACTAACTGATGGATAGGGGAGGAGTTAAATCAGAATTTGTTAAACCTGAGCTTTCTGTTCTCAATGCTGTAAAGCACAGTATTCACTGCTAAGTGAACTTCTAGTCCTAAATACTGATGTATTTAATCTACTCAGTATATTTGGTTTTCTATTGTTGCTGCTACTATGAGTGTATTTCAAACATTTGCCCTATGTCTCCCTGTTTCCTGTGATCTAATGTTTCAGATATAAAGAATGATGTGAGGAGGACTGTTGAAAATCCATCTACAACAACAAAATTACCTTGTCCATAGAAAATGTTGGAGTGGTCAGTTTTTCAAAGAAATGCTGAGAGGTGCATAACAACTGAAAAGGCTGACTTTATGTTCAGGACACTTGTTTTAAAGGATGTTTGATTACAGGAAGAAATCAATACATTTACATTGACTCACTCTATATGTGCTGGTACATTGTACAAACAAATCCAAATTTTTTTTGAAGACTTCCAAATTAGTGCTACCTTGCCAGGTGGAACATATGTTTGTATGGATCCAGAGCAGTTGTTGCTGTAAAGGAGAAATATTGGTTTCCTCATTAGATGGTAAAACAGGTCTTACATAAGTCTGTTTTTTATACCAAGTTTTTGCTGACTATATCTGTTTTAAAAAAATAGGAATTTATTGTATTCATTTTAAAATATATGTGAACATCTCTGGAATGGATTTCCTTTAAATTTAAATTAATTTTATTTAAGTAAACTGAACTGCACTGCTTTTTGTAAGGGCACCACTGTTTCAAGTTTCAGGATCTAAACCTGTTATATAAAAATTATTTTGGACATTCCTGGCTCAAGAATGCTTTGAAAGTAAATAAATGCTTTTCTATTACTAGAAGACATTATATAGCACAAATAAAAGGAGTACAGAAAATTGAGAGAATTCAATTTGCTTGTGATTGTGAAATACACTTATTATTACTTTATTAACACTGATGTTATACAAGAAATTTCAGTAATCCAATTGTGTCTCAAGTTTAGCTCCCTTAATGGCTCCTTGACAAGGATGAGCTCATATAATTTACCATCAACTGTTCACTCTTCCTGTGCAGTTACTCTCAGTATTATGTGAATTAGATATTGCAATGGCTCATTGCTCTTGCTTTCTCAGAAAGCACTTCAATGGATTTCTATTTCCTACTTAATAAATGTGCTGATTTCTAGTAAGAGTCCTAGAAATGAATCCTTTTGGAGAGGACCGGAGTGTCAAACAATGGTCAGAATATTTCTGCCCAATTTTAGGGTAAAAGGGAGAACCAAAGAAGTTTCCGTGGTAGTAAAATGGATCTAACAATGTGGTTTTGAGAGTGGGTTACCTGCTCCAACATGTCAAATTCAGTGAATCTTAATGAGCAGACCTTAATGTCAGCCCACTTTATTACTGGGCTGATGTTCTGTTCCAATACCAGGTCCATGTGTTTTCCAAGTACTTTTTCTGTAAAGTGCAGTAACACATTGAATCATGCTGACTCTTCACAATTAAGAGGTTATGCAGGTTTCCCTCACTACGTTTCTGTCCTTACGTATGCATACCTGGAATTGAGCTGAAAGTTAATATTCCATGTCAGTATGTTTTTCTTCTCATTTTGACTGCCAGAAAGGAACCCAAAAGGAATATATGGTACTTTTATTGAAGAGTTTGGACTAACTTGAAGATTCTATAGTCTATTAGCCCACCTTCGTTCCTCAAAACATTGCATATTGTATACATGTTAGAGTTCAATGGCTATATTTCTTTGTTGTCTCTTCTGTCAGTCTGGTTTCCTTTCATTAAGGAATTTTTCTTCAATAAAGGGTCATGGATTTTAAGTGAAACAAAAATGCAGCAAGGCTGTGATTTGGCTTTGATAAAACATCAAGGAATTTGAATTGCAATTGCTTTGGTATCTTTACATCGGTCACATAAAGGGTATTCTTTCAAAAAAACACAGGCTTTATTTTTTTCCTTTTTATCTCAGCCAGTAATGTACCACCTAATATTACATTTTCCTTTAAATTATATACTGATAGAAAAGAACAGTTTTCTTTTGAACTAAAATTTTCTTTAAACAACCATTATTCCCTTAAATTTGTGAACTCAGACTGTAGTGCTTTTTACAAGATCTTTTTCTGTCCTGATTTCATCAACATTTAGAATCAGAAGTATGAATTTATGAAGCAGATGTTGAGCTGGGGATAGCTCAGAGTAACTTTGAAGAATTCAAACTTTTTGTACTCTTTAAATTTTTATTTCAGTGAGAAAATTATCTTACTTAGGAGTGAAAATATTATGAAATTTTGGTTAATGACAACACACAAATAAAAAAAATCTGTATAGTGGTTGTTCACAAAAGCATTTGCAATAATTTGTTGCAAGCAATCTTGCCATGTAATGTCATACATATTCATAGCAACAGTTTCTTGAACATTTTTCCTCCAGGGAGGGACCTGTGCAATGACGTAGTGCCTTTTACAACAGAACTTGAATTCTGACCGTGAAGTCAACTGATAGATAGCTTTTTGCTTTACATATTTGTGGATAATTTGCACATGGAAGAAATGGCTGACCTTTTTGACTCAGTCTGAAGTGTGCAGTCCACTAGTAATATAAATAGGACAAAATTTATTGGTGTGAAGTACAAGATCATTTATGCAGTAATGCAGTTTTTCTCTGTAAGCTGAGACCCACTGGAAATGATAGATGAGGAGAAAACTAGCTATATTATGTGGTCACAGGGTGACTCCATGTTATGATAAAGGAGAAAGCAATCCCAACTCAAGGAAATTTCAGTAGAGGCCCTTGTAAGAGAGTTTTTTTTTTTTTTTTTTTTGGTACAAGACCTTTCTGGAACTTCCTTTATAATTATGAGAAATCAAAAAAGAGTAATAAAGAGCTATACAAATAACAGGAGATCCAGAAAATTTTTACTTCTTTGGAGATAATAAATTTGATAAAGAATCTAGTTCTATAAGGGTTATACATAACAAATTAATGTAGTGAGAAAATTAAGAATTCTCCTAGAGAAATGATAAAAGGTACAAACTGTGAAAAATTTAGAGTGGAATAAAGCTGATATGAATCTCTGAAAAAAAAATCTTGTGTTGGAATAATGAGGGGGATATATTTGTTTCAAGACTGTGCTGACAACCTGCTTTACTATTTTGTTTTTCTGTTGGTGGGCACATATATGTTAACCCTCAAACTTCAGGAAACAGTATCTTTGCTGCATTTTATTAAGCTTTTTGTTTTTTTTTTTTTTTTTTGCTGTTTGTTGGTTTGCTTTTTTTTTCCTCCTGGAACTTACCTTGCTGGAAGAGCTATAGCAGTATTGTCAGCAGAAATATCCTCCACTTGCTCACTTGCTTTAAGCATATCTGGTTGCAGCCCTTGAAGACATCTTCTTTTCTCAGGTTAAAACTTATTCACAGGAAAGACTTTCTTCCCTTGAACTCTGATAACTGCTCTTTAGAGTACTGTCTTGATAGGTAAAATGGGAAGAAAAAATAAAAACATGGTCTAGTCCTTACCTGTTAAATTGTGAGTTATGTTTCAGCAGATTGAATGATAGTTAGTTCAAAATTATTTGCATTCTCAACAGTGCTGTTCATCAATTCCATCATCCCATGTGCACCTGATGAGATGAAAACCTTATTTTCTTTCTTTTTAATTCATGAAGCTTTTATACTTCATTGCTATTTTTAAAATTTGCTCATTGACAGAAAGTTATTTCTAAAGGCAATGCAAACTCACCTACAGTAGATTATAAAGATCTGCTGCAATGAACAAGAGCAGCATAAGACCTTTGACTGTATTATGTCATGAGTTTATTTGTTTAAAGCAGGAGAAGTGATTTTAAAATGTTTGAATAAGGTCCAAGGCAGAGTATCTTTATGTCAGCTGCTATAAATTACACTAATGGCAGAACTGACAGTTTCTCAAATAATTTTTTTTCCAGACTGAAGTGTTTTATAAGAATCTGGAGCTACATGTTTTCTATGCAATTGATGCCACTGATTTTTTTGCAGCCAGCTCTTGGTAGAAGAATGTCTGTGGATAGAAACTGAATAGATTTGCATCTGCTATTGGCACTGGACCCAAGGGTGAAGCTGACCCTTATGTCATTTACCTGTGGGAGTCTTAAAATCATGGAGTGACTCAGGTTGGAAGAGTCCTTAAAGGTCAGGTACTTTTTCTGGTTGTTTTTTGTTTGGTTGTTGTTTTGTGACAGAATATTTTTATTGTTAGGTCTAACATGCTCATCTTAAGAAAAAACACTAGTTGATTTTTTTTTTTCATTATTTCAAATTATTTGTTGTGCACAAAAGTTGTAAGCACTTGTGTGCCCTTAAAGATTTTCCACATATGTATTCCTATGAATGTGCTTCCATCTTCTCAAAATCAGGAATGTAGGCAATTTTCTCAGATAACAACATAGCAAGCACCTAATTTAAAACATAAAATTGAGCTTCAGTTTCCACCTTGATCCTGCAGTATTTTTGGTTCAGATCCAATCAAAGAACTAGTGAAATTATTAGGAGTCTTTCTTACTTTGATAGGGCTTGGATTAAACTGCTGGTTTTTAGCAGTACCTATTATTCTGCAGTGTTCACATATTAGCTGAAAGCCACCTGCCTCTCAAATCAACCAAAAATCACATTGCCACATCTGAAACATTATAACAATTCTTTGGATACATCACTGCCTTGGGATTTTTATCACTTTTGCCTCACCAGATCCATTTCTATTAACACTAAAAAAAATTTGAATAGAAAAAAAAATAAGAGAAAAATATTTGTTAAAAAGTGATCAGTCAAGGGATGCTGAACTTGCCTAGATATAGGAGAAGTCCTTGTTTATATACAGCTACAGTCTGATGAGAAGATATTTTGGCTCCTGCAAGAAAATTGGTGAAATTTGGGATCTTCCTTTTGATAATTTTTTTTGTCTGCCTATGATCCTAGCTTGCTAACTTTGTGATGACTATGTCAACAGTATCATACCTTTATTTTTGCTGGTAAATGTATGATTCTTTTATGTTCTTCCCTTTTTTTTCCACCCCTCCTTATCTTATATAACCCTCCAAGGATCCAGGAGCCTTTCTGAGGTTGGGTGAAGAGAAGGAAGAGATGAATTATTTAAATTACTGCTTGCATGGAACTTGCTGCATGCACAACCACAAGTTTTTAATTTTAGTGTAAAAGTAAACTGTCAAAAAAATCATTCTTCCATTTTAGAGCATGATATGTACATTTGAAATCCACATCTCAATTGGCTGAGCTATCAGAAAGCCTGTGTTACAGTAGTAGGTGCCTCATTCAATCATATTCAAGCTCAATTTTTTTCTCTAGATTGTGCTGAACCTCACCTGAACAAGGTTTTTGGGGTAAATGTGAGACAAATAAGTTATTTGACAAGAGTCACAATGCAACACCAGTTACCCTACGTAGACTCAACACCAAAGAAGCAGTGTCTTTTAAAAATATATTGTGTTTACTGTGTAAACTGGATGTAAAATCAGGATTTCCCCCTGTTCAGTTGTCCAGTGAGCACTGCTTGACAGTTGTGCAATAGTTGCAAGAGAAACTGTGAAAAGACCTGTATGACAATGAAGACTCTCCTATTCCACAGTCCTTCTTTATAACCTAGAATAGTTTTGATCCTTACCAAGTCTGAAATATGCAGCAGCTAAGGGTGGCAGGATACCTATCTCAATTAGGGAAGCAGTGTAGTCTGCATGTTTATCTGTATGTCTTCACACATGCTGCACATATTCTCTGTACATTGTTTGAGTAGAAATAATTATCAGTGAATAAAAAGACTGCTAGTTTGGAGTACAGACCCTAGACAGCCTTGATTCCTACATGTACCTTACAGTTAACTGAAATAATTTAGGAAAGACTTGAAATTAAAGACCTGTTTATCCTGTTTCCTTAAAAACAATTCAAAATAACCCACCCTGATACAAATCAACTAAACTAACCAAACAACCAAAAACCCAAAAACAACAACAACAACAAAAAAAAAACCCTCAGACTTGTATTATGGAGATTTCTGAGGAAATTAAGTTTTCAGATGAGAATGAAAAGCCTGTTAACAGTCAAATGTCATAATGCAAAAAATGTTGACTGTCAAAGTTGCTTGCTAGTCTAAATAGTTTCAATAGTTTAATATTCCTGGAAACTAAAAGTCAATTAACAGAATATCATTTGCACACAGATACATCCGACTGTAAGCATGACAGAATACCTGAAAATTCTCAATCCAACAAGTGATGGTGGTGGTCCAACAACAAATGCAGTTCCTGAAAGAGGAATCTGTACCTTTTAGAATGTATCATTTAACTAATGAATATGCCATGCACTCCCTCCCTAGCTACAATAAAGGAGAATAAACAAGTCACAGACTAAATAAATACAATAAAATTCAAGTTTCCAAATTTGTATTGCTTTATGTCTTAATTTGCCTCATTTTTTTTTCATTTCTATTACCCCTTTGAATGAAAGAAATTATTTGCCTTTGGTTCTGAGACCCAACCATGACATTAGTTGAAAGTCCAGAAGACTTCAGACCAAGTAAATCAACATTTTAAAATGCTGAAAAATACTGTAACTTCATGTGAAGAGGGAATGCTGTCTTTTGTTCAGAGGCAGACTCATCAAAAATCACATTAATTAAACAAACTGTTTTGTGGTCTCCTTTTTGCAGAAGGCACTTTGTGGATTCTTTTAGGCAGTCTTTTCTGACATTATAGAAAAATAATGTCAGAAGCTATTTATTTCATCATATTGTTCTCACTTCTCCAGAAATTCATTCTAACTCTCGGTCAAAGTATTTTTTTTTAATTATATAATTAAACAATGTTGTACTTTATCTTCTCTTTCATTTGTTCTACCTCTTGAACACATCTTTTTACAGAGTCTTAGGGACACCAAAATCAGTTATAATAAGAATTCCTTCATTTTCTTTTTCGCCTTTTTTTTTCTTAATAAGTGAATATCTAACTCAAATCATTAGTATATAAATCAAATTTCAACATATCTAAGACATATCAGAAGCCTACAACAGGCAGGCATCCTGCTCAGTGTGTTGGGTCTGCAAAAGTTGCAGAGAGTTCCTAGATATTTTTTACTGATTGCTTTCTCCTAGATATTTTTCACTCAAAAATATTCTTGCACAAAAAGGTTCCCAAATTACAATTGTCAAAAGATGAGGTAGGTCTTCTTGTATCCCTTACAAGCAGCAAAGAAAAGGAAACAAAAAGGGAAAGACACTTCTAAGGTGTATCTCCCTGGAAACAACAGCCATCTGACACAGATAAGCACTAACCTAGAATTTACATATAATGATTCCCAAAATTATGGAACTGCAGATGCTTTCTCAGATCTCTCAGGTTTGTTTCTGGGTGGATTTTTTTAGTTTTCTTTCTAAGATGAGGAGTACTTTAAGGAACACAATCCTCAAAACCTTTTTATTAATTTCTCCTTGTAACAGCCGCTGCAGGAATTATTGTATCTGTGGAATATCAATCTTAGCCAATTTATCCAAAAGACAAGATATGAAGAGTTTTTAAGTGCAGGTTTCAAGTCATGTTTCCAGTAACTCTATTCTGAAATTGCTCATGAAAAGGGATTGGACAAGCACATAGAAACCTTGTTTCAAGAAGCTGACCATCAGCTTGTTTCAGCACCAAAGACAGACAACAAAACTCTGCATTAACTACCCATCCACAAATCCAGTAATTGGGCAACTGCAGCTTGAACTGCTTAGAACCAGCTGTATTTTACAGAAACTTGAATCAACCCCACATAGTAAGGCACTGTGGCAACATATTGCCTTCCTTTTGATTTTTGCAGACTGATTTATGAGCTGGAAATTTTGCTTCCTCTAGAGATCAGTGAACATCCTTTCTGAGGGTTGGCTGTTCAAAAAGTGTCGGAGGCAAGAGAAAGCAATCAGGTAGCTTGGCACCCTGCCAGAATTCTCCTTTCCTCCCCACATATGCAGGCTATCTGGCTTTCTTCCAGGACTGGAAGATGCTGTCTCTGGAAGATGAGATGCCAAAGGTGTATTGACTGTAGAGACATTTTCCAGGGCAGACTTCTTACCTCTGAACAGGTCAGAATTCATTTTAATGTGCCGTTTTTTGTGTGAATTTATCTGCGAGACATATCCTAGGCAGCTGAAAAAAGACGGGAATGGAATTAATTGAAAGAAACACTCAGGCAGAAACTTAATTCAAATAGTTATTCTGTATAAATTATTTTGTGGGAAAAAAAATAAAAGTATATTCCACTTCCAACACTCTGTTCCTGAGATCTTTAAATACTCGAGGGCAATCAATAGGAAACTGTACAGAACAAGTCTTTGGATGAAATGCAGACCTTTCTACTGCATAGGTTTTGCTATTTTTTTCTCATGTTGAACTAAGTGAATTAAAAATGACATTGAGGATGCTTTAGATGTGATTATGGCTCACCTTCACTTAGACAGTGCTTATACTACTGCCATTACATGCACTAATTTGGAGAAACTAATTTGCAATTTCTTATTTTCAGGCTTACTTGTGGATTCATTTTTTGTTGGTGTACAATACTTTCCATGAATCTGTAGGTGGAAAGGATTGTGTAAGAGTGTGTTCAAGGCCAAACTGGATAGGCAAGCTGCTTTGCTGAAAGGTGTCCTTGCCAACAGCAGGGGGTTTGTAACAAACAAACTACACCATAAACAAATAAAGCAGGACTGAAAAAATCCCAAAAACCCAAAAAGAAACAAACCGCCAAAACAAACAAATTTTAAGTTGTTTAATTTAAATCTCTCTGTTTTCCTTCATGAATTTTTGGTCTCACATAACTTGAGTATACTTTAACAAGCAGGTATTTAGAGGGCAACTCAGACACAGAAATCAGAAAAAATCCCAGTGATTTTCTAATATTTCTCTGATTTTGAGATTAATAAATTAAATTAATATATATAATTTTCATTTACTACTGTGATTTCTAAAGGTAAAAAATTTACTAGCATTTTCTGCCAATTCCATATCTTAAGAAAACGCCTTATTTGAGTTTTGAAATATTTATTTACTGGCATTCTTACAGAAGCTTCTGGATATCAAAATGAAATGAGATCAAGAGAAATATTTCAGAAAAGCACCTATAAGATTTTATTAATAAATAAAATGGCTTACCTCTTTTGTTCTACACAGCTGGGAAGATTCCTGCTAGGCTTTTTTTGGACAGTACATCACACTACCAGCTTTTGCTGTTTTAGTTTTACACTTCCTTTTTCAGGTTTGAGGTCAAACAAGGTAACTGAATGTATTTCCATATTAAAAGGATGCATAATGACAGAGGATGCAATGGCTCTCTGAAAGGCAGGGTCTTGGAAAAAGCGTCAGGATAAACTAGGAACTCATATTTTCTCTAGTGGGGTGATGTGGTTAAATGAACAAATAATTTTTTGTTAATGAGAGATATATTACTTTTCTTCATTGAAAAAATTTATGTTTATATTTTGAGGGATGTTAAAAGTCTGAGAAAAAGTAATTAGTTATTTACTATTAATATTCTACAATCTGAGATTCAGTATAATATTAAATTAAAAGATTATTTATGTGCAGTAGATAAATTCTTTCTAAAGATGAAAGCAGTAATGTGAATGGATAGTGCAATTCTTTTTAGTTTAGGCGAATACAACAAAATGAGCACTTTGATGCTGAAGCCACATGCTTGACTGCTACAAAAAGTAAGACACTCACTGTTAAACAACAGATATTACTCTTTCAGAAAGGCTACTGAACAAGGTAGTTGATTTTCCACCTCTTAATGGCTTTGAATCAAAATTAAATGCTTTTCTGCAAGAGGTGCTCTTGGTAAACACAACCTATGCTTCAGTCAAAGACAAGCTATTCTTCTGGAAAGATTTAGTGAGATGAAAAAGGATAGCCTGTGACACAATGACACTATATAATAGTTCTCTGGTCTTAAATGCCATACATTTATTAAAACACAAAACTATAGCTTATTTTCTTTTATAATATGCATTTAGTGTGGATATTTCTATTGCATTTCCTCTCTTCACCCTTCCTAAATATAGTACTTGTGCTCTTAAAAGTAAATTTACACACTAGACCAGTGAAATTGAGGGCATGCTATGTAATGCTTATTTAAACCAAATATTTTATTTCGGTTTAGTAACCTGTTGAAAGCAACTCAGACAGCAAGAAGAATGTGCTCTTTTTATTTAACTTGATTTGGTGTTTGCATTTAGTTATACTAGTTAAACTTATTTTAAGATGTAAGAGGAAGAAGAAATTTTCTAGAGAAACCTTTTGCTGAGATCAAGCTCAGAGAAGTTACAGAAATGTCTGCTCTTCCACTTGTAACAGTTTTCCTGACTGTTGATTTATGGGATTTTTAAAAAATGTTTGTGCTATGACATGCACTCTGTGGATGAAGAAGGTCTATTCTGTCAGTGGTGGTAATATTAATTTGAAAATGACACTTCATCTGAATTTATATTCCTACTTTTTTAATACTCTCCTGGTTTTCCCTCTTTTTCTTTTATATTTTATTCTATATGGATCAATTAAATTTGCATGTACTCGATGATTTGGTTATTTCATTGCTTTTAGGACCGGAACAAAATATAAAGTATCAATAAACTACATGTTGTTCACTGTTTCTTTTGACATGCTTTTACCTAATACCTCCCTGCATATGACTACTGAGATTGTGTATTTTTATATCACAGCTTATATTTGCTTCATAAATGTACATCTTAGTTAATAGGCTAGATATTACTATCCCTGGCCAAATGACTTAAACAGAAAAGATTTAGAAGAAAGGCAATGCAAGAAAGAAATATGGAAACAAGGCTCCTTAAAATAACATGTGAAAACTGTGAATTGAAGAATGTCCCTGACAAACTTTTAACTGCTGAAGATTAGAGGTGATTTAAAAGCCTTTAAGAAGGAAAATGGGAGTCAGTAATCCTGAGTTCTGCTGAGGTTGAAGTCACCAAAGGAGAGGCTGGATAGGCCTGTTAGGCTATAGATAATGATGAAATGGTTAGGGGATGCCTGTGACTCAGAGACTTATTCTAAGAGATTTAGTCTCATGGAAAGAGCGTAATGGTAGAATTTGTCCCCAGACAAGTTGACAGGGGAGAGGCTGAGCCTCTTCACCCAAGTCTTTCAAGATTCAGGATGTATTTCAGATTGATAGAGAGTCACTCATCATTTTCTGTACTGGGGCAATCTACCACATCTGAAACTGATTGAATTTCATGGTATCACAAGGCATGTTTATCTCAGTGCATTCTGCCTAGATTTTTGCTTTTTCTCATAGCCATATTTATATCTGCAGAGAAAAGGTCCTGCATTTTAAAATGGAACTTTTGCCCTTCATGTGTCTTTTTTCATAGCATGCCCACTGGGGTGAGAGTATCCAAGGCGTGAGAAGTGTCTGCCCTATTGTCTAGTTTGAATGTAGATTACTGCCTACAAGTGACTTGTTGTTTTTATTTTGCCCATGTTTTCTCTTGGTTTTCATTCCCCCAAATCATAACAAATGCTGATGTCTTTGGTCCTTTGCTCCTCTAGCCACCACCAATCAATCATAGCAGTAAAAAAATTGTCAAGAAAATACAGTTAAACCATGTCACTGGCTACTGCTTAATCAAGCAAACCAGACTGAGAACAAGCTTTCGACTTTCCCTTCCCCGCTGTGGCAATGTCACTGTTTCATTAGCCATCAATAGAATATTTTCCCAAAGAAAAGTGCCAGTTCTGATGACTAACTCATGAAAACATATTCATACTAAATAATTGTGAATCCAAAGCTCTTTTTTTTCTGCTTAATTGTTGAGTAAAAGATGGAAGCCTTGTTATAACCACAAACATCATGTTTGGGAACATTATTTATTCAACAAACTCAAGCAGATGAATTACATAGCCACAGAATACCAAGGGAAACTTTAGAAAAGCTGGTGATGTGAAAAACCCTTTTGCAGAGATCTCGCATCTTCTGAAAACTGCAAATATGCTATTTTGGAGTGAAGCTGTGTGCAACCTATGTCTTGGCTTTCTATTTCCATTAGCCTGAGAGCAGTGGAAATTACTTTCCCTGAGTTGGAGACTGCATATTTGCTCAGAGAGACATGAAAAGCCTTCCCTGCAATCTGGCCAAAGCATTTCACTAAAGTTTGACTCAATGAGAACTTGGTTTTAGAAAATTATGTAGAAGAAAATCAGAAGTTCTCTGCCTGAAGTGGAAGTGATGGTGTCTGCAGGAGGTGTGCAAGACATATCCATAAAGATTTTAGAAGTGTTCAGGCATATCCATCTAAAAGATCTCCTAAAAACAGTAAATTCATTACTGCAGATTTTTTTCATAAATCTGAGTCATGCATGGTTCTGTAGTGCTTCTACCATGTAAACCAGCATATCGTGGATGACTGATGTCAAGTAGTCAATGTGTTTTGTAGAGGGAAGGCTGAAATCCAACAGGAAAAAGAAATAATTTTGGATTATTTTCTTCTGTTAATCCAGTCTAGTGTTTCTGTGCACAGACAGCACTGAAGGTGTCTTCTTCAGAAATTGAATCAATGTAATGCTGAATCACAGCAATATTAAATTATGCCAAATGGAAGCAAGCAAAGCAGATGAAAACTAGACAATCATCTCTAACAGAGAGGAACAGAAGAAAAGCAAAAAACTCCCCATAGGAAATCCATCTTTAGATTAACTCTGATAAAAGTTTGCAAATATTTGAAATTATATAAAGTCATAATCACTAATTAGCCAATAATTAAATGGAGAGTAATAAGGAAATCAGCAGCAATTCAGGTTTCCCTGTAAGCCCGCTTGGGTTTACTGAGCACCATTTAAGGTGTGAATCTCTTCATAAATATCAGTCAAAGGACTGTAGAGGAAGAAACACTGAATTGTCACTGACAGTGGAAATATTTCTATGATTTCAGTGGGGAAGGCCAATAAGGGCAAAAGATTAAACTGGACAGAAGGATGAATGTAAACGCAGCAATGAAATACAGGTGCAATATGGTAAAATGATTTTGAATTAGTGATAATTTTGATATTTCCTGTTTCAGATTAAACTAGGAAATATTAGAATTAGCACAAATGTTAGTTGTACAACTTTTTTTAACTATGAGAATAAAGGCAATAACATCACTACAGAGAATCTTTTTATCATCTTATTGTTTGTAAACACAACAACTTATTCTTTACCTATTTGTTCCCATAACAATTATGGAATCCAGAGAAATTTTTCCCAAGTTATTGAAGTTGACCAAAGTCATTATCTTCTGGAAATCTTTTTCTCTACTACTGTATAGAGCTTACTTTTATAATTAGAGGGCATTTAAATTTTACCTTCTTCCTGACCTTCTTCCCAGCTAAGTTCTATTTTTACATATACACATATGGAAATTTATTATTTATAAATTTAATTTTATGAATTATTAAATACATAAATTAGAAATATAATTTATACCTGTGTACCTAAGAGTGGGATTTGGTTCATTGCCTTCATATTAATTCAGACATGAAGAAGGAAAAAAATAAACATTTTCTTCTTTCTCAAATGTATAAGTAATTAAATTTTTTCTATAAACTCAGTATAAAAAAAGAAACTCAGGTTTTTAATTTCTCAATTATTTGCACACATAAAATTTGCATTATTGGGCATAAGAATTTGTTCCTTAAATCCTACATATTAATTTAAATAGGAGTATAAATGTATCATAATTCACTAATTAACTAAAAGCAAGTAGGAAATCTCCATTTTAGAGGACTCATATTTTATTCATAAACAAACCATAAGATACCTAAAAAATACAATAAAATAAGTTCCAAGCTTATGGATATCACAGCATGGTCACATCTTTTCCATTAGAACATTGAAGGAGAGAGGTAACTGAATCACAGAATTAATTTAAGTTGAAATCATCTCATCTAATTCAACCCTCCTGCTCAGAGCAAGGTAACCCAGAGCAAGCTGATCAGAGTTGTGCCTATTTGCTTTTGAATACTTCCAAGGACACAGACTCTGCAACCTGCAAAGGTAGGTTCCAGTGTGTGATCACAATCATAAGAAAAAAAAAATTAAAAATCAAAATTTTTTCTTATGTTTGAGTGGAATTGCCTGTGTTTTACTTTGTGTTCACTGAGTATTGCCCTGTCACTAAACACCATTAAGAAGAGTCTTGCTTCTCCCAAGAGATAATTATACATATTGATAAGATTTTCATGATCCCACTCCAGTTGGAAGTCTCCCAGCTTTCTCATCCTCAGCTCATGCCACAGATGTTCCAACAACTTCATCATCTCCACAGTCTTGCACTGGACTTTCTACAGTAAGTGCATTTCTCACTTGTGCTGGGGGCCCTGGCCTTGACCCAGAACATAGATGTGACACATCAGGACAGAGCAGAGGGGAAGAATCACTTCCCATGGCCTGCTGGTGAAGCTTTTCCTAACTCAGCTGAGGATACTGCAGACATTCTTTGCTGTGCTACTTGGTGGGTAACCACCAGGACCTTCAGGCCCTTCTTTGCCAAACTGCATTCCAACAAGTTTGACCAAATATTTACTAGTGGATAGCATTATTCCCCTCTAGGTGCAGAACTTGGCATTTACCCTTTTGAACTTTGTAATGTTCCTGTCAGCTCATTTCTCCAATCATCTGGTGTATCAGAGACTTGTCCCAGTTTTGCATTTTCTGCAAACCTGCTGAAAGTGCATTCTGCCCCATTGTCCAGATTGCAAAGAAGATGCTAAATGGCATTGGTGCCAATATCACCCCCTGGGGTACATTATTTGCGGCTGGCCTCCAGCTGGACTCCATATCACTGATGCTAACCTTTTGAGTCTGGCAATTC
The DNA here is from genome assembly GCF_026979565.1 of Vidua chalybeata. Lineage (NCBI taxonomy): Eukaryota > Metazoa > Chordata > Aves > Passeriformes > Viduidae > Vidua > Vidua chalybeata. Next base: position 37,016,050 of record NC_071531.1, on the reverse strand, counting down.
AGCAAATTTCATAATCACTTTTGTCCATTTGTCTAGCCCGTGGTTTATCAACTTGCCTATGTGGAAATTATGGGAGACAGTGTCAAAAGTCTTGCTAAAGTAGACAATATTCACTGCTCTTCCCTCACCAACTGAGCCAGTCTTCTCATTGTGGAAGGCTATAAGGTCAGTCAGATGCATAACTTTCCACTTCAGAGATCCACAATGACTATTCCCTATCACTTTCTTGCCCTCCATATATTCGTAAACTGTTTCTAGATTGGTTGTTTCATTAGTTTCATAAAGTGAGACTGACCAGACTGTAGTTTCCTGGATACTCTCTCTTGCTCTTCCTGAAAAGAGACCATTTTCTTTCTTCCAGTCATCAGGGATCTCCCCTTATCCCATGAGCTTCCAAAGATGATCAAAGGTGGGCTTGCAATAGTATCGGACAGCTCCCTCAGCACTTGTGGATGTGCCCATCCCCATCTTCTGTGTGTTCAGTTCTTTTAGGTCATACCTAATCTACACTGAGGATAAGCTTCCCTTACCCCAGACTTTCCTTTCCCACTGGTTTCAGGGTCCTGAGATTGCTGTAGCAATGTACACCTGTAACAACTGAGATGAAGAAGTTACTGAATGTCTCTGCCTTCTGCTTTACCAAGGATAATTCTAAATTTTTGAGGTTTAGTTATGAACTGTGCTTTATTGCACACAGTGCATATAGAATTACAAAAAAATTATAAAATAATCTTTTTGCACTTCAGTTGCAAAATATGGTAAAGCAGACTTAAATATAGGTGCTTTGGGAGATGTTCTATGGAGCATACTGATTTTAATGGAACATATTGACTTTTATGAAACACGAAATCCTAAATTCCATATAAAGACATTTTTCCCTTCATATACTAAAATAAAAACACTGACCTGTTTAATCAGTAAAATGTATCTAAATGTGTTGCTAATTTGTTCAATTTCTCCAATGATAGTTGTTAATTTTATGCAGTTAGTAGATTTATTGCTGTGATAACAGCAAGGTACAATATTCTGATGCTTTCTGTTTGGGATGTGTTTTTACTTAGGTCTCAAACACTTTTAAGTAAAATTCTTTCAACTTCATAAGGTTTGATTATATGAAACCCAGTTTTAGATGTCTGCTAGGTAAACAGCTTTATTTGAATACTCATTTAGACTCTGTTCAGAATCTCTTGAATGAAGGTAATACTTATGGAACACAATTTACCTTAGATGTATTAGATTTTTCTATCAGACTTAATGAAAAATATTGATTAATAATAAAGCTGCTAAAATTTTTCTTTTTGGCATATAAATACAATATTTAAATACAATATTTTTCTGTTACTATAAAAAGACCATATGGTAATAGGGGAACGTGTATTTTACGAACAAAGGAATATAATATGATCATGCGATTCAATTCTGCGATAAAAAAATCAACAGCAATATTCTTCCACATTTTTCTCTCTTTACCCTTTCTGACAATGCTAACAAGACAAACTTATCATTTCAATTTGGCTAGTCTCTGGGTTATTGCTCAAATGCTAGCCCTTCTTTGGCTTTTGTCTACAGTGAATAAAGTTAACATATTGCAAAACAAATGGTAATAAGGCACATTGCAGGTATCTCAAGTTTCATGTCATTGTTGGAGATCTTTCTGTAAAAAATACTTGGATTTTTTTTTCTGTGTATATTGCCCACGTTTCTGTGCAGTTCTTTACATGTTTTTCTTCCAGCAAAGGAATTTGAAAGTGTATGAAGAGGAATAGTTTACAATCAAGGAAAATGAAAGTAGGATGGAAATTTTAGGAAGGAATAATAGAAATGTCTAAGACATTATTTTAAGAATTCTGCTCTCTAAAGTTTTAAAAGGAAATGAGAGAGAATGAAGGAACAAAAATTTTTATCTTTTGGGCCTTCATATGAGAAACGAACATCAGGAACCGAATTATTTTCCTGTGGAAATATAACTATTCCTTATAATTATTCTTGTTTTATATATATATATATATTTATGTGTATTTATGTGACTGAGAAATGTGTCATCTACTACCCAATATAGTTTTTAATATATGTCTAGTATCAGTCAAGAGGCTGTGTGTGGGTGTTAATTATATTTGCATGTTGTAGTAATAATGGGAAATTTAGAGAAGTTTTTTTTCCTTTTCGTTATTCTCATATCTTGCTTAAGCTTAGAGGAATATATTTTCTATTTGCAAAAGGTTAAGAAATGCACAGATGAGGAAACGAAAGTCACAGGAAATCACAAGAAAGTCTCCACTTATAACATTGATACTCTGATAAGAGGTGGAAGCTATTTCTTCTTGCTCTTTTCATTATAACAATGGAATTCATGTTTAAGGACTTTTCAAAATAGCTGTGAACTGAGATCATTGTCTAGTGGCTAAGTGTAAGGCTGACCTAGAACAGAGGCTAGACAGAGTTAAAGAATAAAGTAGGTATTTATTAAAAGACACACCTTGGCAGTATAAGAGCCTGGCCAGGACTACACCCAAGATGAACCCAAAATGGTCACAAAATGGACGACTGGTCATGGGGTCTCTCACTTTTATAAGTTCTGGTCCATTAGCATTTTGGGGTTATTGTCCAATTATAGCTTTAAGTCATGGACTCCCAACCTTCTTGTTTTTTGCTATTCAGTCCATGTTATGTATGCTCTTGGGCTCAAAATTTGGGTGGTTGTCCTTGGTCCCAAGCTGGGAACAGAATTGTTTTGTCTAGCTACTCTGTGAAGAGAGCTTACCATCCCTTAATATGAAGCTCAGAACTACACACTAAAACAGAACAGAATCTGAAAAATATAAAAGCTAAAACCTAAGGCATCAGTATAAACAAAAAATAGTCCAAATATTTGATTTTGTAAGCATTTTGAAAAAAAAATATTATTTTGCCATTACTAAGAGATTTTTTTAATATATATAATGATTTCAGTAATAGCATGCTAATAAAAAATAAGGCATCAAAAGCAATAAAAATGCAGTTTTGGCTTATTAAAGTCATGTAGGGAATACACTACAAAGCTTGCTATCCTTTACTTTACAATATTAATTTGCATTTATTGCATTTTACTTGATATATTTAATATGTTAAATACAATTATATAATAAAATCATAATATACATATTAGCATATTTAAAATAACTAACAAATGTTCAAAACCTTTAATGATATCTAATGATATCTGTTATATTTATGCAATCAATTCTGGCATTGGTGAAATTATCACTGTAAGTGAATTAGTCTGCAAATGAGGGCCACAGACTAGATAATTTGAAATCACACATTCCTTGTCACCTTTCTTAATAGTTCTAAAATGTAAATAAGCCTTCTTGCAGTGTCATATCTGCTCCTTTCTTGTTATATTTGCCCATGTACTGGGCACTCAAGGAAGCTACAAGACACAATGCAATTTCTCTGAAGCATAAACTTTTTATGGGAAGAAAATGTTTCTTTGAACATTTTTCTTAGTCACCAGGGAGCTGGATGCTGGAGAGACCATTGTTTGTCTTTAAATAGTCTAAAGTCCATTCTGCAAAGACAAATGTGACATAAATTAGAATTCAGGTGAGATACTTTTAATGTACTTATAACTTTCACAGTTATATTTAATTAGCAATGGGCACTACAGCAGTGCATATTTCCAATTGCCAGGTATCTAAGTACAAAGACAAGGTAAAATCCTAATACTGACATAAATAGCCAAAACCTCTTTATTTTAATTTTAATTTAGCACATTTCAGGGTTTTAGCCAATCTGTTTTTAAATGCCTTATCGCTATGGTCTGTTTGTGGCTGAGTCCCAAATAAAAAACTTTCTCTGATATTCGGGACTGCAGTACAGCTTCCTAATAACTTTTTTTTTCCAGTTAATGTCTGTGCATTTCAGGGACTGATGTATTGATTTGGTCCTGTCTGTACAGGTGGCAGCATTCTTGTTTTCAAAGTTGCTGAACCCCAGATGAGCAAGACAGAAACTTTGTCTTTTCAGAGAGTTATTTACTTTTTTTATATATATTGTTTTTTTCCAGTGTAGAAACTTTCTGTGCTATGTGTGCATGAGTGTGGGATTTCTCTTGGTTTCTCCTTTCCCTAGTTTAAATTTCAGATTTTTTTCTCTGTCTTTTGTAACAGAAACTTACAGGATATTGTTTTATTTATTTACACATGAGATGCATGGAGTGATCTTCATTCCAAGCTAAAATATTGTATTCATTGTTAAAGTTGTTTCTAAGTTGATTGCAGAAACCATAATTTTTTTCCATGTGTTATTTGCTATATCAAAGAGTTATATCAGTGTCTATTTTTTTTTTTTTCACAGACCAAACCTGTTTGAACAACAAAATAGTTCAGGTTGTTTGACTGGATTTTAAATAGCTGTTCAGTTTGACAATATCCATTATCTTTATAACTACAAAGTTTTCATTCACACAGTGTATATATGGAAGATTAGTTCTTCACCTTTTTTTACTATTTCTGTCTGAATAAGATTACTGCCTGATGTTTATTTGTTTTCTTTTATGGATCATTATTCCACAATGGTGTTTTTTTCCCAGCTCAGTGCAGAAGAAAATCTAAACAATATGGCTTATATTAGGAATTGTAACTGCCGACAACAAAGCATATTGACAAAAAAATATGTTGAACTTCCCCTTTCACAGGGTTTCCAGACAGAAACACCTTTCAAATGTCTCAGCAGTCTCCTGGAACAGTTTTAGTCACAACTTTTCTAGAAAATCTGGCTTTTCTGGAAACTTACTTCTAGAAGAATTATTTGTCAAGATGAGAGGTTTTGAATTACTCAGGAGTAATTCAGCTCTAAGAATAAAATGAGTTATTTAGTGAACAGGAATAAATGAATTCTTAATCATTAAGAGCAGTATGGGAGCTAACATGATGGTATTTGTGGGAGACAGATCTAAGGAGGAGGAATTCTAATTGCCAGATAGTAAGGTATTAGCATATTCCATTGGCTTTTTATGTCATAATGTGGCTTAACACTGCTCCTAATTCTAATTCATACAGTTTACTTCATTAGAATGTAATCCCATTTTAAGTGCTGCTCAGTATTATGGCTGGGATATTGTCTAAGGGTGTGCCAGTAGTTACAGTGTTGCTAATTTTTTCTAAAAAACAGTCTTTTCTGAAGAATATTAACAAATTGAGGTGTTTTAACAAGCATAAAAAATGTGAAAATTATAGGTAGGTTTGATAATGCCTATGGTGTTTTTTTGTTTGGTTTCAGTTTTGTTTTTTGCTTTTTTTCTTAAGTTAATATGCTCTACATATCTATTTATTACAGATTTTCTTGTTTTTCAAAGTGATAAGGATCCAAAAATTTTTCCTTAATTCTGCTCATAAGTCTATACAGTCTGTGCATATATGGGAACATATTTTTTATATATATATTCTGTACCACAGACAAATTGCTAGTTTTCTTAATGAACACATTGCACTCTCAAAGAGTAATTATGTATTTGTCACTATCTCCTTCCATTGTCAGTGCCTATTAAGTGTTCCCTATAGGCCCATTGAACATGGGCTCTCTGTGAAATGAAGCATTGCAGTCAGGCAGTTTGAAAACAAGTATTACCACCCTAGCAGATGGAACATCAGTAATTTAGTACTAATCAGCTCAACTGGTCTTACATAGTTTCTGCCTTTAATGTTCTGTGCCTTCATTTTATGTTATTTACATCTGACATGAGTGCAGCTTCAAAGGCTGGCAGCCATCAGTAGCCGACCAGAAATATCTTGCTATGATTAGCTCCACCTTGTAAAGCAATCCCACGACTGGGTGGCCAGGAGGATGCAGATTTTGCTACACACCTGTAAAATTACTTTCCTTATGCTACACTGAACTGTGATTAGGTAGATAAAGGCTAGATTGCCATTGCAGACCACCAAGCAACCATGCTGTTATCCTGTCAAGTTGCAGTGCTGGGAAGACAGATGAAGACAAATGGTATATTGCTGAGCCACCTTTGCACAGGCAGAGGTGAATGAAATGTCAAAATTAGGGTCTTTTCTGGACTACACCAGCTGCTATCATAGCAGCTCATAGCATCAGTTACTACTGCTGTTTGAATTATGATTAATATCACCATCTTCTTGTCAAAGCTGTTAAAATTTGCTTTTCATAAAGGGCTATGCAGCACATCAGGGAAGTAAAGTATTAGTTGATTCAATATTTTTTTTTCTACCTCAGTTTTGCAAAGTATATTGTACCAACTGAAGTGTTTGCCTTTAAGAGACAGGTATATCTTTACACTACACTCACCTGTGCATACTACTGGCATTATATTAGCTGAGAAAATATTGTCTTGTTGAAAGAGCAGCACCAATTTGAAATTATTCATTCATACCTGCAAACTGAAAACCTGTGGAATGAATAAGCATATATGTGTATGTGTGTATCGACCACAAAATACACTTTACCCTAAATATAAATGTTTTTTAAAAAGCTTTTATTTTTTAAATTTCATGCAGAAAATTAAAAATGGAACCCAAAGAATCTTCAGCTTTTAGGTTTTGTATAGATATAGGCACAATGCCATTACATGCTAAAATATTCTCCCCAGCTGTATTTTTCTTTTTTTATCCTATTAATAAGTCTATTTGCCTTGGTACATTTAGAAGAATTCAAATTGTTTATAGGTATATAGAAGATAAGACAAAACATTTTTAAAAATGTGGAAAAGACCAGATATACCTAATTTAGGTATTTGAATCCACGCTTTTAAATCACAGGTAAATTGCTAAGTCCCAGTACAGTAAATGAAAAGAAAAAAGAGTGTTTGAAGGTCTCCAGGGAGAATTTCTGAGCCCTAACTTCGATGTCTTCAAAGGTTAAATGTGCTCTTTGTGATACTTTGATTTTGTGTGTGTATGTGTGAGTGTTTTAACTCTAGTAGAGGTAAGGTCAATTTACTTCCATTCATACTGACTGTGGTCAAGCAGTTCTCCTGATAAAAGGGAAACTTAACTGTCGACCACTCATTAGTATGAGACAGGATATCAACAGGGGGCCACTTGTGCTGGAGTTTCCCTTCATGGCAGTGGGACTGGGTTTAGGCATTTAGTGCGTGATTTTGACTTCCATATATTTTCAGAAAAAAAAGCCATAAGAATGTTAAATTAAATGTGATAGTCTTAACAATCATAGCATCCTTTGATTGCAAAATAAGACTCCAGTTCTTTTTGACATAACAAGAAAAAAATCTCTCGAATGAATGATATGAGAAAAAATGCTAATACATATTTAGATAAGTGTTTTGAAAACAATTCCAGGAAAAGGAAAAAATAATGCTTGCTTATGGACAAATTAAAAAAAACCCTTTATTCCCAGGATGTGAAAAGCAAGGGTTGAAGCCAAGCCAAATACTAAAAATGTATGTGTTGAATATCATACTTGAAATCCATTTGTCTGATATCCCTTCTCTTGCTGTGCTAGAGACAAGATTGCTTTATTGGGAAAGAAGAAAAACAACAACAGCAATTAAAAAATTACATAAACTTCCACTGACCTTTAGGCAGCAATCTGAGTTTTGACTTTTTCAGGAAGCAGTTTATATTCTGAGAAACTGAGAAATTAAACAAATGTCTATTCAATGGAATGTAAATTTTTCAATATGGCACAAGTGCCTCATGGATGGGTAATATGACTTTGGAAAGTAAATTGCCTACTCTTTAGATGCCTTCTGAATTGGAAAGAAATGTTTTCCACAAGACTGTTTTCAACAGGCAGGATGCATGCAACAGCCATGTGTCAGATGAAATTCAGAAGTTAATTAAATCAGTTTTCAAGTGTGCATGATAAGAGTGGTAGGGCTCCTATAATAAAAATAGAGTATAGGACAAGCCTTTGAAAACTGGCCTTCTCCTTTATTGCACCAATTCCTTAGTGGGTAGAAGTTATTTCATCTTTTTGTTTCTTTCTTGGTAGAATTTCTCTTATTCAATTAGCTACAAAATCAGATGCGCTAATAAAGCAAGGTACAAAATCTGTAGAGGACACTAATCTTGGATACTACCATACTCTTCATTATACTCTACTGTTTTATTTCCCTTGCAAAAGCAAAAAAAAAAAAAAAAAAGTTTCAGATCATTAGATAACTGCAATAATTTAGAATTAAATAGAAAGATAAACAGTCATGGAAAATCTTTTCATGTGACCTGCTCAATCAAAGAACTTGTTAAAGATAAGAGACACAACAGAAAATGTGCCAGATATCCTGTTTAAATTTTTGTGCTTTAAAAAACTTATCTGTGAATATTTTTATATTAGTGGCTGTAAAACATGAAAAAAACCCACTTCCTGATCACACAAGATGAGACACTGGGAAATTTTTTACCTTGTTATTTTACTATGCATGAGCTGTTAGGAATTTTGGTGGGAGTGCTGAAGAATAGCAATGCTACTTTCTCAGTCAAGCAATGCGTATGTTGTGTCTGTACTGTATCCTTCAGGGTCTTTTGAGGTAGGTAATTGTCTAGGGAAGCACTGGAAGGAAAATATTTCTGGATTGTAGAAGGTTGATAGCAAGAAGAATATAATAAATTTTCTGTATCACAGAGGCACAAAAGAACCCTAAATACTTAATACTAAAAGATTGCACACAGCATAAGTGCTCCCTATCCTGTTATCTAACTTTTTCCTGTCCCTCCTGGCATTTTCTGCACCTCTATTTTTGCTTACATGTGAACAGAAAATGGAAAATTTAAAAGCAATCCACTAGTTTATTAGGGAGAAAATTTAATTAGAAATATCTCAAACAAAACAAGAATTGCACCCAAGAAAAAAAACTACCATTATTATTAAATACTTTATAATTACTTTCACTATTTTATTACTGACTGTATTTTATCTGCCTTAAAATCTCTCAGTGTGTTTTCAGCAGGTATCAGAGACAAATCCTCTTGGAAAAAGGATGTTTTGCAGAAGTTTCAAAAATAGTTAATAATGTGACAATGAGAAGAAAATTTAAAATTCAACAGCTGTAAAGCCAAGAGGTAGATGCAGTAATATTAACAGCACTGCATATAGAAAGTAGAGAAAAGGTGGGGAGGTACATGGTAACAGAAAGAAAACCTCTTCTTGATACTTCACATGTCATTCACTTTTGCTTCAAGGAGTGAGAAGTCAAATGAAAATGTAGCTATGAGAATTTTGTTTTCAAATTTTCTTAATTACACGAAGATACAGATTTTTTGAAATTTAAGAATCTTAATTATGCTGACTCAGACAGAGTTTTTAAGACTACTCTGATATCTTAATTTATTTTTGTTTGAACTAAAGGATAAAACCCCTATCAAATCCAAAAGAAGCTGAGTTAGGTCAAGGGTGAATAATTAAAAAATAATTTGCTCATTTCTATAGTATTTCGTAGGACCTATAAAAGTCTTCAAAAAGTATTTAAGTTTGATTATAATCCAAATATTTCTTAATTTTTGAGAGAGACCATGAAGGGGTTACATGGTACAGTTACATTTGCTTAAAATAAGCATCTTGATGTCTATTTATTCTAGACTATTTATATAAATCTGAGTTTAAATCAAGTAGATTTTTATGTAATGGCATAAATCTTTAAGTTCTTAAGCCCAGAATATAATTTTTTTAAAGACCAGTATTGATCCTTGGTCAGTACTAAGACATTTTGTGTCTGACAGTCTTGCAGCCTTGCTGTCCTGTAACTGATTGAACACAGTGAGCACCATGGTCATCTTCAATGTCAAGGTCTCCTGGTAGTTAAGGTGAGTTAAGAAAACCTACAAAAAGTGATTAGAAAATGTCAAGGGTAAGTGTCCCTGACACACATATAGTCTGATTCTCCTGCTGTGAAAGATATTGTTGTGGAATCCAATGAGTAGCCTCATTAATGCTACTAATTATCTCCTGCTGTTTTGAAATGTGCATTAATTTTTTTAAAAGTTTGTTTAGCTAGGAATGTGTCAAAAGTCACCCGTAGCATAACGAGGTCTCTAAGTACATAAAGAAGCCTGTGATGTCTGTGACATGAAGTCACATTCAGACACCATTATGTTCTTCCATTCCCATTTAAATCCAAGTAAAATTCCATTTTAAACCAACAGTAAGGTGTTTATACTGTTATTGATTCAGATGTACCAAAGACACAGAATCTAAGTAAAGTAAAATTTTCAATTATTTTAGATCTACCTTTATTTTAGAAAGATGTTAGTGGCTCAGATGAAAAAAAGGCAAACAAGCCTAGGAAAATAAAAGGTATAGACATTATGAATCTGATTGTTTAGCATTAATCTTAATTAAACTGAAAAATATTTTTAAAAAAGATTCAAAATGTGATCAAGGATCTATACCTTTGTTCCCAGAAGACTGATAAAAATAAAAACAAGAAAGTTTTCAGTGATCCGCTAATGTTCAATGACTGCTGATGATTTTGATACCTTTACATTATACAGGTTATTTTTACAATGAGAGTTTATATATATAAGTAAAAAGTAGAGTACAGGCACTAGAGTATATTTAGATATAGCAAATATATGGAGATCAAAAGCACAAATGCTACAAAACAAGGTGAAAAATATTTTTGCTTTCATTTAAATGCACAGACACTCCTTGTGAAAGGAACCGGTGTTGTTTGGCAGAGAAAGACATGGCTTGCAGGATGCTCTGGAGAGGTTGGTGGGGTTTGATTTCTTTTCGTGGCAGAGAAATACATTGGTTCTGCTCACAGGAGAATTTCTTTGGGGAGCTTTAATTTATGTATGCGTGGAGCACAGTATGTCCAAGCTTTCCTAAAGATGGAGTTTTGCCTATGTCTTAGTCCGTGGAGTTGAGGAAAGGTACAAGTTGAAAGTCTGGCAGATTACATAATGTGATCTAGAACAGTGCACTGACTGTCTAACAGAGTATATGCAAGTGTAGCTTTGAGAAATAAGGGGCCTTGTCCAAAATCAGTGTAGTCTATGTCTGAGATATAAATGATGTGTATATATAGGCAGGAGATTAATTACATTTTCTCTTACCAATCAACATTTTTCTAGTTGCCATATTTCAATTTGTGTCCAAAATTTGAAATAGAAACTCTGTTTTTTCATATTCTAAATATTTTCTAAGTTATAGAGGCAAAAAAGCAAAAAGCTTTGTCTATGTGTAACAAGAATGAGCACTAAACTTTCTCCCTTCTTGGTGAATGTCCCTCTCCAGGTGAACTCCAAATGTCACTGTTATGTCAACAAAGCTTTACCAGGAAGATCAGGGCCTTTATCAGAAGATCAAAGTTATACATTCATCCATCTTCTGTTCATTATATAGACCAATATATACATTTTTTTCCCAAGGCATTACATGGGTTTCAAGCTTTCTGCCAGATCTACTCTTCATGATGCATGAGAGAGCTTGAAAGAAAACAGAAAATTATGTAACTTTTACAAAATATTCTCACAACCTCCATCAGTTTACTATTAAGCAACATCTTGCACCAGAGAAAAATATAAGAAAAATATTATTCTGGGACCAAAAAGAGAGAAAAGAGGTTGGCAAGAATTAGCAATTACGTCTGAAGCAGCCTTGATGTTCATTTACTTGAATAGTGAACAAAGTGTGCCAGTTATACTCCATATATGAAAGTCTAAATCAGCCAAAGAACTTGAGTGGTGACCATATTTGTAGTAGCAGCTGTTTTTCTGTATTAAATATTGTAGCTGTAATGGTTATTAGACATTGATATCCCCACATCACAACCTATCATGTATGTTCTTTCATGATTAAAATTAAGATCACCTGTTTCCTAATTCCTTATATTGAGATAGCAATTATTGTTTTTTAAAAATAGGAAATGGAAAATGCCATTACATTCTGTAATAGTTTGACAGGATCAAAATAAAATAATCCTCTCTTTACTCTGTATAGTGTACTGTCATGCTTTATAAATCAGCGTAATTTTAATATAGATGTGTATTTTAAACATGATGCAAATTCATTTTCAAGTTTCTTTAGGCTATATTGGAATGTAAGATACAGTTGAATTGAAGTTTTCTTAGATGTGGGCCTACTTCAAAGCTCAATCTCCACACTGCCGTTTTAAACAAAAATTAAATCTGACAATTGCCTGAAACATTCAGAGACATTCTGGCAAGAGACACAGAATTTGAAAAAATACTTGACTCTCTGCCAAAGCCCAAAGAGAGATGAATGAGTCTATTCTGAGTGACAAATTGACATGAAAAATTGAGCCAACGGATTAGGACAAGATACTTATTAACTTTGCCCTTCTTTGGTGCATTTTGTTTTGATATAACTTATATGAAGTATGCATGACCAAGGGAAAAGTAATGTCACTTTCCAAATTGTTATTCCCAATTACTAAATTTTAATATTGATATAATATCTTCATCTCACCATTATGATAATGAAACATATGTAGATTTGTAGTGTTCTTTGGTGTCTTTTAGTGAGACATCCCATAGACCCATAAAGTATTGCATTTGGCCAAAATTATAATAAAATTGACAAAATAACTTTTTGAAACTCCAAGCTACCAATGAGACTAGTGAAATTAACTATGAACTGTGTCCAGTAAACTTTCTAGTACTACACCTGACAGTTTACTCACATGCCAAATACTCAACTTCTACAAAGTACTGATGAATGGTCTTAAAACTGATATTCTTTTTCCTTTTTTTTTTTTTTTCCTCAGTCTTTTGGAATGGAAGATTGAAAAGGACTTATCTGACATAACTTTTCTTCTTTCCTAATTAACATATGAAGAAGTGTACTTAAGATAGATATTTAGGTACTATGAGGCACTATGTTTTACAGTCCCACTGACAAAAACTTCACCTGCTGAGGAGTCCTGTTATTTAAATCTTAGTTCTATTTGATTGAAATAAAAGAAATAACTAAGAGTTTCTGATGTGATCCTTTATTAGTAGTTTACATTTGTATTATTCTTCATTATATCCATATTTGAAATTATTTGTAATCCTTCTCTGTTTTTCCTAACCTTTTCTTCCCGATTCCTACTGGTTTTCTTCTCTATCCTGTTTTAAGTAGTTGGTCAGAACTAAAATTTTCTGAATTTAAATTGAAATATGATCCTAAGTCAGTATTTTCACATTCATCCTGAAATAAGTAGTCAACAGTAGGAATTGTGGTCTTAAGGACCCACAAGCAGGTGACATTAATCTCAAGGTTTCTTTTACTATGTAACTACAGAAAATGCCAACTAATGATAGCAAATAGATGGCTATTGTTGAATTCTGCCATCATTAATGATGGCTTGTTATTTATTTGTGTTCTAAATCTTGAAGTTAGGCATCTAGTAATCCCATGTAACTATGGCTTCTCAAAGTTTTATTTTTCAGCTTTCATCCCCTCTCTATATTGTATCTTGTGTTAGGTTTACATAGAGAGCCTTCAAGTCCATTGTTTCTCGCTATCACAGCTATACTGTCCAGAACAAACTGCTAATGACTATGACCTCTGCCCTAATGAGAAAGTTGATACTAGTATATGTCAGATAACCAGACAGACATATATTGATGATTTTGTTGAATTCTACATAAGCTGTTTTCTTGTCGTTTTTCACTGGTATGCTACTTTTACATGTTTGTGTGCAATTTAAATATACTCTGTGTTCTCATACATGGCTATATGTTCTATTCAAATGATCTTGGTATATATTTTGAATTTATTAAAGTGTATCTATGCAACACTCTCTACATGGAATTGAGTCAGGCATTTGAATTCTGTTACTAATTTCAGCTGTTTGACTCAGCTGGGTTTCTAGATCTGATTTTTTCTTGTAATTATCATCCATCTTAACCAGCCTACTCAGGACTTTCCTCTGAAAACTTATCTGCAAAACCAAATTCTCCTTCAACACAGATGTTATGATTAATTTGTTTGTTAAGATAAAGTAAATAAAAAGTAAACAATATGAAGAATATTTGGAAGAGGTGGAAACCCTTCAATAGCCACCGAAAAAGCTCTAAACACTTAGGAAAACCTGGGTTAGTAATTCTTTCTTGGCCACTGCTGTCCATTCTGACCAGTGACTTTTGTAAATTGCCCAAAACCCTTGTTGTTTTCTGAAGATATAGGTATTCTAATACAAACATTTTCTCTTTTTTCTCAATATTTTGAATCAGAGTAGGGTAAAAATATCATCCTGAAACAAAATTGTCACCAGAAACATAATTTCTATACCCCTTTTGAGCATTTCTCTGTGATTGTATCAGTTTTCTAGTTATCATGTCAACCTGTCTCTTAGTTCCTTAAATATTTCTGTGTAAATTACCTCTTGAAAGCACAATATTAAGACAATTCTAAAAGGTTTGAGCTGTTTCTATAAAAGTAGAGCATGCAGCTTTGGAGCACACAGCAGCTTTGTCCCTTGTGATGAACCATTCAAGTAGAGTAAAATTACTTTGTGTTCCACCATGGTTCCTAGTAGTGATTGAGGAGAGGCCTTTTCTAGGAACTGTGTGCTAAAGAAATGCTGCAAGTACAGATCATGTAGATGGATGAGTGACAAGTAGCCTAGTAATTGGATAACATCATGAATCAAAATGCATCTGTCACCAATTTTCTAGGTGAAATTTCTGGGCAGATCCAAAGCTGGCACTAATCACAGACTATTAATTATTTTTAAGGCATTAAAAAACAATGAGATGAATTCAGGAACCCAAATGTGTTGATGGCAGGAGAATGAAATAAATTATTTTATATCTGTCTTATCAGTCAACCTGTCCTATAAGTTTCAAGGACAGAAAGATATCAAATGGTATAATAAAATTAAATTGCAATTGAAATTGAAGATGCAATGAAAAATTAAGTTTGAGAACTTTAAGTGGACTCTGTACTTTAGAACATCATGTGGTGCCTGTAGATTAATAATGAATATTTTACATGTTCACATCATAAAGTTTCTCTAAAAATCAAAAGTCTCATGACTGAGTAGAGACTAGAATTTGCTGCTGTTACATGTTCAGAGAAAACAGCAAAGGACTCTTGATGGATGTACATTTATACAAGGGAAGGTACACTGATGTCTCGTACGGACCTTCGAAGTATAATGTAATTCCTATATAAAAGAGTTTTTTGGATGGATCTAGTAAAAATTATTTTATGCTAATAGATTGTTTTATGGATAAATACAAAAGATTGTAGGATGATAGAAAGAATGCCAGGTGAGCAGAATTAAAAAATGGGAAAATGGAGAGTAAGAGAATCTGGCAGTCAAAACTTTCAGGGATTAGTTGAATTAGTTATACATAGCTCAGTGTGACATTTTCTGTTTATAATTTTTGATGTTTTATAGTGATGGTGCAACAAATATCCAGAGCGTATTCATTGTCTTTGTAGAACTATGTGAACTCACAAAAAAAACAGGACAATCACAAAAAATTTCCATGGGAATCCTAAGGATTTCTATGTGACATGATATTTGACTTATAACTTTGATCAAGGCCTTTCTAAATGTAGCAGGCAGTCTCAACAATCTTTTCTGTAACTGACAGTAAGACTGTTGAAGCATTTCTGATAACAAAACTAATCAAAAGCTCCTGAAAATGTGTTATTATTCTAAAAAAAAGCCATTGCAAAGATTGGGTGTACAAAACTGTTAGACATTTCAGTCTCACTGTCCATGATTTTTAGTAGTAGGCAATATGGTTACACTGTGCATATTAGAAAAAAAAGTCTAAATTATCTAAAGGAAAGTTGTTCAAGTATTAGGAGTATTAAGTATTAAGTAATGCTTACATTACTTTGGAAAAAAAAAGCATGAGTTTAAATAAATACCATGATTTCTTAAAAATATGCTAGCTAGGTGTTAGGCAATTTGCAGATGTTGAGTGCTCAGCAAATTGAAAAAATGCATCCCTTAAGCAGCTTCTCTGCATAGATAGTTTGGATAAAATGGAAAACTTAAAACAAATTTTCTTTGGTTAATTCTGTAAGAAAAGGCATCCTTATACCTAGTGCTTACTATGACAGTAAAGTTTTAGCTTTATATCTAACTGTAAATAAAATCTTCTTGAAGATTTTAGGAAGTTTAATAAATCATAAGTCATATTTTTTCTGCTGTTTCTGGTCTATTTCAGTGAAGTCTATACATTTCTTAGTAAGGTACTAGGCTTCTGCATTTTGGGGTGAAAAAAATGAGAATATAATTCACTTTAAAATTTATTGAAATGTATTCAGAGTTGATAGAGGAGCCTCTTTCTGAGTTCTAGCATAGAAACTATGCTTGAACCTGAAGCTATGATTCATTTTTTTTTTCTGTTGATCACTTGTGACCACTAAATATTGCTTGTAAAGCTAATGCATTATGAAAAAGTTCTCTTAATTAATTAATCATGATGGAAATTGACAGTCTATAGTCCTTCAAGGAAATACTGAATGAAAATATAAAATAATACTAGAATATAGAATTTTTAGACTACTAGAGCACCAGGATCTCTACAAATGCAGATTTCAATCACTTGGATAATTAAACATCAGACACCAACTTCTCTCATAAAGAACTTATTTTTCAAGTACTTTAAATAAATACTTGAGCAAGTAGCTCTTCCCAATTTCTAATTAGTCAGGCCTTTTGGCAGAGGTGGTTCAGACAACATGGTGCTCAGATGTCATTTCTCCTTAGTGCGTTTTGCAGCTCAGGGGCACTTTTGCTGTGGTCAGCATGTTGGCTTGCATGCAATCTTGATAATCTGAACCTTGAAGTCAGCTAAATTCGAATGATGTCAGGGCATCATATTCATTAGTTAGATCTTATAACCATGGTTTACAGCCATGATCCGTTATTAAAGGTCCCTTCATAAAAACTGCAATTTGCTACAAATCAGGGAGTATGCTACTCATTAGTTAAACATGTACAGTCCAAAGTTAACACTAATGCATTGAAATTTGGTTTATCTAAATGTTTGTTGGATCCAATGCTTGAATCAGATTAACCCTTTTGGTTTAATTATATTGGTCAGATGTTCAGAAAGCTTCCAGACAAAAGTAATGACACTAATATCTCACTGTTTAGTCTAGTGATATTTAAGTACAGTTCTTTCAAATATATATGGCTACATTTGCCATTTCCATTTCAAACAGAGTTGCTTGCTATACATAATAAGATGGAATCCAAATTTGGTTTACATTCTGAATTGCTTTACTGCATTCAGTGCTGAGCAATGTCTCAGTTCTAAGGTCATCAGGCTAGATCTGAGTAGGTTTGTGTAAAAAAAGGTCCTATATGTGTCTGAGAGGATCTTTTTTTTAATATTGTGATATGCAACTTAGAAGAATAAACAGAAGAAGGGCAAAAGTTATAGCTGTAAAAATGGAAAATCAAAAAAACTGAACATGTGTTAAACAAAACATATGGGCAGGAGCATTAGGATTGATTTATCACCTAAAGTATCAAAATCCCACTTAGAGTTTTCAGTTTCTTCCAGAAAGTGTACCTAGGAAGGAATTTATGTCATGTCCCAGTAAACACTTTCTTGCTTCTTTCTTTGAAAGTAGCACTTCCTATTGATGTCTTTGATAGTAAAAGGGTTTTTAAATCATGGGGATTTCGGGAGTTAGAAGGAAAATTCAGCTTACTAGGCCCTGGGAAAATACCCTGGGAAAGTATAGGCCTTGTAATTGCTAGAACTGCACCTGTGTAGCTAGTATATGATAAATGGTATAATTGTTAGATGTGATGATTGTTTAGTAATTAGATATAATTACTGTTTAATTGTAAGACTAATCATGAGAAACTGTGGTCAGGGGCTTGAGAAAGATCACGAGAAATTCATGCTTAAATAAAGTCAATGTATACAATAGAACAATATAAGTTTAATAATTAATATGTAAGTTATATAACGATAGAATATAAAATGCGTTCAGCCTGCACTCAAAAGCCATATCAGCGTCAGATTTGGGTCTGTACCCCTGATTCCCAGAGCTCTACAATAAAAGCACCTGCATGTAGTCATATTCCATGATTATGTGTGTTCCTGAATGCTAACATCTTGACTGGCGCTAACCTCTCCTCCACAGAGTCCTTCATCCTTGCTGTTTGATGAGTGTACTTTCTTCTCTGTCTGGAAATCATGGTGAAATTACAGGCTTTGTATAGTCCATATTTTATTTTTTCTGCAGAAATCCTTCAAAATTACTGTTGGTTTACCTCTAAGCTGTTGGAAAGTATGGAAGTGATTATAAGTTCTAGTTTTAATTTAATGTGAAAAGCATTACTTTCATTTTGACATAGGCATGTCCAATGTCTAACATGCTCCATTTACTTACAATATGATATATGACTAGGTGTGGTTTTATGTCAGTGCCTATTTAGTAATTTGTAAACAATTAGATTGGTTAACATGTTTAATTAATTTGATAATTTTTATTTAAGTTGAACAAATAAACACCTGATTCTTTTAAAATGAACTTTTAACAAAAGTTCAAAATTTTCTCTGTAGAAGTAACATTTTGCCTAAAAATAAGGGGTCCAAAATTAATAAGACATGAAAATTTGGGTGTCCTTTTTCCTCACCCGTTTCTACAGTTAGGGTCTGGCACCAAATTACAAATACTAGACAAAATTAAAAATCGGGAAATTTATATTCTAGGGAGACGTTGCATAGTCCATATGTTTGACAAACAAAGATAATATATTTTAAAGCACTGTATCTCTTGACCCACTGCACAAATTCTTCATCATGTGAACAGTTGACTCAAGATGTCTGTTTGGGGTTTTGTTTGTTTGTGGTTTTTTGGGTTTTCTTTTGAGACAAATCAAATCCATATTCTTTGATCATTCCTTTATATAGCAAGCTTCTCCTCTTTAGATTAAATGTAATGTTATTGGGTTTTGTCTTCTTTGTCTGGTCTATGAATGCATGTATTTGTTTTGCATTGTGCACTTCCTTTGTCATATCTGCAGAGCTTCTATTTCCACTTGATCTGACCCCAGCTCAGAACAAGCGATATTGATGGTTGTCAGTTCATGCTGGTTTCACAGTGCAAACATCTTTTGACAAAAGAAATTACTACATAGAGTAGGATTTGTGTCTGGATTGTTTTACTAAGAAAATAATAGAGGTACCAGAATGTGCACTTCTTGTTAGAAGAATATTATTTATTAGAAATAAATAAAATAGAATAGTAAGGATGATAAATATTTTTGTGTTCGGAGCAGGGCTGCAAGAGGCAGAGCTGCATTAACTATGATGCATGTGACTTTTACAGAAGAACTTAGTGCATGCAATGCAACCCATTGTGGTGGTAAGATATCCCACATCCCTGTCCTTCCTTACTGAGGGCTCAAAGCTACAGCTCCCAGGACATCATCAATGCACCATGACAGATGAAGGTGGAGGTGAAAGTAAATTTTAACTGGAACTGAAAAACACTGGACAATGTTATTTTCCCTCTAAAAGCCCGAGATTTGCATTTAAATAATGGTTATCACCTTTCTGGTAGCTGGCACTCAGCTAGCACCCTAATCAGAGCCAAAATTTTCCTTTAATTCACCAGAGGACATACTGATTTCTAGACTCCCAGGCACTTGACACATACTTGTGGAATCCATATGGAACAATTGGCTGAAAAAGTTAGCTTTTGCACAACCTAAATTGTATCTGCCAGGTTCTTTTTTTTTTTTTTTTTTTTTTTTTTTTTAATCTAACTCATTAATTGATAGGAAGAAGTATTTTAATCATATTATAAAAAAAGAAGATAAGTACTGTTCTGAAATACAATTCTATAAGTCATTGTCTCTGGGGAACAATTTAAATTTTAACTGTAGCAAAGTATAAAGATCCTCTTACTGACTTTGTCCTCTCTGGACTTCTGTGTGATCAAATAAAAGTAGGAGCAGGCTGTTCCAGGCAGCAATAAAATTTAAATGCTCAAAATTTAGGAAATAAGTTCAAGGGCTAAAGACTAGCAAGTACTATAAAGATGAAGAAGTTAACTGTTTTAGAGGTAGTATAGCAGTAAGAAAAGTATCTTGTAAAACTTCTAATGAAGAAAGTCAGCATGGATTAGGATGAAGACAGGAATGATGTAAGAATATGATGGAACTCTGCAAATACTACCACCTTGAAACATCTAAAGAAAGAGGAAAAGTAGTGGCTTTAGTGTCTTCTCCAGTGTTGTCAGTTCCCTCTATTTTAAATATGAGTCCCTTGTCCTGGGTTTGAAATCTTCATAAATTCAGTTCCATCTAAAACTGCCCACAAAGTCCAAGGGTTGAAATAAGAATAACACATAAACATAACCAGAAGGCTGAAGTCTCATCATTTAGTAAGGTAGTAGAAATGTTAATTGCAAGAGCTTCAAAAATGGTTGTACATTAAAAATATTGTGAAATTTTGGTCTTGTGTTTTATAACAACTTTTGTGCTTATATGGATTTAAAGAAAATATAATCCATTTTGTGACACACATATTTTCTGAAACCTACATCTCAGCCATGAATATGCATGCTTAATTACAAGTTCAAGGAAAGTTTCACGTACCCAAAATAGTATTTGAATACTCAGCAACATGGGTGCAGCATATCTGTATGATGCAGACTTGAAAAAGATGTTAAAAGCTTTAAAAGCAGGGAAAAAAACCCCAACTAAACAAAAACTGGTCCTGATTTTTATATTCATAAAATCAGGATAATTTATGTATTCTCCATATTTTTAACACATATTTTGCTCCTTACTCTAAGAAATTAAATTAAACTTAAATGGAGTATCATTGTTTTTATTGATTTTTTTTTCTAAACCTATAAAATAAACTGAAGGTAGCGAATGGGTGACAAGGAGTGTAAGGTCAGGGGGGTAGGAGAGGGGTTTGTAGATCAATCAAGAGGAAAATTCCAGACTCTTCAATTTCCAACTTATGCTAAAAATCTTCTTAACTGCTCTTTATCTTTTCCTGATATCCATTTCCAGCTGTAGTTATTAGGCCTTAAAAAAAACTTTACTTTGTGTCTTAAAATGATTTGTAGCAACTTTGGGACAGTATAAACACATATAGAGAATGCATTTCTTAAAAGAAATTAAATATGTATATACATACTTTGGAAAAAATTAGAATTTTTTTCATACAGTATGCCAAATATACCATTGGAAGTGGGCACTGAAAAAGAAAGTACAAAATATTTTTGCTTTGCAATACTCCAATTTTCAGTTTAAAATGTAGTATTTTTATTTGCTTTGTTATATAGTTGAAACTTGAGTTAGAAGGGTTCATAAAACTTCTACGATATTTCCCTGCATTTTCATAAAGAGGAGAATAATATCAAGTTATAGGAAATAATATGTATGCTAAAAAAGTATTTTTAAAACACTCCTGTGGTGCCTGAATGTTCAAATTTATTTTCTGTTACATTTTGTTGAGTTTAACTAGAATTTGAGATGGACTTACAAATGCTCAGGGATTTATTTTGTCCAAAGAAGCTTATTTTTTTTTCTCTGCGTACCTACAATTGTTATTATGATGCTGTCTGATGAATTTTTGTAGACTAACACTGGCTTGGTTGAGTGTGTTGGAGGGAAAGTCATGAGATGTTTTTCGTTTATACCTGATCAATTGAGATAATCACTTATAATTATGATGCTCAACCAAAAGCAAAAGCAAGCTTCAATGACTCACCTAGGTAAACATGGCTACATATTCTTTGTTCTTTTACAGCCTGATAGAAAAATAATCACACTGTGGATATGTCTCACTGTATGTCAAAAATGTCAAATTTTTTGTCCTTTTTTGGTGTATATAATTTTGTGGGTCCAAGTCTTCAGGGAGATTACAAAGTTCCCTCTATCAGTTAGGATTCTCTGGCCACCGCTGAACTAGGAGTGTCCTTTTAAAAGGTACTAATTGGTTGCACAGCATTTATTGTTCAGTTGCCATGTGGGCTCACTTCTCAAAACCACAGGACATTTAGTTTTGGAGACTTTGTCTAATCGAGTAATCAATACCTACTTTTGTACAAGGGCATCAGCCTTCATTCTTTAACTGAATTATGTCCAGCTGATAAAAAGAGGTTTTGTGCCTCTGTTTTTTTTAGATAATTAATTTGCTCAACATGTAGGGTGGATAGTGATGCACAGAGCATCCCACACAAAGATGGATTTTATCGGTTGATGCAAAACCTCTGTTTTGTGTGAGAATTATTTCCCTTGTAAGGAGACTCATACCAGGAGACAAAACTTGCCCTATTTTTGCAAAGATGTGAAAAGTCTGTGGGTGAGTGATGATCTTGGGTCCACTTAACCTTCTGTCACCAAGACGGTGTACAGACCTCAGGCTGCAAGGTGAACATGAAATATTGCTTTAGAGTGGAACTGAAGGGCTCAGCAGGGCTTCCTAAAGCCTGTCATTGTCTTGTTTGCTCTCAGTGTACAGGCTACGCACACTCAAACCCTAAGAAGGTGTTAGCCTTTTCTTGCAGCACAACATCAAAATGCCTAACAACATGAACATTTCAGGTGTTCATCCTCTACCTTTAAAAGAGTTTTAATACATATTTTGCATCTAACTTCACAAAGTGAAGTTTTCTGAGTGGCATCAAGTTCAGCTGTGTGGGACTGCAGAGAGAATGTGGTTTCTGGAGTTCCAGATTTGACTGTCAGGACTACGCTGTTTGCAGTACAGGTGTAGAATTAGCAGCATGAGCAGACTGCTGTCCCTTCTAAGCCTGGCCACAAACAGCATCTGGGGCCCAGGCTATGCCCAGGGGCATCACCAGAACTTGCCTGGCAGATGGAAAGGGCCTGGCTGTGGGAGAGATTTTAGACTGATGCAGTTTGATTGTGCTTACAGATCTCTTCTCCTCTTCCAATACAACTCCGTTTTCCAGGCACTACGTCTGAATCCTTAACATGGTCATGCTGCCCTGGCACACGTAGATTTTCGCAAAGTAAGTCATGTTTCTCTTTTTTTCAGAATGCCTGTGAATAACATTGAAACTTTGTTACGAGTAGCAAGTGACCTGACTGACACATAGGAAAATATAACCTACAAATTGACTTGTTCCTAAAGATTGCATAGGGTCTACATTATAAATGATTGCTTATATTCTCATTGATAATGTTAAAAGGCAAGGAAATAATCCCTTTTTAGAGATGTGATGCTTTTATGGATGATTTTTTTTAAACACACATACTTTACCTGGGTGAATTCTAATATACAATATATAGGTAAATACTAGGAGTACAGAGTGAGGAATATTTGTTGCCCCAGAAGAAATATGTGAATGCAATGGAGCACTGACAAAACTTCTCACTTATTTTCTATATTTCATACTTCAATATTTTGTGCAAACTATTTTATTGCCAATCATGATTTCACATGATTTTAAATAATGAAAATGTGTTCCTGTGAATTTTTTAAATAAATATTTGCAATGTGAAAGTTAGGGGTTGATCTGTTGCCCCTAGGAGTTAATAAGGACTCTTGCTGATATAAGTGAGCATTACTTTACAGCCTGAGAAGTCCCCACTGATTAGCCAGGCTGTCACAGTTCAGGGAAGAGACCCAAATGCCTTTAGGGGCTCCTCAGGGATGCAGTGAGAACTGAAAGCACATGATACATGGTTAGTAAAAAGTTTTAATTCTCTATATTCTGGATAGGGAAAAAATATGCAGAAAGGACAAAGGAAATTAAAGTATTGCCATCATTTTTTTGTCCAGAATATATCAGGGTTTTTTATGAACTGGAGTATTTTGATTTTTGATTCTTAGAAATACTGTACAATGGAAAGCATTCAAAAAATCAGATAAAATTAAGGCTGTATTTAAAGTATTTAAATAAAATTCCCTATTTTAATAATAATAAAAAAAAAAAGTTTTAGACTAATATTAACCCAAATGGGCTAAACTATTATATTTTGAATTTGAATGAAAGTGGGTAGGAGACAATGAGACTATGTCTGATTTCTTTGAATAATTAATATATTTTATATAATATGAAATACATTTCCTGATAAGTTACAAACAGAAAAAAAAGCTAACTTATTCATTGTTGTTGTGTATATCTAGTAACCCTTCAGCTGTTCAGTAAATAAAAACAGTATGAACTTGCTGCTTTTGCAATATATTGGTATATATTGCTTTTTGGTTATGTATATAATAAAATAAATTATGAACATGACAATAACATGCTTACAAATGCATTTTATCATGACTCACATACATGATTACTTAAATAAGTGAGGGATTTCTGAGATGTCATTTTTAAAAGTCTTAGTATTTAAATTATATGTACAGGCTGATAACCAAAAGAAATTAACAAGTGGCTTCAGAATGTTTTGGTGGGAAGGGGGACAAAGAACCTGCAACACAGAACCTCCCGATCTAGACTTTTGCAATTTGGAGCCAAATGTTATATGTGATTTTCTCTGAGAAATTCAAAGCACATTAGCAGCATTCATGATGTAAAAAAGAAAAGCTTAATAAATGTTTATTACACAGAGTAAGCACAAGTGGATGAAACTACAGACTGATTATTAATTAAGACAGTTTGCTAAATATGTCTTCTTAATTTAGTCAAGTGGGTTTCACTTTCAAAACATTTGCTATGAGAAAAGGAAGACTGAAATTCAGCATAAGTGGGGCCATAATTCTGCAGCAGTGAATGGCTGCTTGCAAGCTGAATAGAGCCATGCAATTAGATCAGTGCGTGTCTGAAGTATCTGGAGCCATGCATTGCTCTAAAATTGTTATTAAAATCTCTTCTATTGAACTGTAGGTTATATGAAATCAATGGGTATTCAACTGTGTGATAAGCATTACCTGCAGAGTTTCTTTCATTTAAAAGCAGCATGAGTGCTTTTTCAAATTAATTTATTTTAAATTTATTTAAAATACACAGATCTGATTACCCACTTACTGGATTGTTCGAGTGGACCAGATAGACATGCGAAAGAAGGGACCAAGGAAGGTAATATAGACAGGCTCTGAAATCAAAAGAGATGGGGAGAAGGGTGAAAGAAAACAATAATTCACCTTCTTTCCAAATTAAGAGACAGTGGTCACTCAATAATTTTAGAAAGACATGGCTAAAGCAAGCACTTATTTTTTGTGCTGTGTAATATGAATTGCTGAGAGAACAATGCAGGGTACAGATGAATGATCTAGGGGAGGACAGATTCAGAATTGCTTGTAAAATATGACACTAAATAGGAGAATCTGGAGAGAAAAGAGTGAGGGAAGAAAAGCTCCAAGGAGATGGTCCAGCTAGACACGTTATAATCTTTTCCTTGAGTCATCCATCCCTTCATAGTCATTTCAAGGGACCTATTGTTTTCATGGATAAACCAGAGCTGTAGTCAAACACTGGTAATAGCAATTCCTGAGATCTAAATGAATGCCATGAATGCTATCACTTTGGATAAATCTGGGTGTTACTTGGCATGCTGTGAAGTAATGGGCCCTGAACATGCAAAAAAATATTACTATCTGTGCAAGTAATTTAATTGCATATGGGCAATGTCTGGGATTACAAAATATCTCAGAAATTTTTACTTTACTCTTGCAACTACAATGAATGTTGACTATTCAGGTTGTAAAAAACCCAGTCTTTAAATGATCTAATAATGCAAATTAAAAAAAAAAAATATTTCTATGTCTTAATGGATTAGCAAGAAGCAACCACTGCTATATTTCATAATAAATGCACTAAGGCAGAACTTACTGCGGTGTCTTCCCTGTTGGTAGTCAGTGTGTGCCAGGCACTATTCCAGTGCTCAGAGTATATGTGTAATTTCAATTGATTATTCCTTGGCAACTGCAGTGTGATGCTCATGTGGGGTGTTGCTGATGAGAACCATAACATATGTTTCATGGAAGAAGCAGGTTGTGTTCTGACACTTAACCAGAGAGATACAAGTGAGCATATTTTATGCTACAATTATAGAACGCATGATTTTGATTTATTTTAGTACTGGACCTTTAACCAAAAGAGTTAAATATTAATGGTTTTATAAAATACATTCTGAAAAGCCGTGTAGTTGGTAATGCATACTTTGGGCTTTCAGTGATGCTTTTTTTACCTATAGTATTTTTTTTAAATAGTGGGGTTTTTTTATTTCCTCTTTAACTCCCTCAGCATTTCTACATTTTCTAAGCTGAAAAATCAGAACAAGATCTTTAGAAACATTCTTGGTGTGAAAATGAAACAAAAAAAGACATACTCAGATACTCAGAAAGTTGCTTGCTTATTTTGTCACTTTCATATGTTTCTAGCAGGGAAAGGGAAAAGAGGTGATCCCAGTTTATTGCAGTTGAGGAGGTCTCACTGGGTTTATTCTTTTATTTTTTCAGTTTTTCAAATAAGACAAATTTTAAAATTTATTTATTTTTCCCATGGAGAATGAGAGCAGAAATGGAAAGAACACCAAACAGCAGTACTTGAACAGTGAAGGAACAAAGGAGCTAGTGACATATTCAGGATTTATGATTTATTCAGCCAGAACTTCTGAAAAGCTCAGATATTATTGGAGCATCAAATTAAATGGTTTCAGGAGCTCAGCTTTTTGAGTGCTGAGTCTCTGTGAAAAACATGGTCTTCAGAGGTATACTAGAGGTGCTAAGCTATGAGTGTTTGTGAATGCATGGACAGTTACTTAGGTGCCCATGAAGAAACTAAGCTGTCTTGACAGTCCTGTCCCTGGTGTGCAAGGGCACACAGTGTGGCTGGTGCTGGTGTCAGGAACTATATGGGGAAGACATAGTGGAAAAAAAATTCCATGAGGCTTGGAAAATGTATGTATTGCTACAATCAAACCTTTTTTTTTTATTAATTAGTGACTCCTTATAAGGTTTAAGTTTTGTTTAGAATAAGAAAAAAAATCTTTTCTAGAGAAAATGAGCAATCTGTTCTTCTTGATTAGCAATCAGGCAAGATAATAACATCCAGACACCCAGGGGCTGGTTTTGTTCAGCTCTTTGCAGGCAGGAAAAAACCTCTAAAATCATAGTATAATGTTGTCAAAACAAAAGAGAACTGAACAAAAAAAAAAAAAAAGAAAAGCCCTTCAATCAACAAGAGTTGTTAGTAGCGGAGAAATTGCTGACATTTATTCCAGCCTGCCAACACTTCAGCATGGTGCACCTTGTCCTGTGGTTTGTGGGGGGACTCTCCTGTCACACCATTATGGCAGGAAGGACAAGGGAAAGGTGCTTTTAGAGCATCTTACATAATTTTAAATAGAATATATAAATTAGGAAATGTAGGTGCCTTAGGAAAAATAGGTTCATAAAACAAATTTGGTTTGAAAAATTATTGTGCTGTAATGCATCTTGGTGGCAGCGCTTCACAGCCAGCTATGGAATAATGCCCAACATGGATTTAGCAAAGAACTTCTCTCTTTCCCACCCTCATTTACAATGCTTTAAAAAAGTGCTTTCAGCTCTTTGCAGAAATGGCTGCAGACTAAGGAATATATTCATCAAGAAGTTACATGATTCTCCTTTCAACCTGACAATCATTTTCTTAGAACATCTGTTTGGTTTTATTGTACTTCTGACATTTTTGGCTGACATTTTCTTGGTTTTCTGTAATTTAAATGTGAAAATTAGTTAGCAAGTGAAAAACTAACTATCACAATTCATATGGATTCAAAACATATAATATTTTTTCTGTTTTTCATTACTTTCTACCAAGTGATTAGATTTTGTAGATTTTGTGCAAACACATATTTAAACCTTGCTATAGTTTCTAAGAAAATGATTGCAAAATTAAGATTGAGAAATGTATTACACTTCTGCTTTGGATAAGTATTGTCACAGTAGAAGGTGTTGCCATAGTAGATCAAGAGGTTAATATTTGAATGGAATAGTAGCATTCTTTTATTAGTCTAATTTTTATAAGTGGAAAAGTTGGAAAAGCTTTCAGGTTTATAATCTTCCTATGTGACTGAATTTATATTTATTCTAACAAATTATTTAATGTAATGAATGAATAAGATTAGTGTCTTTCTGGGCAGATCTTGTCTACTAGTCTACTAAGGTACATTAGTTATTTTCCTTTACATGTTGTTTCTTACCGAAAGAATCAGAGTTACTATGTATTTGTTATGGATTAATAAATGTTTAACAGGTAGAAAAAGATGGTAGGAGTACATGATAATTTTTAAATTGTAAGAATAAGAAAGAACAATTTTGACAGCCAAACTGTTGTTATATTTCTCATGAAATGAAAAGGAATGAAAATTGACTTCACAAGGGTTTTAAATACTACAGTATTATTTGGGATAATTAAATCTGATCCTGACTCTGGAGAGTTACAGAAGAGTCTAGTCAGAGTGACTGAGTGATTAAAATGAGAGATGAAATTAAATGACAGTAAATGTAGAATGATGTACATGAAGGAAGCAAAAAAAATAATCACATATTCAGAGATTTTTTTCAGGAAAATAATTTTTGCTGACTCTAATCTCTGAAAATATCATATCAGTATTCAACAATAATTCAACCTATGTGCTAGGAAACTTTCAGGAAACAACAATAAATAAATAGAAAACGTACTTGTGAGTATTGCAATTCAGATCAGGAAATACCAGAACCTCCTAGAAATAAAAAGTACCTCAAATTTCTGTCTAAATGTGGATTTTTTTTGTCTTGTTTTTCTGGGCATCCTCCATTCACTACTACAAGAGATAGTATTTTAGGCTACAGAAATATTTGGCCTGTCTCATTGTAGAATTTCTCACATTATTTAAAATTAGTTATTTTTAAAAGAGATTATTAAAAAAAGAGTTGGACTACATTCTTGCATGATAATGGACATGGTTCCTCTCAAGCATACAGAAGTAAGGTGATTTAGATCAGCTGAATACTTCTCTCACCTTCCATCATTTTTACCTTGAAAATTACTTCCAAACATTTGCCACCTATTGTACCTTTATTTTCTCATTTTGAATTCTGGTTTATGGATTTAGTAAATTCACTCCTCTATTTCCCCCATGGTTATAGCTATTGTATTCTCAAATAAGGAAAAACTGTTCTCTTTGTAAACTTTCCAGTAAAGTCTTCTCAAATGTATCAGAGGAATATCTCAGACAGAAATTACTTTTATTCACAGACACTGATAAGGTAAAGTACTTAAGAAACTCCAAAAGACAGTTCTGACACTGCCAGTCCTATTTATAGTTAGCCTACTTGGAAAAGACACACTGAAATCAGGAGATTTTCTGAAGAATTAATTTAGGAGTTACTATTACTCATCATGTTTTTGGCGTTTTTTTCCTCCATAAATCATAAGACATATATGTCTGACTAATTCACTGGGGAGAAGGACTGTTTTTATAACTAAGGTGGGGGAGATTAAGCCAAAAAAGCAAGTTCTGACTTATGGGGTCATGGAGTGTAAGGACCAGGATACAACTTTGAAAAGGCACAGATGTGCATTTATTACATATACTCTATTTAACAGGTCACTCAGAATTTCCTGAAGAATTGCGTTCTTCATGCTATCACTTCTCTTCTGACAATAAAATTTGTCAAGATGTGCTTCTGTGTTATACGCACTGCTTTGATAAGCGTTAATCTTTACAGAGATTTTCCTAAAGCATTTTGTGTGTTATCAGAAGACCAGAATTTTTATGTAACTTAATCCATAATTCTGATTCAGTCTCATAGAAAGAAGTTTCTGGTGAATCTAATGAAGACCAAGATTTTCCAACTTCAATTTCCAGCTGTAAAGATAGCACTTAACATCCTCCTGCTCATATCCTGCTCTTTTTCTCCTCTCCATTCTGTGTTAGGTCTTCTTTGTAATTATTTCTACTGTGCTAGAGCTGCCCAACTCCCTGGGTGATACAGATGGGTAAGGCAACATGGCAAATTGAGTGAAAACTGAGATTTAAGCATGGCTGGATCTTGTCATGCTTTCCATGACTTAGTGTGATCCCCTGCCTCCTTTCATCCTTATGTGTTTGGGAGGTACAGATACTGCATGACTCCCACTGCTGAATGGGGCATGATAATTTTCTATGTCTTCATGATCTCATGCAACCATCACTTTAAAACCACTTGAAAATGCATGTGAGATGAAAGTGCATTATATTTTCAGGAGTATTTCACTGGATAAACTGATTCTTGGAGAGTTTAAATGACACAGGTTTACCAACAGACAGGAAATGCCAAAGATGGTGTTTTCAAACTTGAAAAATACATTAAAGATTCAGATTGCTAAAACATAGTCCCCAATATTTATGATGTTGTGTGGTCTGTATGTCCTTTCTAAAGTTTTTGAAAATACTGGTAAAAGAATATTGCTTTTCTTTTCTTTTTTTTTTTTTTTTAATCCTGTCGTTTGTACACTTCTTATCTGTTTGTACTGGACCTCAATGTCAATAACATCAAGAACATTGTTTCTGCAATGCTTATGCATCAATGAAACCCAGGAATCCAGGAATTTTAATAAATACTAATGCAGGTCAGGGACTTCAAGCCGAACCTAGCTTGGGGATTGGTGTAATATAATTTTTATTTTGACTTTGAATGAAAAGTGTAATGGCACAGCATTGTTGCCATTGTCTTTTCCTAATCAGCAGCAAGCAAATGCTACCACAAGATACTATTTCACTCATTAAAGGGCAATTATTCAAATCAGAAAATTTGTCTCTTGTGCTTTTAGAATACCCCAGAGTGGAAATTCCTGATGAGAATTGTACAGATGCTCAATGAGAGGAAAATCAGAAACATACTCCATATTTTTGGAACTAGGCCAAACTATTTATGTTCTTCTGAACTGGGACTGAGATTACTGGTGCTGTTACACAAGTATTCACTCAGAGGGTGGTTTATATATAATATACGGCATAATTTCTAGGCTATTGCTGCCAACTGGGGAGTCTTCCAAAGAATTATATCTCAAATACTGAATTGCATTTGAATAGGATGCATTTCCCTGTTATTTCCCAATACATCCATATTCCATCTTGCCTTTTTAATTAGTGAATATATTGACTGTATATGGATTATTATAATTGCCTCTGCCAGTCTGCATGCTTTTAATTGTGGATGAATTATTTCCATCATCTCTCCCTAATTGTAGAAGTCTGTGTTTATTGCAATTACTACTGACTGCTGGAAAACGGTCTGCCTAATCCTGAGTCTTAGCCTCTGTCATATATATAGTTGTGATATTGTTTGTTGGATACACCCTATTCTTTCCACTTTATCTCTGCCTCATTGAGATTTTGATCTTTTTGTTTATGTTTGTCATGACAGTAACAAGCTTTAAGACTCCTCTGTTTTTCTTTGTGTATTTGTATAAAAATATAAATATCCCTGGATAAAGTACTTTTAATTGTCCACTTATCTAGATTGGCTTCTGATGCAGCATGAAGTACAAAGGACACTAACAGTAATGGTGAGTTTGTCTCATCATCTAACACCATCAAGCTGTAACATGTTTAATAATAATTAATATTTATGGCCATAAAATAAAACACAAGAAGTGTCACCTCAAGATGAGGAAGAATTTCATTACATTGCATATGACAGAGCACTGGAATAGGCTGCCTAGTGAGGTCATGGAGTGTCCCTCTCCAGAGACATTCAAAACCCACCTGGATGTGTTCCTCTGTAACCTGTTCCAGGTTACTGCTTTGGCAGGGGGGGCGGGTTGGATGATCTCCAGAGGTCCCTTCCAGCTCCACCAGATCTGTGATTCAGTGAGTGCTTATACAGCATTTTCTGAAAGAAATATAATATAATTAAGCACCCATTTTATAAATGACTGTGCTAGGAAGGTAGTGTTTATATTAATTTTGAAGATGGAAAAACTAAGGAAAGCTCTGATTTGTCTAAATGTTGTAAGTTCCACAGTTGAAAATGACAAATTAGTGCTCATCAGGGTTCTCTTACAGATCTGTGCTTTTATGTATTACTCCTACTTTTCAGATACATCCTGACTGTATTTTTGAAACTGTTTTGTTCTCAGCTCCACATTTAAATTGCCAGAAGGGATCAAAAAAAAAGGCTTATAACTGTTTTCATACTGAGATGATATTGTTCAGAGCTAGAAACTGGCTGTGCATCTGGTTAAAATGTCAGCATTCTGATTATCTTCCTGTTACTTCCCAATACTTTTGTAAACATCTTTCCTATGAGTTTTTCCAGTGTAAAGGGTAGGTTCTCATAAAGAATGAATAACACTCTCTTTAAAAAAAAAAAAAAAAATTATTTTTAATACTGTAGCTCCCTTGTGCTACAAAACAAATCTAAGTATAACATAAAAGATCCTTTTCCTCTTCTGTCACCATCATTCATGGCAGTTGATGTAGCAATTGGAAAAAATTACTGCTTACATACAGATCCAAATTGTAACAGGCAATGATGCAATCAGTATCTAATTTTTATTTTCCAATATAATAAGCTCTTTATTTTCTTGATCTGGACAATTCAAGCACAGCTATTCTACATTTCATAGTGGCTCGTAAAGACCTGTAATCTTTTGTTAAAAGTTTTAGCTTCAAATGGATTACGATTACTCATGTAATTGTGGAATTAAGTAAAAGTTGGATGACATCTCAGTCCTGTTTCACCACCTGACCTTCTTGGGGGAAGTGAGAGCGAGTAACAATATCAAATGCGCAACATGTTGTTTTATTTAACTTGAATATATCTTCTCTATTCCTTAAAAGATGTAAAAGATGAAGAAACAACTACTGTCAGAGGAACAACTTGGAAAAATATGACTTAAAAAAACTGGTAAAGAAGGTGAAGATGAAGCTGGCAGGGCTTTATTCTGGTCTTGAAAATTTTGTTCTTGCTGGATAAGCAATGCAAATTAAAAAATGAAACAAAAATGTATATGTTTTTCTGTATATATTTTTTGAGTTTTGAAAAAAAACCTAAAACAACCCTCTTTACATTATTTTAAGAGTATTTGCTTTAAAAATACAATGTTCACTGACAATCACAAACAATCTTTATATGTGAAATAAATATTAAAAAAGAACCATATTATTTTGATTTATGCATTAACATATTTAAATATCTTAGTTATGCAAAGGAATATTTGAGGTATTATGTGACTTTTTACTGTAACTGAGGAATTTTAGTAATCAGAAATCGAAACAAGTCCAACATCTTGAATAAATAGCTTTAATGAAGAATAGAAATATTAAATCATTTGAGAAAGCAGAATAGAGAGTGTTTGGCATAAAAAAAAAGAGTAATCAACAAAGGTGTCCTTTTCCAGTGGTTATTCAGCTATATGAAGAGATTTAATTTTCTAAAAGTGTTATGGATAGCCTTTTAGTGGTTCAGAATTTAGCGTAATTTCTCTCAGCAATCTTTCATAGCCTTCCATAAGTGTATGAATCCACAAATTCCATAAAATATATGATAGAGGAGTCAGCCATATATAGAGGTAAGCAGAAAAACTTATATTAATACTAAGTAGTTTTCTAATACTTTAGCTATTTCTGAACAAACCTCAATTTTTGTTTCTCTGAGCCCAGCATCTTCAGGGAGATATCACAGATCTATTGAGTGCTCCTGTTATTTCCATTTAGTGTGTATATTTGTGCGGTAATGTTGCACAGAAAGGACTAAAATGTATTGCTTTCTAAGTTAGCTCTATAAGGCTGATTTTTGTGTCTGATAGTGGTGGGTTTTCTACAGTAACAGGCTTTTTGATTTTAAAAAATTGAGGGATTTAATACAGTTTCTTCTTAAAGAAGAACTGTAATTCATAAAATGAGGGAATTTCTGAATGATGTTTTATGTGAGATCTTGACTTTTTGAGATGCTCCTTCTCAGTTGTTTTCTTAAGGATGAATTTAGACTGCCAGTTATTTCTATTTTTCTCTCATTTTCCCTTTGTGATCTTCAATGTTTTATGCCTTGCTGGGACTTGCGCATTTGATGGAAGGTTTCTTAACTAATCCCAAATACACTTTTTTTTTCCTTAATATAACAGTCTTGACGTAGTCATTGAAATTAATCACAAAATGAGTTAATACTCCAAAGCGTTTCAGTGCATTTTATAAAAAAGTTTTCAGATTGAGATCTGCAATGTCAGATCCCAGTCTGAAGGAGGAAGCCTTCAGAAGATATACATATCCAAGTTCTACAGGAAACTAAATAAGGTAATTTGTGTAGGCTGTGCAGCTAAAAAATGCACAAAAAGGGTGTTCTTTGACAAGTTTACACTTGGAAGGAAAACTACATATAGGCAGACTTTCAGGGCTCATCCACTGATCTCTTTGAACTTGCAGTCAAAATTTCATAGAATGTAGTTCTTGTGCCCATGAAACTGTAGCTATGAATGAAAGTACACTCCTCTTCAGTATCCTATTTAACCTTAATTTTTTTCAAAGCGATTGAGAGAAGGATTACAGAACTTTTTGATGGCAAACATTCCCCTTGACATCCAGGCCTATTTATGGATTTGAATGCATACTATGAAAACATTGTTCCTTTGCTTCTCTTTCATGAGTTTTCATTTTTATGTCCTGACTGTCGCTTCATTGCATTTTACAAGTGTAGTGGCAAATGTGCAGCAGAGCTTCAGAGCGCTAAATTTGCTAAAATTGTCTCTTGCAGGAGTTCTAGTTCAGGTTTTGGTGTAGACTCAGTTTCAGCCAAAAACCATATATCTTCAATTGGAAGAAGAATCGAGCTTTTTTATTTTTAGTTCCATGTACTGCAGTTGTTGTATCAGCAGACAAAAAGCATTCTTGTTGATGAAGATGAACGTAAGACCAGACGACAGGATTTTTCTGGGTTAAGGTCAAAGTGTTTTCACCATCTTAGCAATTCTGTGCATAAGGAGCCACTTCAAAAAGATTTTATCATTACTTAAAAGTAAAGAGAACTTGAAGAGCTTCTCTTTGCCTGTGAGGGTCTCTCATAGAACTGTACCTTACATGTCATCATCCCAAATGGCAGGTGAACCTTACAATTAAAAATCACATAGTTCTGAAGTGTTTTTCTGGAGATCTTCTCTCAACTGACAGTTTTCTCCCAGAGAGCTTCTCAACACTCAGGTTCTAAGATATTCTGGAGTCTCTTATGATGCCTGTCAAAGCTTTGTAAAGCTTTTCCTTTTTTTTTTTCTTTTTTTCCTCACTTTTAATAGAAAGAAGGAAGATGGCATTAGGCAAAGGGTAAAAGACAAAGAATTGTCATCAGGGCAAGATTATTTTGCTCTTACACCTCCTAAAAGTAGGGGTTTGCTAATTTGTCCTGTGCTTTCTGAAATATATAGAAAGCAAACTCCTTACTCACAGTTCATCTATAACTTTCTCTCCATCCTGATGCTTTGAGTTCTAACCACTTTTTGTAAGCCTAGAATCATTTGCAGAAGTCCTATCTTCAAGTTATGAATATTCAGCTGTGTGATGATTGTTAGTATCTATTTTCTACTGAAAATATTTTACACTTTTACAAGTAAAACAAATCCTTACATTTTCTCTGTATATATATATATATATATATATATTTAATCTGGCTGCAAGTAAAACTGAGAAAGGAAATGCTGAAGGAGGAAAATTGAAATGCCTATGGTACCTATGCCTCAAATATTTTTCTTCTAGAAAAAGAAAAGAGGAACAGAAGAGTTCTTAAGCTCTCCTTCTTAGTTTAAATTCACTGGGAAATGGAAATTGAAAAAAAATTTTTTTTTTGCATTTTTATTTTGTTGTATACAGTACACAACACATGTGTTTTCTCACACATGGATGTATAAAAGGGGTAAAACCTTCTTTGTTTTTAGTACTCTGACCCAGCCCAAACCATTACTACATTATAGGCTGATCTTCTCTGATTAATAAACATTATTTCCTTGATTTACAGTCCAAGATGGTTAATTCATTCTTGGTTTATCTATGTTCTTGTTATGTTAAGAATTTAAACTGCAACCTAATCTGTGGCCTGAATTTACCCAAAGATTTGTTAATCTGGATAAAAATGTTGTTTACAGACAAACCTGGATTAATTATGTCAGAATGAATATTTTGGTGGTGCCCTCTTTGTTACTGGGATGAATTTAAGTAGCTGTTCTCCTTCACTGCCCTTTCTCTGTGATAGTTGATCAGACCACAGCTGTAACAAATGTTTCTCCCTGTGTCAGACATCTCTCAAAGCACAATCAATACATTTCATGGTGTGCTTAGCTCAGACAATGTCCAGTTATTAGAGTGAAAAGGAGAAAGTGTTCATGAATCTGAATTGCTTTCTATGTCTAAGAGAAGAGTGGTGATGACCAAAACCTTCTGCCTCACACAGTTCCCTTCACTGTGTCCCATGTTTATTTCTGGTTTAGTTTGTCTGTGTTTGTTTTCTTGTTGATTTCTCTGCTGAATAACTATTTGTCTTCTCAGTGTCAAAAAAAAAAAAAAAAGAAAATTAAATATGAGATTTTTTTTTTGTGTGTTCTTCTTCAGTGAAGTCAACACTGTAACATTATAGTGGTGCTTATGATGTATAACAAGTACAATTTCATCTGTGTTCAGCTGTACAGTGGGGAAAAGCCTCTAAAGAAGACCATAACTGGTTGCAGTTTAGTTAAAAAAAAAAAGTGTGGTGAGTTTTGATAAATTGTCTCTCTTGGAGGCACAATAATGAGAGACAAGATTCAAGGGGCAGTCCCTCAGATCTGTGTTCGTAATTTTAATGACAATAATAAAGTGGTTATGATTTGAAGCAGTGGGGTGGTCCCTGGCTCTGTGCTGGTGCTGCAATCGAAAAAGAGATCAACATTTATCTTGTAAAGCAAATGGGGGCTTTATTGCTCCTTCTCAGAGCAATAGTTTAGCAGATAACCATGAAAAATAGTTCTTGTGAGAACTGTATTATGTGTATAAATTCTAGAATACTTTAAATGCGCAAGTGAACTAAAAATGTACTACTTTGAATGGAAAAGTGCTAAGTTTGAAATGGCAATTTTTTTAATATTTAGTTCCTGTTTTCCTTTTTGGCTTTCAACTGTGTGACTAAGCACCCCACAGTTCCAACATGTAAATCCAATCCTCAGGTATTTTGTAGTCTATTCAGAATGTAATACATTGTTAGGAGCATGCAAGGGATGACTGCATATTTATATTTGTCATCTCTAGCTCAATGAGTGTATGCATTCCCTATAACTGAGATGTAGGGTAGGCTGCTCTGCTATTTTGAGGATGTAAACTGTGGAAATAGTTTCTTTCTAACCATAAAAAAGTTACAAAATGAAAAGGAAAATATGGAAGCGTGGAAGAAACTATTTTTAGAGAATGATGTTACTTGGTGTGTTCTCAAAAAGCCTTTCTTACAGAGGAGAAAAAAAGAGTGTTGAGAGATAAAACCACAACACAGAAGAGTATCTGAAATGAAATATAGAAATGAGAACATAGACCTCTAATATTGGGCTTTAAATTAGTCACCATGGAAGTCAGCATCAGTATATAAGCAGAATTTAAATTCATGTTAGCAGAGCAAATCTTCTGTGACAGAGGACATAAAAATTCTGCTTGTGTTTTCTGTAGATTTTTACATTTTTTTTACTATGAACTCATGGCAGAAACAGACATTCAATAAAGAATTCAATCTTATATTTTAGCAGTTTAAATTGACAAAAGATAAATGAAACCAATTTATTACGTATTGGATTCATTGAGCATAGTTACAACCAGTGGTAGGAGTTGTCAACTAGACTTGAACTGCTGTTTCATTACATAGGAAAACAGGGATCTAAGAGACCTTGGTCATACGCTTTACTCCCAGCAATTGCTGCCACTCACAGTTACACTTTCAAAAAATAAACTATCAAAATATTTTATATTATTTTGCCTTTTTTTTTTTTAATCTAGAGGGGTATTCCTTTTTATTACTATGTTTATGACTAGAAAACTTCTAAGATTCAGCTGGAATGCATTCAGGTTCATGACATAAGAATGTGTTCCTATCCATCTCTTAATGACTTTCCTTGCTTTTCCTTCCTTGGTGTTGCAGAAAATCACTGCTTTCCTGTCAGACTTTGTTTAGATAGGCCATAATTATTCAAATTCCAACCATAATTTCCTCCCCTGCCTGTTTTCCTGGCAGGTTTAGGAGGTTCAACATTTCAACATTTCACAGGCATCAGTGACACAAATGTGTGACCAGTGATGCATTCATCCTGCTCTGTGTGTCTGACCAGAAAGCATAAGGAGATGTTGGCCTTCAACACAGTGCACTACTGGTGGCAAAGAAAGCATGTGGGACAGAGGGTCTTGCAGGCTGGATACCCCCTGTGACTTGAAAGATCCCAAGTCCTGGGCTGTGAAAACTACTTTGGAGCTCACCTGGAGCAGGTGAGCTCAATCTTTCATGTCTTGAGTGTCTTGTTGCTCTTTTGATATGATATGTTTACTTGAAAAATTTAGCCAAACAAAGGCAGTGAGAGTTGCATACAAACTGTATTAGTGTGAATTTATTGCATTGATTTTTTCTATTAATAGTAGATATGAAATAGTGCCCCCAAAGAACATCAAAAACAACACAATAGCTCAATGACTTAAAGAGCAACTGAGTATTTGTTTAAATGCTTAGTTTATGGTGAATAGTTCAATCTAACACAAAAATCACTTTTTTTTTTTTTTTTTTTTCCTGCAGGGATTAAATTAGGTTCATTTTGTCTGTAAAGATCAATTGCTATGCTTTTATTCATTATTCCATACAAAAACTGAGTACCTTTACTGCATGCATGCCTAAAAGACCAGTGAATATATACTTTTAATATAAGAAAGTTTGAAGTATATGCATTTGCTCAGAAGTCTGGACATCACAGTGGGAAGATGAAAGGGCATGACAGAATCCACAGTTTTATGAGCAACAAACTGTACAGAAAATAAAGTGTGCCTTGAAATATTGTTCTAAGTAACTTGTCACTGTCCTTTAATGTAAGTAAAAAAGAGCATCCCTAAAAAATAACTATGTCTTTTCTAAAATGACATCTTTTCAGTCTGACACTTTGACATGTTGGTGCAGTTATTCTTCCTTTACCCTTTAAGTGCCCTTAGCTTAATTTAACCTTGAAAGTAGTATTGGCATAGCAACATTTTTAAAAGAAAGCATCAAAGTTTCCAATCTTTCTGCAGTTTAAAGGTTAATTATGCACACTGTCCATGCCTGAAAGCAGCCAGGCTTTGTACACTATTCTGGTGTACAGCTGAAAAGTACTGTTGAAAGAGGATACACATTTTAAAATAAAACTTGTGAAGTCCCCCTTTTCCATTCAAACAGCCTGCACTGTCAGTTTAGCTAACCTTTGTTTGCCTGTCACTGTGTTCCCATGATTAAATGTGAAGATTATAATCATTAACCGTGCTGGGGGTTCACTGTGGGTGGAATTTTGATGGGTGGATGACATTCTGTTTATGCGACGAAGTCAAAATCAGACTTCATCTCTTCCAGCTCAACACCCGGAGGTCTCTAGGTTAGCTACCACAGCCTAGATGCAGTCGTGTCACCTGACTTTAATATTAAACACTGCATCCATAGCAGATTGGAAGGTATTCTACTATACTCTTTAATCTTTGTCTTTCCTTTTAACTGGAATAATCTAGTGGACATAGATGAACTTGATTTGACCTAGAGATGAAATGGTATTAAAAAAAAAGAATAATAACAATAACAAGGGGGGAGACAGAGAGGCAAAGAAGAAGCTCTTGTTTAATGTACAGAAAACCAGAATTTTTTTAGGTCTTCCATTATTTTTTTTTCCTTTTTTTTTTTTTTTTTCCTTTAGGTTAGCAAATGTTTTACATTTTAATTTCCCTTTTGAGATCAGTCCTTACACTTTTTTCTTTAATAATCCTATTGATACCATAAGAAAGTAATGAGGTTTGAAAGTTTTATTAGCATAAGAGATCTTCAAAACATAAATCTGAAAATAACATTTCTGAAAATGTTGTTGTTATTTTAATTACAAGTACACTTCATTAATGCTAGTTTACTTTCAAACTTATCGAGTATTCCTAATATTTGAATTAGCATCACATGGAAGGAACACTGAAATCCTTTCTACATAGTAACAGGAGGGAAAAAAAGCTATACTAATTACTTGTTTTACGTACCTGTTTATTATATGAAGTGACATCAATTGTAAAGTAGCAACACATACTTGTTCACTTAAAAGTACACATACATGTTCCCTTTAAAGTATTTTATTTTATCTGTAATGATGTAGCCAGTTAGCCAGTAGAGATTTCACAAAAAGTCATTAAAATTTACCTGCATGCAGGTGATCAGCACATTCTCCTAAACTTCATGAGATCCACTAGCTTATCCAATTAACATTACAGAAAAAAAAATTATGCTAAAAAGAAAAGTTTATTTATTAGGCAGTTCCTTTAATTTCTCATTAGCTTGCATCACCTTTTTCTCATTTCCCGTCAGACTTCACTATCAGATAAACACATTTCTGAATTATATTGCACCTAGATCTCAGCAGCTTTCACATGTGCTCTCCAATCTCAGTTTTCCTAGCTTCAGTGTGAAAATATTAAAGCTAATAGAATTTGGGAGGAAATTCTGGCAGGTATCGCAGAATTCTGGGAGGTATAGCTCAAATAGCAGGTGACTTTTTCTCTCTTTAACAAGTGAATCTTAGAGAGCTAAAGGGCTTGTTCATCAGCACTTGAACCTCTGATGAACTCTGATCTTGCCTTTAGCCATGCAGACTCTCCTTCTCATCGCCTTTAAACTCATGTTTAAACTCAGTCAGAAGGGGACTGTGCAGAAATAGCTTCAAAGATCCTTTGCTGCTGCTTTTCAAGTAATTTAGGTAATCTAACATTTCATAATATTATTTAGCTAAGTGTCTCAGAGAAGTGAATAATCTTAGGAAACCTAAACCACAAATTTCAGTTTGTCCTTTCTCTAATTTGATTTGAAGTCTTTCATTCTAAATGCCTTCAGACATCTGGTTTATTTCATAGTTTCTCACACTTGAAACACTGTCTGTGTTGGTCAAGTCACTACCCTTATTTTGCATATTGAATTGCATATTTAAAATGCACTTCTATCTTAACTTTTAATAAAATTATTCAATGTATAAAAATCACATCTTTCAGAGACTATTTTGCCTTTTGGGGGGCATCTTAAAATATCCTCTATTTGCCATCAAACCAGTGTGGAAGGATTAATTCCATTGTGCAGTATAATTTCAAATATGAAGGTGTAGTTGTGCTAACTAAATACAGAGAAGTGGATCTCTCAAAAGGAACAGAGTACCTTCCTGTATGTGTGTGCTGTTTGAGTCTAATATGGAACACATATGAAGTTTTCTTTCCTAAAATCCCATGCTGTTCACTGTACAGTGAAGTACTCAATTTTCTAATAAGTACATATAATGCAGGAAGAATATTGTTGAAAACAGTGAAAAATGGAAATCTCATCTGAAGATTTCATTATGACTATTAAATATTTTTATGAGGATGCATTACATTAAATCTGTGTGTTTATGTAAAGCACTTCTAATATAAATGTCATCCAAAGGAAAAATAGAAGAAACCTGGTCAACATTTCCCATTCAATTAAAGGTAATGTTGTAATTATTTCTTCTATTAATTGGACATAATTCAAAATATAGTGATTTCTAATGTGTATAATGGTTGTAAAATGTTGACAGTTGGAGACTATCTCATTGACATAAAAAAGATTAAGGTAACAGTTTGGAGGCTGTTAAGCTATTAATGATAATGAGTATAAGAAATGTGTAACTAGCAAAGGTGGAATCCCATTTAGCTGTCTTCACGATGGGTTTCCATAAAGTAGATTGAAGGTAAAGAGGTTGCTCTGAATTTGACTGCATGAATTTAGTATCAAGGATAGATAAGTCTCTGTTGGTACTTAATTATTTAAAAGCTTCATATAAATAATTACTGTTGAAATTGAAAACATGTGCACATGGGACAGGGATATAAATATATTTAACATATCAGAACATATTTTTAAGCCAGCAGTTCAGGGAAAAGCTCTTTACCTTTTTCCCTTCCCCCCGTCCCTTCTCCCTGAAGTCTTTTTAATGCATTGATGCTGAAATAAAATAAAAACTGTACTATGAACTTCATTCTACCATAGTATTTGGAGCTTGATCCTGCTTCAGTAAAAGTCAGTGAAAAACAATCAACTGATCTCCCTTAACGAACATTACATACAACATCTTAAAGGAATTCCAGAAGTCCTCTGTAATTCTAGACTGCTGAAAAATCAGATTATTAGTCAACATTGTGACTCCATGTGTCTATGTGACCTTTCTTTTCTGTTTATCTTGAAATCCAATAATTATTTTGACTCTTTGATCACCTTCAGTGTTATAGCATAATGAAACTGCTATACAATATTGCAACATATAATGTATGTAACTAATTATCCTGCCACTTGCACGTGCATTGAACTTATAGGAGCTGCAACTGCAGCTCATAGCTAATCTGTTTTATGGCTTAAAATAGATGCTTAATACAATGGGCTCATTGAATGAAGTAGATTAAAATATTACAGAATAACATTTTTCAGAGTAATATGACTTTTTTACACTTGCTTGTCATAATAAATACTTGACTACATAGTAAGAGTTTATTTGGACCTTTACTTAAACCTTGATATAAGAGGTATACACAAAGACTAGTTTTACTAGGGGAGTCAAAGAATTCCAGAAGAAAACTGATTTTCAGCAAATTAAATTCAATGTTTCTATCCAGCACAAGGGATTATAATGTTAAAATTATTCAATCTGATGCAGAAGATCAAGCAAAGTGTCATAATTTAAATATATGGCTGAAGCCTTTCTCCTACGCACAGACTTTAGCAGAAACTTTGTATTGATTACATGAAAACTGGATTTCTAGACTCACTGTGGAATATTTTAAAATTATTAACTAGTGAAATCTTACATAATTCAACTGTTGCCCACACTATTTATGAAGAGAGAACACTAGTCTGTTTTGCTACCAGTATATATTTTTGTCAGAATAAATTCTTAAAACAAGAAAGAAAAAAATTCCTCCACTGCAAGTCAAGAGATGAAATAAGTATTTTCCTTGTGGAGGTTTTCTTTGACCAGTCTCTTGACTCTACTGAGAAGCAATTTACTTATTTACTGGCAAAATCTATTACACTGAAACAATATTAGAGTGACAAGACTAGTTTTCTTTGCTTGATGAGAAGCTTTGAACAAATTGGCTTCATTCTGGCTTTCAGTAATGCAGAATTTTCATGCTGCCAACAGGACATTCCTGCCAAACCAAGAAGCAGCTGTTTG
This sequence comes from Vidua chalybeata, assembly GCF_026979565.1. NCBI lineage: Eukaryota > Metazoa > Chordata > Aves > Passeriformes > Viduidae > Vidua > Vidua chalybeata. The sequence goes on along the minus strand of NC_071531.1, from coordinate 36,972,823 downwards.
TTTGGTAAGGTAGCCCTCATAGAATATAGATACACCAAATGAATAACAGGAAAAAATGTAAAGAGAGAAGAGAAAAGCTTGCAGGTGATATAGAACAATATAATGCAGTCCAAATAAAAGGAAGAAAAGCTAAGAAAAAGAGGTTAAATAAATTAAAGATAAATAAACTCCAGAAGTTGCTGTCTATTTCTGTATAATTTCATTTGCATTTATTGAATAGTTGATCTTTATTGTATGATCCTTCTTTTTCTTGTGGAAATGTTTATATCTCCATGCTTAATGTTGTTTCCATTTTCCTGTAAAAACAAAGCTTTCTTTATTTTGGATTAAATTTTAAAAAAATAAATTGGAGTCTCTTTTCACAGATATTACGGAAACGGTACCAAAGGGACAGCGTGTAGGAACCTACTTCACTCAATGACATTAAGCTGTGGGGGGTGCCGCAGTGTGCATCAAATCTGTATTCACTCTGGTTTTGAGTACATCTCACCTTCACTGCCTCCACTGCTGTGGAGTCAGAACCTTCCATCAGGTGACTGGGATGCACTTGAACAGTGCAGCAACTTTTGACCCATCAGTATGAGCTGTTAGCTCGACACTGGCCCCAGTCTTATTTTCTGTATAAAGACTAAAAGTCTATCTAAAAAGAGAAAATTTCTTTTTACATCTTTCATTATTTTCATTATTTTGCACCATTTTAGGATAATTTGCTCATACTTTTGAAAAATGTTTAAGTTGAGGTGAACAGTCTGTGCAAGTGTTATTAGATGTGAGCCCTACATAAAGAGGCAATGACTACAAATAAATTTCTGGTTTGCATGTAGGAAGAATACCAAAGCTTTGGCCTGCTCAAAGTTTCTTTTGAAACCTGAAGAGTTACAAAACTGTGTACACCATAAATTATTATTCAATACTCAAAATCTGTACATATTTAAGCATTCTTATACCAGATATGCATTGACAATGAAATGATGGAGGGTGCTGAAATGCCTAAGTGTCTATGACAAGCTCAGTAAAAACGTTGCCATAATGCTTTGTGGTGAGTATGGAAGTCAATACACCTGAACATGTAAATGTGTATAGTAACAAAGGATGACATATATTTTAGGTATTAAACGTTACTGTAAGGCTGTGGTGTTATCTGCACTACAACAGTGCAATAGACTGCAATAGATCACAGACTGATTCAAGCTAGGTTTAAACTAGCTAACTTGACTACTAGTATCAATTAGTCATGGCAGCCAAAGGAAATATATCTTTTATCTTGGATGAGTCTTGCAGTGACTCAGTGCCTGCATCATTGGCATGCAGTTCTCTCATTTCAGAGACTGAACAGTCCTGGGCATCTTATGCAAAATACTTTTCCTAGAAGGATTAAGAAGGTTTCGGATGAAATCTACTGGGAGTGATAAAAACTAAGCAAATAATTAACAACTGATGTTTCTAAGGTGTATGGAGACACAAAAGGTGGGATATGTTTCATAAATTAATAAAAATTCTTTATTTGTAAAATTACTGTTATTTATTCTTTTTCATGGTCCAACTGGAACAGTATATAAAGAGTAGCCAATGGGTTCAAACACAGGAAATAAATCAAGGAATTCATTGCCAAGTTCAATCAAGACCAATGACTTAAAAGATGGAAAATTAAGTAGAAAGCTTAAGTGTTTTATGTTTCTTCAGAGCAAGAGGAGATGTTCAGTAACATGAGGTCTTGGAACTCAGTATATCTTGGGCTCTGATCATTGGCTCATGGTAGTAGATGTTGCTTGCCAGTGACCTTAATTAGCCAACACTTCTACTTTTTTATAAGTGAAATTAAAAGTGATTATACGTCATTGTGATATTTTTATAATGCAATATGTCTTTGAAAATAGTGGTAGAGAAATGTGTGATACTCTTGCCTTAATGTATTCATCACTAAACTTCTTATTAAATAGACCTTTTAAATTGCATTGTACTGTGGAGTCAGTTGCAAACAGTAAATAGAGTAAAAAAAAGATTCTTATAGCTAAGGGAAAAAAGAAATGTGTGTGGCTTGAGAGTAAAGGAAAGGCTCAGGCAGGCCAATAGGACCCTGAAACAATGGAATCATCAGCACTGCTTTACACAACAGTCTAATTCAATGTGTCAGGCCATAATCAGCTCCGTTTCACAGTGCTTTGCTCCATAAAAGCAGATTTGTTTAACCACAGCCTCTATTTCAGCTTGACTGAGAATGAAGAATAACCAATGAAGCCAGGCATATCTCACAGGTTATGTTATGGGCATATAGTGAATCCATCATTTGCTGAAGAGGCAGAGAAAAAGTGACAGGCTCATTCATGCCTTAGAGTCATTTTTAGGCCTATTGAAAATTTTAATCTGTGCACTTTGGATGAACTTCCCCACTTCGTAATTTAGTACATGTAGCCATGTGATAAAGTCTGTCTGCCTCAGATAGGGCAGACTTACTTCTCTAGGACATCAGCCTCTCCAAGCAGTTTTCTTCTATGGATTCAGCCTGGCTGCCTTGAACTTTACACAGACACATAAGTCCCACTTACAGGATGACTCCAAAGTTGAGTGAATGCTGAAATCACATATGCCCAAAGGCTAATATAACACTATTCCAGCAATACATATTTTTAATTTAGCATTAAAGATAGTGTACATTTTTAAAAAACACACACCTATACTTAACAGCATGGTTCTTCTCTCCCCTGTCTGTGTATAACGTAAAAGGTGTTAAAAAATGAAAAGAAAAACAAAATTAAAAAAAAAAAAAAAGACAATTTTAAAAAGTATTGCAAATCAGCAAATTCAAGGAAATTGCTTCTTTAGAAAGTGTATGCAGTTGTCAAATAAATGAAATTGTTATTAAAAATGGTGTCAGGTCAGATAAATGAGGTAAAAAGAACAGCTCAGATAAATGAGGTAAAAGCATTGGCTCATTTCTGCTAAAAGATTTCATGTTTGCCTCTCAGTGCCATGGATTGTGCTGCACTGTGCATTTGCTGTGCATGACAGATATGTTTGAAACACTGGAAGTACTGAGGCACAATGTGTATAAACGCTTGACCTAAACTTGACAGTCCCGATTAATAATATCAAGTTTGGAAAATGGCAGCATTTACAGCACTCACGCACACCCTGACATTAGATTTTACCCTTTGCAAAAAAATGTAAAATGACATGTGAGTTAATTTCTTAATGCCCAAAGTGAACGAAGAACCATTCTTCTGAAATAGATTTGGTTTTAAAACATTTTCACATGAAATAGAGTAAATGCAGTGTCTTACGTTCATTTTATTGACATCCCTGGGCTACAATATATTCAAGATGGCTGCACTTCAGTGAAATATGCAATTTGATGGCTCGCGGGTTTATTGTGAACCTTGGGAAAGAGCAAATAACTCTGATGTTAAAATTCAAGAAGAAATGAAAATACTCACATTTTGCAGATGGTAGAACCTTGAAAATTGTGGGTGGCTTTGTTTTCTTTTGTGCTTTTGTGGCCATGTTTGAAGTGAACAGCTTGCCAAATGTTAGGTCTACATCACTTCATGTTCTTCCCTCTTCTGTCTAACCTCCCATTTCCAGACATTTGAATTGAAGATTAAGAAGTAAAGAGACAACTAACTCAGTCTCAGGGCTTATGTATAGAGAGAAATGATAATCAGCCTTGTTCCTTTCAAACTTCAGATTTAAACGTAGAACAAAGAAATTTGAACATACTCTAAGTCAGCATTTGCCTGATTAAATGGCAAAAAGTTCAAAGGGTGAGGAAGACCAGAGACACCAGTGAATGAAATTACTATACTGAAACAAAACATTACAAAATTAGGGTAAAACATGTCAAGTCTCATAAATCTTGTTTATCAGAGGCTTTTTAAAAAGCACTTGAGCAGTGGAAAAAATTGAGTATTAATTTTTGAGAGTATTTCATTTGTCCTTTTTTTTTAAAAAAAATAAATGTAATGGGTATTAAAACCACTGTCAACCAGCATAATATATACAATGCATTAATAACAGAATTAGACTTGTTTCTTTTGCACTCATTACCTATGTGGATTTTTATATTATAGAGTTTAAATCTCATTTGGTGCCTTTAGAATTTAACACGTTTAAAGTTGTTAATTTTACAACCCATTCTACAAGATTCCTGACAGAATTAATAAAATGTTCTTGTTCTTACGCTCTATCAATATTCTAAACTTTCATAAAGCAACTGTTTTTGTCTGAATACAATATTTGGAAAAGAAAACTCATAAGAAAAAGTAAACAATGTAATATGTATAGCAGTATGAAGAAATGCATAGTCTTAGAAGTATATTAAGTCAGATGAAAATGTTATAGCTGAATGTCCTCCTCTTAGGTAAATGAGATAATTTTGGATAAAATCAAGAACAGACTTTCAGAAACTGATAGAAGCTACATTAACTCTCTTTGCATTCTAAAAATATTACCTAAAATATGTATGTTGTCTGTTGGAGCTATGGATTTTTCTCATATTCTGCTTCACATTATCAGGTAAGATAATAGAATACATCTTGAATAATTCTTGAAATGGCAATGTCCTTCTATTTCCTATGATATAGATACAATGTTTCACAGGATTCAAAACCTTTATGTTAAGAATCAAGGTCTCATTTCTGCATGCACAGGCTGAACAATGGAGTGCAGAAAACCTGTAGGAAAGCTTAATCAAAATTACTGCAGTGGTTTAGTAAGTTTCTGAAATATCAACATTACACACCAGCATAAAATACTATACACATAATCATAGAAAACCACTTGTCTTTCATAGCAATTTAATCTGACAATATTCTTTATTAAGAACATAATTTTAAAAAATGGATATTAAACTGTATTAAAATCTCTGAATTCACATATTTGTAGACAAATGGTAGCTAGCAATAGGAAAACTTGGATTAGCCAGTTTTTTCTATGCCAGGTCTGTGCCATGACCACCACTCTTCAGTTGAGAAGTAAATCTCAAGTCTGGCTCTCTGAAGATGTTCTCAAAACTCTGCTAGCTTGATATGTTCCTGCTGTGAATGTGTGTATCTCCAAGAGTTTCAAAGGTGAAAATAATTTGTCAGGTTGAATGCTTGCCCTTATATCTTCCTGTTTGACTTGTATTCACCTCTGAATAGCTATGTGTAACATAGACTAAAATAAGAAAAAGAAACTTAAAATGTCCAATATCTGTTAGCACTGTGCATAGTGTGTTAATAATTCTGCTTTCATAATTTATATTTTAAATATTATTCGGAAAACAGGAAATTACAAAAAAATATGATTAGGTGAACAGTGAATATTGGTATATTGATAAGAGATATTCTTTCATTTTTGTTCAAAAATATTATAATCATAGTATTTTATACTATATTTTATAATGTATTGGATTTATATTTTCCTATCATAGGTTTCTAATATTAAGATACTATTCAGTAATTTTTTCTGATTGTGTATCTGTTACCAGAAAGAACAATTTTAATGGTCTTGATGAATTTTACAATCTAACAGATTTTTAGTATATTTCAATGAATCAGAATAATTTTGGTTTTCAGATTTACAAAATTACTCAGAGGTTTCTATGATATGATTATATTACTTGTTCATTTTTTTATACTTATCTGGTTTAGTGATCAAGCTGAGGATTTAGTTTTGACAAGAAATGGATTACTGAGAGGATTTCCAATACTTATGCATGTGGAGATGAAAAAGGGATTTTAAATGTAAATCTTTCATATCAGACCAGTGCTGATTATAGTATTTTAACTTTTTGATTTGTGCACTAGGATTCATTAAGAAACAGTTATTCAAATTATTCATATCATCAGATATAATTTTTCAGTTTAGCTTGAATTCATTCAAGTCAGTTTTGAGTCTGAACTGAATTTCAGAAACATGGATAGGCTATAAATTCAACTGTTACTAAAATAAATATCTTCCAGCATCACCTGATCAAGCTTCCTTGCTTATTAAGAAATCAAATGATTCTTACAAATTTCAGTGAATAATGTTTGACTGACTGTGGTACAGAACTTGAAAATTCAATTACATAGTCATGGTTTCCACCTTTAATCTTTTAAATTCAGAATTCTGGTTGATTTTTGTGAAAGAAAGCAATTTTTTCCCTTTCAATCTCAAGAAAAAAAAAATATGCTTTCTGAAAACAAATTAAAAATCAAATTTGGTTTAAATTGAAACTATTATTATATATACACTGAACACAAGACACACTCCCATTTCTTGGAACAAGACAGAGGAAATCCGTGGTCAGCAAAGCCACGTGCAGCTTTTACCCAGAAGGAAAACATTTCGCACTTTCATCAGTTTCCTTTTATCTGCCTCTCTCTGTCGGTACCACTCAGCTCAGCCTTCGATCTGATGAGAGGGCACTGATGTCATGGCAGAGAATGTGAGCTAATGAAAGTGTAAAGCTTTGGTTCAACAGAGTAGAAAATTCCCATCTAGTCAGCAGAAACCACAATCTGATACAATTGAGTTTTCAGTCGGTGCTGCTATGAAGTCTTTAGATGTCCAGGATGGTAAAACTTGTGATCCTCTAAACATTAAATATTTAATTTTTTTTCTTTAATTACTTGCAGGCTTTGTTTTGTCAGTTTGGGATTTTTGAGGGTATTTTGTTGGCTTGTTTGGTTGGGTTTTTTTGTTTTAAATTTATGGACGCTTTTAATACCAAAACCCAATGTGTTAATTTTATTATGCAGCATAGCTCATTAAATTACAAATACTTTAATTAACAATGCCAGAGAAGTGCAACAAATCTCAGTCCAGACTAAGAAGTAATCAAATCCGGAATCGGAATTCCTGAGAGTTTAATATAAGGTTCAAGTCCATATATGAAGTTTGTAACAAAGTTTTATCAATACAGTAAACGCACTTGTGGAATGCAAAATCTGGGCACACATAAAATTTGGATTCTCATTTGCCTTGTATTAGGCTCTCTCACTCACAACCTACTATCCTACCTGATCACCTCATCAAATATTTCTGAGGACAATTTGGTGATGTAACTATTCACTATTGAGTTCCCTAACATCTGTGTAAAAATACAGAAAATTTAAAGAAATTGAAGAGTTTGGACCACAAGAAATAATGGATTTGTGCTTTCTACCTTATTAATAATCATAGATTTTTCCTAAAATAGTTTCTCCTGTGAACACTGTGGGAGGAATTGATCTGACTTGACTTAGCCCCATAAAATTTAGAATTCAGATTAATTATTCAAAGCTACTTATTTAGATCCTTACAGAGGTATTTCATTACTTCATCTTAGATAGTATAAGTTGTTCACAAGAAAAGTCTTTCTCTCCATTGACTACTTGAAGGAAGGCCAAGCTGCCAATTTTCACTAACATTCAGGTTATGCTAAAGATCAATCCAATTAATCAAGCATCTCTATTTCTTCAAGGATTGTTCTGACCACTTATTTTTGCTAGACTGGCATTTTGCTGCCAGGTTGGAACTCAATTTATTTTCAACACCCTGAAGAAAGGCGAGAAGTCTCCAATGTGCAGACACCAACCAATATGAAGAGATTGGTATCTGATATACATCAACTTGAGAAAGACTCAGGAGCAAAGCTGGTATTTAAAGCACCTTAGAGAAAGATAAAAAAAAAATGTCTTGAAGGCCGCAAAAAATAAACATACAAATTATAGAAAATTTTATATCAGTCACTCATAGTTTTCTATTTTACCAATAAAAAGGAAACATTTAAGATAAATTATTCTCTTGGGATGTCTGCCATTCCGTGCATCATTACACAGGAAATGTGGGATTTTGAAAAACATTGATATTCTTGGCTACCTTGCTATGAATGCTAGTTCTGTGTGAACATTTGACTGTCAGCATTCATTTTGTAGTTAGGAGGTATTTGGTGGTCTTTCAGCATGTAAGATCTCTTCTGAGGATCTATCTTACACTGATGCAAGATAGATATTTCTCAGATACCTTATTTACAGCAGAGGTATCTTTTAAAGAAAAAAAGTAATTGTAGACTCTGAGCAATACTATTTTGTTCCAGTTTTGTATAACAACTATCATCATAGCACTAGATTATTACCAATTACACTTAGGGTTTTTCTTTCATTTTAATCTTTGCATTTCTTTAACAACTCTGCCACATTGCCATAGAAACAAGTTATTAGGTTACAATATTAAGATATATGCTTCAGCAGTTCACAGTAATTAAGACTATGAAGAGATGTGGTTTTATGTATATTTAAAATACTATTCACATGTTGCATTTTTTTCCTAGGGAAACAAGTATTCAGATATTCAGAACCTGAAAATGACATTGCTTACACTACCATCAGTGGTAATTTGTAACCACTACATTTTCTGATAATGATTCTAAGAATAAAAAATACCTGAAAATTGTCTTGATTGAAAGAGTTTCAGATATTCAAAATAACTCGTGATTAATCATTAAGCATTTCTAGGAAGTCTTAAGATTCAGAGAAGGTTAAAATGAATCACACAAGCTGTAGCATCTCAGTTAAGAAGATTTTTGTTAATTATTTTAAATACTTATTTTCTTTGGTAACACAAATATGGCAATAGGTTCAACTAACTATTTCAGCATAAAGCTCTGCTTTGAAATTAAAAAAAACCCCAAATTATTAATTTAAAATATTCAAATTTGAACAATGGCAAAAAAGCCCCCAGTGATTTCAAGCTCTAGGTTATTGTGCATTGAAAGAATAATATTGTGATTCAAAGAATAATACATGCAACACTGCAGTGTCAACAGTCCGTCATCCATTAATATTGATGTAAATGTATTTTGACTGGTGATAGTGCACGTGAACCTTTTCACAATGTTTCCACAAACGTGCAAAAGAACCAAGCAGACAAACAAATGCTATCCTTATTATACTACCTTTAATGTTCCTGTACATTGTATTCAACACCATATTCTGTTCTTTCACAGCTAATGTGAGGGATAGAAGATCACCAACAGGGCTACATTCTCAAAGAGAGTATTTTTTATCTACCCTTGGTTGCTGCTTGACATATTACTTATAGCTTTCTGTTGGATGATAAAAAAAAAATCCACCTGCCTTTTTATTTATTTTATTTTTTATTTTAAATAAATTACAAAAAATAAAGGCAGATAAAATTCACTTTATGCCAGTGACAAACTTAAGTGTTCATTTCCTTATCTCCGTAATAGTGTCAACAAACTTCTGTGGGTGGATAGTGTGGACACAGACATTATCCACTTACACATTTTTCACATAGTATTTCAGTTATGAAAGAAATAAAAAATATTATTAAAATTATCCAAACGAACCCTGAACCTCTGAAACAGCAGTGGACAGAACAGATTTGAGCTCCAAAGAACTAGAAAGGATTTTTTCTGAGACAAGACACAGAGAGCAGAGTAAATATTATTTGATGCAATTCAATTTCAGCTTGACACAGGACAGTAGACAGAAAAGTATCTCTGAAAAACTGAAAGCAAAATGTTGTGAAGTGCAGTTGTCTGGCTTTTCATTGAATATTTAAGTTCCCCCTTTCCAGCTTCAGCTCAGCTAAAAGGAAGTTACTGACTGAGATAAATCACTGCTATGTCTTTCACTGGTGTCCTTTGAATGAATTAGTTAGCAATGATGCATTTTAAAATGTGTTTTCTCAAAATGTTATACATTTCTGTGAGTACATGCATGAACTTTAGTCAGAGACACAATCATAATATGTTAATTTGCAAATACTTGTTAGATATACTGATGACAGCTGTTCATTGCTTACTGCAAGAAGGAGTAATAACAAGGATGCAAATACTGGGAGTGGAGTTTGTATCATGAATCATGTCCCTTATACAGCCTTGTTTCCAAAGCAACTCCTCTAAAATATGTGGTATCCACATTTGGTACTGAGGTGTTTTGCTGTTACTGTGTCAGATCAGTCAATAATAATTGTGCTTTCTTCCATTCATTCAAAATAGAATACACAGTGAAAAAAAAAGATGTGTAATGTTGCATTGTTATGCAGTGTAAACTTAACACTTTTCCAAGAAAGCCCAACTTCAGTTTTTAAAAAGAGTGATTATTAACAAGATTTTTACTGGGGACACTCTTAACCCACTGTAATTTGTTTAAAAGTGCTTTCAGGAGTATCATCTTCAAATTGTGTGTACTGTTTCTTCCCTTCCTACACTGCACAATATCTTACCTGATCCTTAGTCCTGCTGATAGTAGTAAGGGTTTCATGCAAGTAAATATTAATCAGGGCATGACTGTAAAAAATTGTTTAAGTGTGAAAAGTGTTGTGTGGTATAATGATATGTTTTAATAGGCATTTAAACTGACAATGTCTTTTGTGGTGTGAAATTCTGTTTTATTCAGCTCAAAGACCAAAGACTATTGATTCGTATCAATAAGGTAGAAGCTGTGGTGTTAATTCTCTCTTTGGTGTCAGTTTATGGCTTGTTCTGTGATTAACAGGTGCTTTTAAAGTACATTAAAACTGAAATTTATACTTCTCTGTAAAGTGTATCAGAAAGTGTTGTGGACTCTTTCTTCACCACCTGTGTAATTGCTATTGAATACTGTGAACTGCTACTAAACTCAGCATGAAAAGTATTTCCCTGTTTAAAAGTGACAGAACTCTTCTTTAAAATGGAAAATAACTAGCTGATGTCCTTGAACCCTAAATCAGAAATATTTTAAGGGAAAGTTTGTATAATTTTTAAATGTTAAAAAAAAAAAAGGTTTTAATTTACAGCATGTTTTAGTTTAGCCTGACTCTAACATTCCTTTCATATCTGATTTTTCTCTCAGACTTTTGTGGACACACCATAATTACTATGGTCTTGCAAATTAAGTAGAAAATATTATACCATCCATGTACTGCCATTCTTCAAAATAAAAACTTTGACACTTGCTAAATTCTGTATGTGCTCATTCTCATAGAAACAAAATGAAACCTCCATTGTAAAATATAATCTGTAGGTTTGGTCTCTAGTCTCTTCCCTAGAACAGTTTCTTTTGTTTCTTCTGTTTCTTCTGTTTCTTCTGTTTCTTCTGTTTCTTCTGTTTCTGCTGAAGTTTGCACACAATTCCTGTTCAGAGTTAATTGTAACTTTTGCCAGAACTGAAATCAAAATGGTAGAATTTTCTTGTACCTGCCTTGAAACGAAAAAATACCTGCTATTTTAGAATATTATTCACGGTAGATATCCCACATATTTCCACAAAAATTGCTAAACAGGAATTTAGAAACTCACCATATTTCTTGCAAAAAAATTCCTAAGCATCATTTTTGAACATTTAGGATTTTTTTCAAATGTTGCTTTATGTATGTTCTTATAGATTGTTAGTCATTGAAGTACTTAATAGCATTTTTTACTCTGCTGACTGGTTATAGACTCAAATGCATGTGAAATTAGTGAAGTGTAAGGGAGAGTCCCTCCTACTGCCTCAAAACTCTTATGACCTACTGGTTGGTTTTGATTTGAAATGTGTGTTTCTCTCGATATATCAGCGAAATTAAAGCAATGAACTTAGCACTCTTCTGCCTAATAGAGAAGGACAGTGTAGCAATTAGACAAAAAGACCAGTAATATCTCTTCTATTTTTCCACCCAATTCAATAAAACTGAAAATATTTAGGAAAACATTATGACCTAGGGTTCAAGGAGCAATAGGAATGTTTTCATTATATTCTGGCCCCCCCCCAAAAAAGCACTGCTCACAATTAATCTATTTAAAAATACTGGGGAATAAGTATCAACATGATAAAAAATCAGTCAGTTGTCACTGAATTTTCTGAAGTCTTCTGAAAATACAAAAACTTATTTTCCTGAATACAGACACTGATTTATTGAAGATTATTGAGGTGGTATTTGAACTGCTGCTGCCTGTTTGTACATTGAAGATAGTTGTGTTTTGTCACAAATATTGTCAGAGCAGAGAGATACTGTATATAATATTTTTTGTTATAATTGCATCAGTAACCAAACAGCAGAGAACTTTTCATGTAATATATGTTTTAAAATAGGTTCTTAAATTTATATGAAGCTGAGGGTGCTCTTAGGTAATTGTCAAAGTTTGAATTATTTTCACGTTTCCATAAGAAAAAAAAAAGATGAAATCTGAGCTTCTGGAAAACAAATAATTATATTTTTTCAGGAAACAGTCAGAGTAAAATGATCAAGTCTTAACTCTGCCACTGAGAACTTGTCCTGTGTTGTGAATTTCAAGGAGATGATGTTTCAAAATACAAAAAAAAAAAAAAAAAAAAAAAAAAAAAAAAAAAAAAACAAAAAAGACTTTTCTCTGAAAAAAACATAACGACTCCAAAAAAAAAAAAATCTGTCGTTCCTGGGTGCCCGATACTCTGTTCCTCTTTGGTGAACATCTACTACTACACCTGGCAATCTCTATATCCACTGGGGATAGTCAGTCATATTTAGTAAAATAGGGAACACTGCCTGAAACAAGTTTATTATGTTAAAAACGTGCCCTCTGTGCGCTCCACGTAACAGGATAGAGGCATTGCAGACTTCCCACTCCCAGTTCACAGCTATGCAAGTGCCAGAGAAACAGTCTGCCTCTGAATAAGCACAGTCCCTTGTCTGTGAAAGTTTCATGCATGCCTTTTCATGTTTAGTGTCTGACACACTCGATTAAAGTTAGGCTTCTTGTTGCATTACGCTACACATTGGCATGATGCAGCAGGCCACCGCACACACCAATACACAGGACAAATTCATGACCAAAGGGCTGGGAGAGTATTTCTTCTTGTAATGACATTAGTAACAAATAAAAAATTTAAGACTCTTGGGAAGTATTAAGTTCATGTTGCAACACAGTAGCCTGAATTGTGTTAAAAGGCTCTTAGAATACCCCAGCCCCAAAAAGGGAAAATATGTCTTGTTATCTGAGCTAACAGATGCAAGTGCATTTTATTATGTCTCTTTGCATTAGGAAGCAGCCATTAAATAAAAGCAAAGCTTTCTAAAGTGCCCTAGAGGGAATACACATGGAAGTGTGCTTCAAATGCCCTCTGTGCTGTAAGTATTACTGCAAAGCTTGTTTCATACACAGTAATTTTTCTGCTTTCTTTTTCCTGCAAGTGACACTGCAGTTGAAATGATTTAATGTTGAATTATTCGCTTCTGAAATAATAGACACTATCCTTGTTCCCTAATGATAACATCATTGCTTGCAACAGATTCTTTATCACATATTAAACAACAGAAGTACCCTACACAGCTGTCAGCTACTATTTTCTGGCTAGGTAAAAATTATGGATTCTTAAGGTACATACAGTAGAAAGAAATAACAAAGCAAGGCAGAAACTAACAAAAAAAAAAAAAAAAAAAAAAAGCTGAGCCCTTCTTGTATTATCTTATTTTCCAGAGTAGGTCACTGAGCACTGAAAATAAAACCTAATTACTCCCAGTTGAAAAGTTCAATGTCACTATTATGGTATGACCTACTTTGTGAAGCTCTGAAATTTTTGGCTGGGTGGATTAGGGTTGAATATATTTTTTCACTATATGGGCAGCCCTTTGCATCATTTTTAATATAACACAAAAATCTGAACATTCACTTAAATAAATTGATACTATAATTAGAGGAATATATGAAAAATGTAGGTGAAACATGACAAGCAACAAAGTAGTACAATTATGTAGGTCTAGAATATGTATTTATGATTAGAATCAGATGCAAATTCCGCTGTATAAATAGCATGAAAGAGAAATAATATCTTTGAGGAGTTATACTGATTATTAAAATTAAGTAAATATAGTGCCTGCCATTAATTTCATAATAGGTATTTATGGACTCAGCATTTAAACATATTTTATCTAATGACATTATTCATTTAAATTTTGGTCCATGCATGAATGTTTCCACTGCCCATTAGTTTTGTTTAGAAATGAAGACATGTCATTTTGTGAAAAATGGGAGTTATTAGGAGTTTGTTGGACTGCTCCTGATAGAAACTATGAAATTAAATCAAGTAAATGGCTGCTTTTCAATTTATTTTCCCCAGTATCTTGACTGAAAAAATATTCTAAATGTCTTTAATGTTTTTACACAGAGTTAGTCTTTGACCTGCTAAACTTAGCACATTATCCTCAGACAGATATCCTGAAGAGCTGAAATATGAGCAAATGACAGACTGAAATGTTTTAAATAGATGGGCTTTTGACTTGTAAGATAAGTATGACAAACTCAGTACTTATGTAAATAAATGAATGTTGAGTCGCTAAAATAGAAATATTTAAATCTATTTAGAAAATAAATTTAAACTATCATGACTTGTGGCAGTGTACAAGGGTGTGCTAATTGCTTTCAGAATCTCAGGTACCAAAAAAAGTAATCACAAATGTGTCTGAAGGGAAAAATTGGATGGAAGAGGCTCACAGTATATAGATACTATCATTAAAACAATTTTTTTTCATAAACTATATGAATACACCTTTTTCTTGAATGTATTAATATAAGTGTATTTCCTTTCAAATCTGATCAAACCTTTGTCTTATGCCCATAGCAGACAATGAACTTGTTCAAGAGTAAACAATTTGAAGGAAAAAAAAGTTATCCAAGTGATTACTTAAAAACTACTTATTTGTTTGCTTATTAATTGAGACAAAGAATCACACTGATTATATGATAAAATATTTGTGATGAATATGTAACACTTGTGTTAAAAGTGTGATTGTATCATATTCGTAAAGTAAGCCTTTCAAAAAATTAACTGTGGTGCCTAAAATCTTTGTTTTTTAGGTAATTATATTCTATGTTCAGTATTTTATTTCCCTTCCTAGAGAAGAAAAAGTTGTGCACTTGCAGCTGAGAAAGTCAATTGTATCTTAGGTTGCATAAAAAAAAAGCATGGCTAGCAGGTCAAGGGAGTGGATTCTGCCCCTCTACTCTGATTTTATGAGAACATGTAGAGAACTGTGCACAGCTCTGGGGTCCCCAGTGCAAGAAGGACATGGGCCTGTTAAAGTGGGTCCAGAGGGGGGGGTCGTGAAAATGATCAGATGGCTTGAACATCTCTCCTATGCAGTTAGGCTGAACATCACGACAGGTTGCCCAGAGAAGCTGTGGATTCCCATTCCTTGGGCAGTGTTCAAGGCCAGGTTGGATGGGGCTTTGAAAACTTGATCTAGTGAAAGGTGTCCTTGTCCATTGTCAGAGTGGTTGTACTAGATGATCTGTAAAGTTCTTCCCAGCTAAGCACATTTCATGATTCTATGTTTTTTCTACTTATAACTTGCCAGAGCTTCTTTGTCAGAAAATATTAAAAGCAATGGGGAAGACACACAAACCCAAACTATGTAAAAAACTTATCACAGGTTTGTGCTTCTCTTTGCAGGAAATGTTTATAAATGAGAAAATGAAGAATAACCAAGAAGCAATGAGTAACAAACTCCTATATTTTCTGAAAAAAGTTAAAAAATTATTTTGAATACTTTCTCAAATTGAACTTTATTGGAATGGCTCTATGTTTATAATGAATGATATAGGTATCAAAAAATATAGTCCAACAAAATAAAGACTCTGCCATGATTGACTGAATTAATAAGATCATAGAATGTTTTGGGCTGTAAGGAATCTTCTTTAAAGACCATCTACTCCAAACCCCCTGTCATGGGCAAGGACACATTCTACTAGATCAGGTTATTCCATGCCCATCCCATCTGACTTTGTATATTTCCAGTGCTGGGGAAAAGAATCTTTGTTAAAAAGTTTGTCATAATCTGGAAAACTCATTTTGTCTAGGCTGAAGGACAGGGGTCCTCACAAATATGTAATTCAAGGGCATATATTTCTATTTTGCAAATAAAAAATAATGCTTAACTGAGAATTAAAAAGAATATTTTAGCTTAGATCATAAGCTAAAGAATATTTTAGGGCCTTTGGTCATAAGCCATGTTAAATTGAAAAAAAAAGGCCTCCAAAGGATGACTTCAGTGTTATCAATTGTCTTTGGTTTTAATGTAAAATATTATAATTTTTAGGCTGCTTCCCATGATCATCTAAATTGATACTTTGTTAGAGTTATTATATTAGAATGAAGTGAGTAAAGGGTGTGGGAAAAACTCTTGTTGAACAATTAAGTTTCATAAGTAGACAGATTTTACTCTTCAGATCTTATTTATCCAGTAATTTTCAAATAATAAAATTAAAAATTATTTCAGATTCCATCTTTCTGTATCCAAGTCTTAATACATATATAACTTTAGAAATGCTACAACTATAGCTATGCAACTATAATGATGACTGTTCCAGTAATGAGAATGAGATGGCAGCTTCTGTCCATTGAGACTAGTAAAGAAACATTCAAAAATTAAAGTTTACAGAAAAAAAAAAGACTTTGCATCTCAATTCTGATATTTAAGATTTTATGGTTTGTTTTTTTTTTAATATAAGTATGTAGTCTGTTTAGGTTTTTTTCTACATATGGGGAAAAAAAGACATTTTTGGCTAATACATGCTAGCCACATTTTCAGCGGTATTTAACAAGTCTATACAACTAATAAGTAATGCTAAACAAGCAAAAATCCATCAAGTATTAATTCTGGGATTTGAAAAAATTGTGTTGTTGTATAAAAGATGAAAATTCTCTCTAATTATCTCAGGGGGTTTTACTGTTTGAAGTTAATGTGTTTATGTGTGTTGCTGCCTTTAACTGTGTAATGAGCCACGATGTTTCAGCCTGGAGCTGAAACCTGTCTTTGAATCATCTGAAATGAATCCACAGACAATCCCTTTAAACCACAGAAATAACCAAAATAACAGCTTGAAGCTGAACTGTGGGACCTGAAATGCATTTTTCATTCTCTTTGTAGAGGAGGTTGTCAATATTGTTATAATCAATAAATGACAATCAACTTTATCACAGCTACCTCTGGAGTCAGAACAAGTTGCATATACCTTTAGAGGTGAAGGACACTATATATTTAACTATTTTTATTCAAAACTTTATTAATCCTTACTTCTCTTGTGTCAATTAGTCACTATACTTTTGAAATGGGATAATTTGATTACTAAATATTTTGCAATGAAATAAATTTTTTAATTTACATTTGATGTGATATAATGATGTAGAGACCACACATGTTCTGGTATCAAAATGTCCTTGCCGTGGTTTAGGAATGGCAATTTAGTGCCTTCAATTTAGTACCCTCATCCCCTTTCTCCTGCCCGTCTCCCCTTCCCCTGTGGCTGTCCTCCCCTTCTCACTCTGGGAATGCAGTTGAGAACTGAAGGAACAAAGAGGTGAAAATTGCAGGTTGAGATAAGAACAATTTTCTGGAAACAGTCAGGAGATAAGAAAATGAACAGTAACAGCAACAATATAAAAAACAAAAGTGTACAAAGAGAGGGTGATTTACATGTAAAATTGCTCACCCACAGAGCCCAGCCCAACACAGCAGGATCCTGAGAAAATGAACAATGGCCAGTGTTTTCTCCTCTTCTACTCTTTTGCAGATGTTAGGTTATTTGTATAGGGGTTTGCAAAGTGACACACTGCTACTATTGTTGCAATAAATAAGCATATGTATTCTTGTATTTTAATTCTTCCTCTGAAAAAAACCCCATATCACTATAGTCATATATTGCAATACATCAAATTAATTTTTCGTGAACAATTTTGATTTGAGGTTGACTATGATTGATATAAGATGGTTTTTTTTCTCTAAGATAAAGTGTGTTTTTTAACAAAGGAGGTAACATTAGGAAAATTATATTTGTCATTGAATTTATCTTTCAATTTAAAACATTGTGATGTTATCTAGAAAAACACTGGCTTTTAGTAGCCAGCATTTGTTGTTTTGAATCTGGAAAAATGGTAGGACTAAGTGGTTTGGCACAATGTTAACCATTTCCCCTTGGATTTATTCTTCTCTTTGTCCCTGTCTTCCAGCTCAGAGGTCTGAGAACCTGAAGATCATGTTCTTACTCCAGAAAACTGAGGTAAAGACAGCATTCAGTGCCTCAGCCTTTTCCTCATTCTTAGTTACTGTTTTCCCTCTGCATCCAGTAAAGGATGGAGATTGTCCTTAGCCATTCTTTTATTGCTAATGTATTTACAGAAACATTTGTCTGGTTTACACACCAGTAGTCAGATTAAATTATTTTTAACAATTTCTTGTTTATTAACGATATATCAAGAATTGCAATTTTTTTGGCAAAATAATAAAATTAATTCATACACCAAGCAACTATACTTGTTTCCTGAAGTGATGGTAGTACAAGCTGACATTTGCAAATTCTGATCTTTTTTTTCCATAAGATCAAACTGACTCTGATGAGGAAGTAGATCTGGAAAAAAAATCTTATTTCATGCGGTTATAATTATTAGCCAATTTGTGTTTCTTGTCTCTTCAATTCAATAGACATTGACAAATAGATAAGAACTGACTTGTGTTTTATCACAGTGCATAAGAATTATTTATCAAAAAAATATAACCTAGCTAATTAATAATGGACTTCTGTTATGACCTGCTTATTTGAATTGCATCAGCATTTGAGAAGCCAACCAGATAACAAATTAACTGAGATTATTATCTACTGTATATTGAATACTTTTATATGAATATGCATTTACAATTTTATATGAATATGCATTTACAGATCATATTATTTATAAACCTACTTTTCTTTCATTTTACCACTAATTTGCTGCATCTCTGGTCCTGACTCACCTCCATCTTGACACAAGTGTTATCATAATGTGCACCGAAGCTTTTGTGCTGCACGAAATTCTGACGTGCATTTGCCACCTGCCAGTCCAGTACTGTTAATCTGACAGTTTTACTGATCTTCTCTGGTTATTTCTTCTCTGTTTTTCCATAAAGAATATATTATATTATTTAAACAGAGGCCAATGTCATCAACTGTGAAAATAAAAGGATTTACAAGTTGCTACATATATTTTAGATATTGTGGATTTGTTAGTCTTGCTTGCTCTTTCATCTGTTCTGTACTTTCTTATTTAAGAATTTTAGGAATTATAACTTCAGGAGAGATCAGAGAAAATGATTTCAGGATACTACCCAAATAAATACCCTCTGCAATTACTAATGGAAAAAATATTTTGGCACCTAGATGATATGCAGAAAGTAAGGATCTTCAAACCTGATTTTACTGTATTATGAATGTTTTCTAAAGTGAATCATAACTCAGTGTTCATAATACTGGAAGATCCATTCATACTAGAGGATTTTTAATAAGATGAAAAGCAGAGATAATTATATATAAATAAAGGGCAACCTTCATTTTCTTCCCTAAAGAAACTGAATTTCAGGGATACATACGTACATGTAACTAATAAATATTACCATGAAAAATAAAATATTTAGTGCTTCAGTTTATAGCAGATTTGAAACAGGACACAAATTGGAATGGCATCATAAAACCCAGTGGGTTTCTCACCTAGGGGAAGGAAAAGGTTGTGGAAGAAAATATGGTGAACTGGTTTCTTAAAAGTATGTGAGTTTAGGAAGCATTGTTATTGCATTGTATTTTTTTTAAATAAAATTCTTTATCCCTGTAATATAGAGTCCTGCCCTTCTTTTGGAAATATTCTTATTAGTCCAGAACTTTAGTAGGCTGAGATTTTAAGAAAAGTTTATAATTTTTAGGAGTAGTCCAGTGCAGAATTGAAACTGAAACGATCCCCACATCTCTCATAGGTTATTGAATATACAGAGAACAGTGTTGCAATTTATCTAGGACTTTTGAATTTTTTTGTGAGAAATTGAAATCTTGTTTTCCATTTATGCAAAAAGCTATTAAAGCTTCTTCTATGGATCTTGAACAAATCACCTGAAGACTTATGAGCTAAAGCTCTTTAGGCTTTGTTAGCTATATATGTACTCATGAGTGTGATAAAATGTCATTAGAAACTGGAACTCACCTGTTTACAATTTTATTTGTTAAATATATTCCAAACATGATTCTACCATTTTTAAATTATCAAGCTCCAAATTAATACCCTTGTATAATTTGAAAATTTGCATGAAACTGGTACTATTCCCAACAGGCACACTGTACTGTACTAAGACATTCAATTTTGGTCTGGAAATTTTTTTTAAATATAAAGACAAAATCCATTCTGTGCTAGGTTTAATTCATGAAAACAAATCAAGTTTAATTCATGAAAACAAATGTAGCTACCTGGACTGTTCTATGAATTTTACTGCATTTTGTAGCTATTTTTGAGCCCTTTTTTTTCTGATTATTGCAGTTCTCTTAAAGCATAGATGTCAAAATAGGATATAATTTTGCATTGTTCATTTCAATAATACTATTTTGGTTAGGATTTCTCAGTGAAATGGAAAGTCAAGCAGAGAGGTGGCCTCATTCTATAGCTTCCTGCAATAATTTTCAGCCAGTGCAGTGTATACAACTGAGGTCATGTGAAGCAATTACTGCTTTCCCACTCCATTAAGTTCAAAACGCTTTGTTGGTTGTGCTTCATGGATTTCATTTGCTTCTTAAGTTATCACAGCATATTTTAAATTCTTTTTTTCCATTATCATTGTCCAATTCCTATCCTTATCCCTTCCAGTATTGTCTAATGTCAGTGTAATCTGTGATTTGCTCTTTGTCTTATTCAGGGTTGCAAGGATGTGTGGGCTACACATGCGAAAATGAGGTAATGTTCTGAAGGACTAATGAGTTTTGAAGGCACATGAGAATGGGAACATTTAATAGAAAAATTATGGGTAGGAAAAAAAAAGGTAAAAAAAGGAATTCCCATAAATTGAAGTCCTGACTTGATCAAGTATTAGAGCTTCCTCTGTCTTCATCAGGGCCACGATCTCACTTGCCTTGTCCATTTAACATTTTCTAAAACCAAAGAACAGCCTTGAGTTCAAGCCAGCAGGAAACATGCTGACATAAATATAAATGTGATTTTAATTAGAGCCAAGAGAATAATGGACTTTTTTTTGTGAAAAGATGAGTTGAAAAATCAGGAAAGCTTTTTATTAATTTGATTCAATTTAATTTAATTTTATTTTGATTTTTACACTGGCAGGAACAAATACTTTATTTATTCTCTCTTATTTTTTAATATTTTGCCTTATAAAAATATGCTTTTTAAAATAAAAAGCAATAAAACCTCCCATAAGCTGTTCAAAGTTCTAACCCTTCTCAAAAATAATAAACTTTAAAATATGGAATAGGAAGTGTTTCTAAACTTTTTTTTTTTTGCTTATTGTGCAGATAAAACCTTTTATTTAGTCTTTTGTGTCTGTCCCAATGGGACGTAAGGATAAGCCTGAGCTCTGTGCAGTGCACATTCAGAACAGTTTCATCTTCCTTGTACTCTAAGTCAGAGTTATAAACCTATAGGTAAGAGAAAGAAATAGCATCAATTTTATCATAAGCACAATGCTTATACAGTTGTACTCCTACCATTTTGGGACAGCTGGCATTTGTTTGTGTATTATTTTGCTCTTTCCTCTTAACCATGAGGTATCATTGTTTTCACTTGGTATTGATTTCTCTTAGCGTATTGATTACACTATTTAAATGCTTCTTTGTCTCAGGGCTTTCAATGCTTCTCGTCTGCTAGAGAAAAATGTTTCTGAGGAATGTCCTCATTCACCATACCCCCTTGTGTGTCTGACATTTAAAGGACATTTAGGAAGTCATCCCACATGCAATGAAGAAATCATCATACTTTTTGGTAATGGAAGCATTTTGGCTTGCTTCTTGTGGGACCATTGCATCCAATGAGCAATTCTAGATCTCTCACAGGTTGCTTGAGGTAGGGAGAACTCTGAGGGTGTGGGCAAGGACAGAGAAGTCTCATGGCACCCTCGAGGTCAGGCACAAGGTACAACAGGACTGTTCGCACTTGGCTCAGTTTCACTGAGGATATTTTTATTTTATGAGAAAACAAATCAAACAAAGCAAAGTGAGGTAAAGTAATGTAAGACAGGTAAGAAACCAAAAAGAAGCACATCTGTTGAGGGAAAGCTGACCCCAAGAAGAGGAAAAGCTCTGCATTGCAAAGTTATAAAGAAGATGGTAAATTGTAGTATGTGGGGTTGGTTCAGTTAGGGGGTTTTAATAAATGTTAGTTAGTCGGTTCTCTGTACCCGCATTTTCCTCTCACAATGGTCTGCTCCAAGTTGTCTACCATAGGAGCTTTTACATGTCCATCTTGTAGCCACTCCCGAATTTTTCCTGAAAGTTCTGTGTCAGTCACCCTATCCTTGCAATCCTATTTGTCCCAGAACAGTGCACCCACCTGTGTTATGTTCCCGTAGGTTGCCGTGATCCACGTCACTCCCCTGTCATCTGTCCCCACTGGGTGAGGGGGATTTCCGCCCCTGTCTGCCCGCCCCCTATATAACCTGATGTTTTCATTGTCCATTCGCCATCTTGCCCTCGCGCCACACCTGGGAACAGCCACTCCAGCCACTGCAGTGGCCACACAGGAGATAAACGTTCTCAGCCACGCAGGCAAGGTGTGCCTTCTCTCGTCCCTTTGCTTCCTCTCAGCGTACAGCTATCAAAGCTGCATTACCCACGCCGGAGCGCTCAGCCCTAGAGCCTCTGTGCATGTGGCAGCTTCAGTCTCACCAAATGGCAGCGCTTAGCCGGGCGCCCCAGCTGCCTGAGACCGGGGTGAGGAACGAAAGTCGCAGTAAGTCAGAAATCTCAAGGGTCACATACGCCTGGGATCAGTGGGGGCTGATCTGTCCCCACCATACTGGAAAGTGGTTGGCTTGCAAAGACTTAAAAAGTTATGGGCCTGTACTAGGTATGGGAAACATGTAATGTTTAACTTAGCATACCATCTGTCCTGGCTATTGTATACATTAATGAATAAAAAATTGCTTTGTATGTCTAAATGATACAAATTTCAACCCAAACCATTCTATGATTCTATGATATCATGTTCATGGGGTCTAAGTCTGCATCGTAAAAGAAACTGGAACAAAAATGATCTGATATATTCTATGTATAAATCTATTCTATGTACAAATTCTATATCATGCATGAAACTTCATTAGGATGTGACAATTCTTTCTGTCTCTATTTCACTAAAAAGCTCTGAGGGCTTGTCTCTGACATTAGATGCTGTGTGCTCTCCTCATCAGAGAATACCTTAGTGGAGGATTCTGACATCTACTTTTCTAGGCAGAACTGTAAAGGTAGGTAAATGTCAAGAATAAGAAGTAAAATGCAGTGATAACTAATTGTTCTTGGTGAAATAAAGACTTTTTAACTGGAAAATGGTGATTTTTACCTGAGCAACATTTTTGTTTCCTTTTTCTTCCCTCTTTCTTCCCCCTGTCTCTCAAATTACTCATGTACCTATCAAGAGTATCAGAAAAATATTAGTTCTATGTCTTATCACAGCCACTGTGAACACAATGAATGAATCATTAATATTATACGTCACTTTTGTCTTGAATAGCATTCATAGGAAAGATTTGTCACATAAATATGAGAGAACAGAAGAGAAGGTCTCCTCATTTTTGTAATACACAGGAATTGAGTATTAATTGGTGACATCACAGACTTTTGTTGTCAGCACACCTTGCGGCTTTTACCTGCTACGGCCTCAAGCAGCTGGAAAGCCCGGCTAGCACTGCATTTGTGAGACCGCAGCTGCCACGTGAACAGGCACTCCAGGGTTCTGAGTGTCCTGGCGGGGGTGGCGCAGTTTTGGTAGCTTCACGCTGAGAGGAAGTGAAGGGACGAGAGAGGCACACTTTGCTTGCTTGCCTGAGAATGTTTTATTCCACACATGGTTGCAGCGATGGTTGGAACAACCGTTCCCAGCGCAGTGCAAGGCAAAATGGCGACGGAACAAAGAAAGCATTAAGTTAAGTAGGGAGTGAGTGGACGGGGCAGAAATCCCCCTCGCCCAATAGGGACAGACAGCAGGGGAGTGTCATAGACCTTAACAACCTATGGGGACATAACAGAGGAGGGTACAATATTCTGGGACAAATAGGAGTATAGAGGTGGGGTGACTGACACAGAACTTTCCATGAAGAAGCAGGGAGTGGCTAAGAGCTCCCGTGGTAAGCAACTTGGAGCAAACCATTGTGAGGGAAAATAGGGGTACAGAGAACCGACCCAACTAGCATTAATAAAATCCCTAACTAAACCAACCCAACCTGCAACAACACCTGTCCTTGTAATCCAGCTATGTTCAGACAAGTGTTTACTTTACACATCCAATTATCCATGACTGTGGGCAAACTGATCATGTTTGAAAGCAGTATCTCCTTTTTTATTGCATCTAGTAGCAAAACAGACCACTTTTATATGTAGTATCTGCCCTTCCAGGAGGAAATTTAAACAATAAAATGGCTTTATCATAACAGTTTTTTGAGGATTTAGTGATTAATTTCTGAAAATAGACATCTGGATTTTAGGAGAGGGAAAAGTACAGGTCATAGATTTACTGCAGCTGCAGAAATTTGAGGACAGAAGCTGTTAAAATGGTTTCTGGCTGATATTTATCAAGAAAATTAGGTAAGAAATACGGTAGTTTTGAACTGCAAAAAAGATACAGGTGCTGCAGCAAAGAATCATATTTTTCTCCTTTTTTTTTCAATCTGGCTGTGTATTTTGAGGCCTTTGGAATGCTATTGTTACCAAAAAACAATTCATTTGCAATAAATGTATTATCAGAAAAGTCAGTTTAGAAGGTGAACACAATCTCTAGATATGTCATAGAGACTGAAAAGAAAGCATAAAAACAGCCAAAGGTTTGTCTGCCATATTTAATTCTCCTAAAGCCACAGTGCAGAGTAGAATCCCATGCTGACAGACACTATAGTGATTGTACAGATTTGATCTCTATAATACTAGGATATATTTAAATAAGCATGTTTTCATATGGAATCACTGTGATTAAAATACCAAAAGATTTTTAAAAATGCTTATTAAACCAAAAGTGATTGTTCAAGCAAAATAGATAACAAGGTTAAGCATTCACTAGATTAAAGGTTGATATCACCTGATGCAGGCTAATCTACTAGACTCCTTCTGTGGCCAATAAAAGATTTACAGCACCTAAACTTTTTGTTGGAATGTGCCTCAGAAGGAGCCTCTATTGATGCTAAAATGAAACTTGTCCTAA
This sequence comes from Vidua chalybeata, assembly GCF_026979565.1. Taxonomy (NCBI): domain Eukaryota; kingdom Metazoa; phylum Chordata; class Aves; order Passeriformes; family Viduidae; genus Vidua; species Vidua chalybeata. The sequence continues at coordinate 36,947,714 of NC_071531.1, read as the reverse complement.
GATTTGAAATACCACCTCAAAGTGTGTTTTTCATCAAAGTTTTGGCTTATGTCCTCTTTGCTGAAGAGAGTTTTGAGAAAATCTAGAAGATGGCCTATTAGAAAACTATTCAATGAGCTGAGCTCAGCTTTCATTTTGGTTCTATTCCAGGTTGTAAACTTTTGTTCTATTGATTTTTCTTAATTAGTTTTGGCTTTATCTCATGCACATTAAAGGCCATGTCAGTATTAATATTTAACATCTTCCAGCATTGACAGTAGTCATTCTGTTAGTGCAGATTGGGAAGGCATGGCCAATGTTCAAATGCAAGTCCCATCTTATTTGGGTTCAACAATGTGAGAATGGAAGTTCATCACCTACCTGTACTGCTCCTTTTGGGATGGCAGTAGCAGAATGAAATTGCTGTGTTAACTCTTGTTTAACGGCGATAAAATGTGCAACTCCAAGAGTAGTATGAGAAAGAAACTAGTTGAATTTTACTAATAAAGTGTCAAAAACCTGCAAATATCAATATACGAGACTCAGAAGGCAGAAAGTATTGTTAATGATCTGAAAAAAATAAAAAAGGTAACTCAGTCCAGTAGAACAGAAAATATTTTCTCAAGCAACTGCTTTTTAAAAGGAAAGCTATGTGGAATGGTGAGTAGTTAATAATTATTGGTACTATGTTATTTAATGCAGCAGCAGAGCAGATAAGGTGGGTTGGGTTTTTTTATTGGATTTCATTTGTGGACCTCTTTTTCTTTTCTTTCCTTTTTTTCTTTGCTTCTGTTGCTACTAGGAGGTTCTCAAGAACACATCTCAGTGGAATTGTTCAGTGAATGAAAGGACAATGAAAAGATCTCTCCGGCATTGTACCTGTCACCTAAAGGGGAAAGTAGGTACATATAATATATATATATATATATATATATATGATATATATGATATATATATAAAATTATATATAAATATATTATACTATAATTGTATATCTTAACCTCTGTATCTCTCTCACACGGTTTCCCCAATCATATTTAGTACATCTGAATAAGTGTTCTAAATTATTTTAGTGATGTAGTTTTAAGTTTAACAGCAATTTTCTTCCCTGGATGAAAAATTACTTGTTGGAATAAGCCTAACACATCCAAACAACTTTATTTTTAATGTGACCAACTTCACATACTTTTGGGTGCATCTTTGTTTAGTGCAAATCTACCAGCCAAGTGTAAAAACAGAGTGAATAACTGATATGTATCTATGCTGGGATTAGAATTTTTTTTCTCATTTTGAATACAGCAGTGCAGCTTTCCATGAACTGACACTTTGGTTTTCCTTGAGTGAATGTGTACATGAATACATGCATTAATGAGTGATATAAGAGAACAAAGAGCTAAATTTCAAAAGGTGTAAATAAGAAAAATTCCATGCAGATTGATGGCAAATTGCTGAAGCATGCACCTAAGTCTTTCTGACCAGATAATTTCTAAATACTTTACATGTCTGACGAATCACACTACATGTAATTAAGCCATGGTCAATCCATTAATACCTCCCTAAAGATATTATTATTGGTTTTAATAATTCACATGCTGGTACCCATGGATTAATCGCTATTTTGCTTAAAGTTCTAAAGATGGTTTTACAGAAAAGTAGACCAAAATTATCCAATAGATTAGTATTATATGAACTGTGGAAGAAACCACTAACGGTTACAACAGTCATCAAAATACAATGGTAAATACATTATAAGCTAAATTTGGCTTTCAAAATGTCTCAGATTTTGTTAGTTTGTTTTATTTAAGGTGCCATAAAACCACTTAATGGAAGTTGTGTGGTTTGATGAAACTCCCAGGAGGATTTTTGTTCAGAATACTTTTAGACAAATAAAAATAGTTTAGCAAACATTACAAGTAACATTAGAGGGCATTACTAGTGTAAAAATATTTTCTTTTTGAAATGGACAAGAACAAGATATTTTTATTGCATGTTAATTGCTGTCTCTGATTTTCTAATATTGATAAATTGTATGTAAAGCTACAGAAATGTTCGCTCTACAAACATCATTGCATGCTAAGCAGAATGGAAAGGATATATTCAGAGATCTCCCCTGAGCAAAAAAACATTGCCAAAACAATATAAAAATAAAAATAAAATAAATATAAATATAAATATAAAACAAAATATTTTCATTATGGGAAATAAAATCTCTTTTATAAGGGTAAGTAGCAAGTTCAAAGCTATATTCCATTGCATAGCAACATGACAATATGTGGCTTTTGGATATAGAAAAATATATAAGGATTCAGGAAAGCTTAAGAAAATACCTTTATTTGCATTGCTGATAACTATAGTGGTTCAGTAAATACTAGGGATGCTATGAGTTTTATGCTGAATGAAGACAGAGGCTGTGCAGCAATGGAAACTGAAATTTTCTGGAAGATCTAATGTTGTTGAAAAATTAGACCTGCATCTGCATATCATAAATCCTGAAGACACTGCAGAACAGTACATTTTACACCTTTCTCCCCCATCCTTTCTATTCATGTAAAATGTACCATGGTTAGAAAGAAAAGAGAGTTTATGGAACTCCATGTTGTAATAGCAAATTTCCGAAAAACATTTGAGAAATTAATTGGAAAGGGTTGCTGTGTTTAAAACACAAGTATTAACACTCTTTTACATGAAAATCAGTGACAGAACAATGTTGTCAAAGGCAATATAGGCTTTATAATCCTGCCTTCCAAAGGCCATCTAGCGCATGGGAATGGTTGAGTCAGCTCTGAATGGAGACCGCTAGGCCCCAAGTTGGTTGCTGCAGAATCACGCAGCACTGGTGCCTCTCCCTGGGGGCTGGGGATGGTGTGTCCTTATAGGGGCTCAGGAAGGTTGCTGCTGGTGAAGTTGTGTTCAGAGCATGAACTGGTGTACTGTGGAAAGTGAGATGGGAGCACATATGGAAAATGTGTTCATTCTCCTGTCAATCAAGGCATCTGTTTGGTAGTAGAATTTAGGATTTGCTTTTATAAAGTGCTTAGTCCTGAATTGGTATGTTACAAGGTAACTTTATCTAATTGCTATTTCAGGGCAAGAGTCAGCATGGTAGTTGTTACAGCTGTATGTACTTTTGGCCACCATGAGGAAGGCAAATAGCTTCTTGCTTTATACTTTTAGAAGTTCCTAATGTGCTGTAAAATTGGGAAATCACAAAATCACTAATGATATGTACATTGTCCAAATGAAAAGGAACATTTCCTCATCACTCCCACAGAAACAATGTGTTCTCATGTGTTTAAATAGGAGTTTTGAGATGGTGACTTAACTTTTTTTTTCTTTCAAATTTGGTTACTTGTTATTCCTGGTTGTAGTCTGGAATAATAGAAATAATTATTTAAAAAAAATACAATTTACGACTCAGATAAAAGAAACTGAAGAAAAGTGGCATATAATTACCCATACATAATTGTAGAATACAATAGACATATTGGTGGCTAACAGAAAGATAGCTAAGACGAAGTAAACACTATTAGCAAAGTTTCAATTTTTAAGTGTTGCATGCAAAATTAGTATATGACAAAAGAATCACAAACTAAGGAATTAATATGAAGAAAACTAAATGAAGTAACCAAGTTGTTGTGTTTTATATTATCAGAATCTTTTTGTGACAAAGCTTTCTCATGTTTGACCTAGCTTGCAATTGATCCAGTGTGAGAGATCATTAGCCTCAGAGAGAGGCTTGCAGGGTCCAAAAGAGTCCTTTTGAGATTGAGGAAAAGCAAAAAAGTGGTCAGCACTGGTAAAAACTCACACCCACCTGAAGGGTAGATATATGGTGACAGACTGTAATCTAAAATTAATTTTTTGTCTTAATGGTTGTTGTTGACTTTGCTTTAGAAACATCTGGTGCCTTGCCTTGCCGTAATAGTCACATTATAGAGATTTATATTTTATGGACCCCGCATATTATTCTATGGAGTTTATGAGTCTTTTGATATCAAACAGGCCACACAGAAAACAATTTTGGGAGCATCAAAATTTCAGCTGTTTGGATCAAATTTTGTCTAGCAAATTTTTTTTCTCTTCCAGCTGACAGACCAAGGTGGATATTTCCAAAATTCATGGCATGATGTCTTTCAGCCTGGCTAAAGCACACTGTAACATAGAGCCACCTCAGCTAGCTCATCTCATGCTGAGCTAGGAAAGGAATGAACAGAAAACAGAGCTTAAAGACAGGTAGCCAGTGATGACAGGCAACAACACAGTCACCTATTGCAACACTTTTACACGGACTTTGTGCTAATTACCCCACTACCAAACCTGACCTGGAAAGGCTGAAAAGTACAGTGCTTCCTAGCTTGGATTTCTGTGTGGCCTTCTTAGAATGAGTAAGACTTTACTCTGTGTTATTCCGTGTGTTAAGTACCTCTGTTCTCCACTGTAGAGGACAAATGTGCCTCGAGGTATCTGTCATTTTCCAGGACCACTGTTGACATTTTCACAGTATTTGCTCTACTTGTTGTTACAATATCAGGCTGTTAGAAGAACTCACTTGACAGCCCCAAGTAAGTCATAGGGATCATTATAAACAGTCTTCTGAGACTGTAGGAGAGCGTGGAGCTGACACAGTGCTCTCACACTGCAATCTTCAGGACAACTTTTATTAATTATAGTGAGATAACACAATTCTCAAGTGCTATGGAAAACCTCACATTTTCTATAAAATGTTATGATAAAAATGAAGAAATTGGAATGTGCTTCCTTTTTACCAGTGAGATTATTTTCAATATCTTATTATTTCTCCTATTTAGAAGATTTTAAACAGCTGTGATACAATTTGAATCAGCTGAAACATAACATTTGACCTAATCTTATTAAAAGTGATTATAAAAATAAATGAAAATCTCTTTCCAATATTTACAAGGTAAAGGCCAATACCCAAAATATTTTGAAAAAGAAGATTGATGTGCTTACTGTGGGTATGTTTCCTGACATGAGACCTACATTTGTAATTTATTTGTCTGCTTCAGGTTTTACATAAAGTAGAATAGATAATGCATAACTGATTATAAGGTATAATGCATATATATGCATATTTATGTATAGCAGAATATTGACAATCATATTTAAAATTATTATTCATTTAGTTTTTTGTTCCGGTTTTTTTTCAGTTAAGTTTGCAACTTTCTTTATCAGTGAAGTAATATTAAGAAAAAATATTATCTTGAGATGAGCTATGATTGAACCTTCAGTGTCTTTGATCCTTTTTTTCAGATTTGAGTCCTGCAAAACTTATTTTGCAGAAAAAGTTTAGAGTAAATCAAGGTATGGTCAGGCTGACTGCTGAATAAAGTCTGAACTTGCTGATATTTGAGTTACTATGCAGAGAGAGTGAAGTTAACATACTTCATTCATTGGATAACATAAACCTTAAAGTCTAATAAAGAGCAACACTTAAAGTTTTATTTTCTATGAATAAAGAATTTTTAAAAATCCTTTTTTTTCTACAGAAGAGACTTTGTACCATGAATTTAATGTTAATAACGCTTTTTAAAAAGTAAATAAAATAGGCCACAGAATATTCATGTTCCTAAGTGTGATACATGCATTCCAGTTCCTCAAAACTTAGGAAGGTGTGGTTGTAAGCAGGTCAGAAGAAGTATGTAGCCCACTCAGGGATTTGTTTCTGAGCATATCTTTAGAATCCTTCTCATATTTTGCTGAGTCTCGATGCAGCAATCATTGAACACTTTCATGGGGCTTTAAATGTCTTAGAAATAGTCATTATTCATTTGTGTAGCTTATGTTGTCCAGTAACAACTAGTGAATGCAGAAAATATTGTTAACTTTTCTGAAATTTTATCCACTTTATAACTTGTTTCAAATTATCACTGTGTATTTCAACTACACTTTTTTTGGTGCAACATCTCAGTGTCTTGTTTGAGAGATGCTTTAACTCAAAGGGAACAGAATAGAAAAGTTATCTTCAATTCATGTCCAGACTACATATAACTTTATCATTTGAAGAAAATGTTGATTATTTTGATGTATGTAATTTAGTCTTCTTCTTTGGGGACTTGGATGCTAGCACCCAAAATGTTCTTAGAGTGAAAATTATTTAGAGTCTGTACTGTGGCTGTTTTACAGTCTGCATTTTGTGTTGGAGAGGTGGACAAAGACTTTTCCCTGTTATAAAAAGCATCCACTAAAACTGATGGTGAGAAATGAAGGGTTAGGTCGTTATGGCAGAGGATGTATCTTTTTTGTTTTAGTCCCAAGATAAATATAAGAATATATTTGGGAGACAGAGCTCTGACAAATCTAGTACTTTGTCTCCTACTTATCTGCCCTTAGTACTCTTATTAGATATTGATGAATACACTCATGGTCACTTCATACAAATACAGAAAAAATAAAATTATATATGTATACACACACACACACACCCCCCCCCCCCCTTATACTGCAAGAAATACATGCTTGTGCAGTCCTATATATTCCTATAGACACAGAGATATTTCTTTTCTCAAAGAACTGTATGGTCTTGAAAGAAGTGCCACTTCATCTTTCTCATAGTCTCCCTTCAGGTACTGCAAGGCTGCTGCTCTTAGGTGACTCCAGAGCCTTCTCCTCTCCAGGCTGAAAAACATAATTTTCGCAGCCTCTCCTCATAGAAGCGGTGCTCCAGTCCTCTGATGATCTTGGTGGCCCTCCTCTGGACTTTCTCCAGCAGGTCAATGTCATTCCTGTGCTGGGGACCCGAGAGCTGGATGCAGCACTGCAGGTGGGCTCTCAGCACAGCAGAGCAGAGGAGCAGAATCCCCTCCCTCCCTCTGCTGCCCACACTGCTTTGGATGCAGACCAGGACATGTTTGGCTTTCTGGGCTGTGCATGCCCATGGCCAGTTCATGTCCAGACTATCATCCACCAGCACCCCCAAGTCCTTCTCCCAAGGGCTGCTTTTGATTTGTTCATCCCAAGTCGTGCTATGGGGGAAAGCCCCAACCCAAGTACAGCACCTTGTACTTGGTCCTGTTAAATGTCATGGGATTCCCAAGGGCCCACTCCTTGAGCTTGTTCAGGTCCCTCTGGATGGCATCCTGTCCTTCAGGTGTGTCAACTGCACCACTCAGCTTGGTGTCATCTACAAATTTGCTGACGGCCCACTCAATCCCTTCATCTACATAATTAATGAAGGCAACAAATAATACTGGTCCCAGTGCAGAGTCCTGAGGGACACCACTTGTCACTGATGTCCATCAGGACTCCAAGCCATTGACTATTACCCTCTGGATATGGCTATCCAATGACTTTCTTATCCATCTAACAGTCCCCTCATCAAATCCATCTCTTTCCAGTAAGGATGTAGGATGTGGGTAACAGGAAAATATTTGGATAAGAGTCAATTAAGTAAATAAAATCCAAGATTAAAAATAAAATGAGAGGAGAGACATCACAGATAAAATGGTAAGGTATATAGCCCTCTGCAGTGCTGTAGCCTATGCCCATATCAGCAGGTAGCACAGAGAATTGCTTGTTGATCTGTGGAGAGAAATAAGCAGTTCTGAGGACCTCACAACTCCCTATTTATATGTGTTGGGTTTATTTTTTACTTCAGAATATTTCTGGGCTGATGGTCAAAATTTCCTTTAGTGGTTGATTTGTGCACCCTAGGCAAGGTCCCAAATTACACTTTGCAGAAAATTTGGTGTTGAAAGGCCTCCAGGTAATAAACTTTAAGACTGCACCATAATGTGAATCAAAACCCAACAGATCACACCTACATCTTCCTTCAGATCAGGTATAAATTTGCAAAAATATTCCCCAGCTTTTTCCTTCATTGCTCTTTGCTTCTTATTACAGGGAAATCTTAGAAGACAAAAAATATATTGTTTTAGATGAAAGTAAATTGAAAAGTGCTTTACAGATAGCAACTTCAGAACAGACTAGAGCTATTTCAAGGACACTTTGTACTGTGTTGGGTCCTCAGCAACCTATTTCACTTCACAGGATGGCTCCTATTCCACTGTGCTCCTTGCTCTATGTGGATATGTGGAAGACTTTCTTCTGGCATGCACTCCTGGAGCAGGCTGAACTGCTGATGTCAATGTATCCATAGAAAATCAAAACTGGTTTAAATTGCAACAAATATCAACAAAATATTATTAAAAAAACTAAAATAATCCTAGAAAAAGGAGACAGAACAGATTTTGATATTAATACTATCTTAGAATTTATAGTCAAAAAAATCCCACTTCTGCTGTTTGTCATCATGTTTTTTATGATGACAATAAGTCATCAAGTGTTGCTGACAATATTATTTGCACTGGTTCTAAATATGAACTAGTTTGTAATTAGTTCAAGAACAGAATTTGACCTTGGGCTTTAGAAGAGTTGTGAATGAAGGAAATATGTCAGCAACATGCCTAAAAATAAGAAAGGAAATAGAATACAGAATTTTCAAGTGACAATGATTGATACATATACATGTCTATGAAAATGAATGAGCAGGAGTTTTCTGAACACTGGCAAAAATGAATTAATAGTAAATAATGAGGAAAAATAATTTACTAAATATTTGATAATGAGAAAATTTGATGCAATAATTGTTCAGAAGGAGGAATGTGAGACAAAAACAAAGTAGCTTTGAATGGAGTCCAGAATTTGATCTAAAGCCTTTGAAGTCAGCGGGAAGCCACTGGCTTCCACACACTTTTTGGCAGCCTTGTACTATACTCTCTGTGGGAGAAATCTGGCACATCACTGAGTTGCTCCATAACTCAGTCCCAGTCTTATAGTATTGCTTCATCAGTTCATTCCTTTACCCATTTCCCTAAATTAATCTCATAACAATCCATTTTATAGACTCTTTCTGACCTCTCTAATAATGATGGTGCTTGTAACCTAAATGGTGATTTGAATATGATTTCCCTGTATTTGTCTTTCCACCCCAGAGTAGAGAACATTTGCCAGAGTCAGCAATAAAAAAGAGTAATTTACTGGGGAAAGTGATTTCTATAACATCACAGGTGTATCAATGAATCAATTAACTTTTTTAACTAAATATTTTTGGTTATAAATTGTTACGATTCTGTCCATCTTACTTTTTGCTTCACACCCTGTCTGACAAGTTAAACATTTATCTCCTCTGTGGCATTCCTACCCTCTATCTTTTTCCCAGGAATGTCAGGTCCTGAAGGAATATGCAAACCAAAGGCATTATGGGAATATGCAAAGGGAATATGCAAACTAATATCTTCAGCTCATCAGAGAAAGAGCTGGAGCTGTTCAGCAGAAGTGGCAGAAGGGCCATGAGCGTTGCCATGCTATGAGATCCACAGCTGAGAGATCACAGCTCTCTGTACCAGGATATCCTGACAGCTGCCTTAGCTCTACAGCCATCCTGCCCAGGGTAGCTTGTGCTCCCATAGGATCTGGGCAAAGCTGGACAGCCCTTCAGCTGGCTGGGCCTCCGCCCATGTCATCATTTCTGGCTGCGAAACAGCTACACAACAGCACAGCAACCCACACAGTTTTCATAATCTGATAATTTCAAAGCAATGGAGGCTTTGCTAAAGTGGACAGTGCTGGTGCTGGTCCACTGGTAAAACAACAAACCTGAGAAATGCAAAAAATATAAACCAAACCAAACAAATGCAACCCACAGAAAAACAAAACCAAAACAAAGCTACATGAAACAAAACAAACAAAACAAAACAAAACCCAGACTTCTAGCCATTTTTAATTTAATATTTTTTAAAATGTTTAAGATATAGGAAGCTTTTCACAGTAACTCATTTGTCCTCAGTATTTTTAAAAATCAAATGTTTTTATAATGAATGTTTCTAAAAGGGTAAATATATATTAGAATTTTAAAAAATGTGAATTGGAGGGAAATAAAATTAATTTAATTTTCAAAACAGAATATATTATTTTTGGCATAGAATTTCAAATGTGCAAGTTCAGTACTTCATTACAGAAGTACTTCCACTTGATACTACTGGTTTTATCTGTTCTGACTGACTTTTAGGACTAAAATATTTTTTTTCTTTTTCTCATATTATCTCGGGATCTAACTAGTTCAATTTACAAAAGAAGGTAAAAGAAATGACTTAAAAAAAGGAAAGGATATATTGCTAGGTCTCTTAGAGAGGTTTTAGTATGTGTGTTGGCTTTTTTGTTTTTGTTTTTTTTTTTCCTTTTAATAAACTGGAAGGGTTGGAAGATTAGTTGACATTCATATGACAACACTGTATGGTTCTGTGTTCTTATAGAGAATTCTGAACACATGCAAAATTAGATGTGCAAATCAATGGCTGCTAAGTGAATTATCCTGTTCAAATAACTAGTACAGATGGACAATAACCCTAACAAAAAATTTTAGGTAAAGGAAAGAGCAAGTAGGATTACAAAAATGCAATTTCATTGCTGTTAAAAATTAATTAGATATAGAGATTTCAAATTTGATAGGTGAACACATGAGCAAAATACAAGCAATCAAAATTAGGGAACAAATGAAGTGGTAGGTACATGGCTGCTGACAGGTAAAATATCTGTATGTATATCAAAGAAGAGCAGTTGTAAACTAATACATAAGTATATGATACATAGTTAATATAAATTTTTTTAAAAAGTATTTCTTTTTAGGTTCTCATATGTTAGAGAGGACTTTGACATCACTGACTTTGCTGTCTCTATTTTAATTAATAAAATTTTAGATACTTTACCCTTTTCTTCTTTCTCCCATTGTCCTGATTCACTCTTTTAAGAGAAACCACACAAAACTTAATAGAACTACTTGCTTGCATAAAGTGAATAAAATTACATGGGTTTTCTAAATTTCTTGAAAATATAACCTCATTTTACCTTACAATATACTTTATACATAGAGGCAAAGTAAATTACTTATTTTTTTAAATCCCAAAGAACTGGTGGTTTGTTGCTCATGGAGATAAATTTATTTGGATTTTCAAATGTCAGATTATTGCAAAACAGATTTGTATCAGCTCATGTTTAGAAGCAGTTAGGCTTATACAAACTGAAAAAACACACTCTGCAGAGGTCACTGAGAATGAAAACACAAGTTATTCTAGAATGGCTCCTCTTAATTGTCTTTGATGTCTTTGTAACCCACAATACAGTAAAGGAAGAACTATTTATGATATCTATATTAAATTGAAACAGTCTGTTGTTTTCCTGAGAAAGAAATAAGAAACTGAGATAGGAGAAAAATGCAGTAAGATCCTGAAAACTTGAATTTCTCTTTTCTCCTAGTTGGTACCAAGACCATTCCCTAAATTATAGCTGTACAGGTGATACCTAAAGTAAAACAAACACAGAAATGTAACCCCTCCCCACAACCTCCCCCTCCCCCTCCCCCCCCCGAGAAAAAGGATAATAGTAGTTAAATTACTGATAGTTCCTCTCAATCTTTGTTACTTCTTTCTTGTGAAAAAAAGCATGGGAGAAAGAGAACAGAATCCTAGTGTTTCAGAAATAAAACTAGATGCACTTTGAGGCATAATTTCTTGGAGTCCATTACCTCTCTGTGAAAAGGTGGAAAAAGCAGATATCTGGGAACCATACAGATCCTGAATACTATAATGGAGGAAGTTGTTTTTAAGTAAGTCTTCACTAGAAAATGGATAGTCTAGCAGCATGTAAATTTGAACAGCTAAATGAGTGACAAAGAAAATAATAATTTGAGACATTCTGCCAGATAAATTCATCAGATATATTTCAGTCTGTTTTGGGCTAAACAGTCATATGACTTGTTTGGTCAGTTACAAGTTAATTGTAGTAATGGGACATGCTATCAAATAAAATTAGTACTGGTCTGTTAGCCACCCCCTAATCAAAACAAAAGGACTCAATTAGTTGCCACTGTGATTTCCAATAGCATTTAGGTCTATTTATTACATTCTTGGGATGAAAATCAGAATTCTGATCTGATATATCCTTTAGTTAATAATGAAATAATGAGACTTTTTCATATTAATGTATTAAAACCTTAAAATTTTGTTTGAAGTTTTGCTCCACTGACTGATGATAATTGATTTTAACAAGGCTTCAGTAAATGAGGGATTTTCCGCATGCAGAAAAGAAAGAGCTAATTCCCTGACCAAGTCCTGAAGTAGACTTGTAGGAAGGTACATGGAGCGTGGACACCTCCATGTCCATTGACAACTTACATTATTCCCTATAATACTTGAATTTGATGATTTGGAAGCATTTATTCTATATTTATTGTATTTGAATTTACTTCCCTTTAAATTTCCCCTGCCATTGTCCCTTGCACTGTTCTAGACAACATCTCTGATGAGATTTTCTGTCTGCCATTTCCATCTGCAGTTGCTGGTGCAGGTTTTGGATGTTCATTCCTTTTTTTTGCCCACATATAGGAAGTAGAAGGTGGTCATATATGGAGAATGTATATAGGAGAGAATACAAGCAGATTCACAGCTTGTGGACTGGAAGAATTGTGTTTTATCAATACTTATGGCCTCAGTAATAAAAAGATTTAAGTAGCCCTGAATGTAAATATTGGTTCACATATATTTTGCATCTGGTAAATTGGGTGGTGAAAACAAAAAAGCATCAAAGAATTACGCACACATGTTTGTACAGAGAGATAATACAAAAAAATTGCTGTTCTTTCTACTATTGACAAAAAATGGTGTGTATAAAATCTCCATAATTACTTTTTTAATTATAAAAAAGCACATCTAGAGGATCTGGTTAAAAGACTCAATTTACTAAAGGTACTTAAATCTTTCTGTGACCCAAGGCTTCCATGGATGTTCAAGATTGCTTGCCCTTGCAATAGAGATAATAACTTCCTTTTACTTGAGTGAAGTATATTAAAGCTCTTAGCACATTTGAACTTAGGGTGTGAGTCTGTGTTTTAGGTGAACAGAGGAACAGAGAGCTTAAAAGGAAGCAGTGACCAGAAAAGTGTGTATTGAAGTGCCTGAAAATATTCTTTTTCTCTTTTTCTTTTATTATGTCAGCCACACAGTTACCACACTCACTCCTCAAAAAAAAAAAACAAAAAAACAAAAAAACAAAAAAACAAACAAAAACAAACCAAAAAAACCACCCTACCAAAAAACAGCACAGAACATCTGACATATCAAAACCAGTCTATCATAACCAAATTCCATTTAGGTACAGAATGTACAGTGCACTGGATTGTATTTCAAATGAATAAATGAATGACAACTCACTTCAGTTTTTCATTTAAGGCATGAAACTGCAATCTATGCTGGTAATTAACACTGAAGAAGTATCACTGAATTAATAGAATTGTCTGAGTGCATGCTATTCACAGCATGAATGAGGATTCTAAAATAATTTTAATCTTGCTGGAATGACCAAGTGCTTCAGTTACATCACTGGAAAAGTTTCCTATATATTAATTCCTTGGTGTTTCAAACATAATTCTTTGTATCTTACCCCTCTCTCATGTCCCCTTCTTTAAATCAGTAAGTAATATACGTAAAGGTTTAAAATAAAAATGAAATTTTCATGCATTACATAAATACCATTTTGAATAGTTACTTGATGCAGTAAATTCTTGGTCAATGACTCCTAATTATTAATTTTAATTAAATACAAGATTATTATCTTTGATAGATTCAAAATTTTGATAGTAAGATTCGGCAACTTCTCATCCTTCTGTTAATTCATCCTCCTAATTCAAAGGTCAGAAGTAACTTAATAACCCTTTTTCAAAGTCTAATAAGATATACTCTGAAGTTAATTTAATTTACTTGGTCTAAAAGCAACATATCATTGTAGCTAAGCATTTTCATCAATGTACACTTGAATGGATCGCCCTAGGAAATTTTATTAACTTTACTACTAACTCCCACTCTAATCTAGTTCCTTTGTCAATTTCATCTGTTATACATAAAATATATTAGAAATTATTTTAAAGAGAAATATGTCTAGTTAGTTAAATATGAAGCCAAAAGGCAAATTCTAGATTGTTTCTTCCCCTTTTTTTCTTTTTTTAATTTACATTTTCTTATCTATTTTGTAAGGCTCATATAGTAGTCAGATCTTGTATTATGTGAAGTAGCCCCCAAAGAGAAAAAGTTCTGGTAAAGACGTCTTATTCAACTCTGTGAATACCCACTCTGATGATATTCTCCTTGTTTCTATTTTGATGATAAGCAAAAACAGATTCAAAATGATTGGTTATCTGTATTCTCATGAGGAACTTCAAAGGAAGATAAATGTTTACAAGTAATATTACCTTGTATATATTTCATATACTCCAAAAGTTTTGCTGTTGCTGCTGAAGTACTGACCCTCCATAGGAAAAAAGAATAATATTTCAAAAATACATAAATGCATGCATTTAACACACAAACAATATCTATTTGACATTTGATAACATATTTTGATTGAAAATGTGAAAAATATTCTGCTTAATTATAAATTTATTGTCTAGTTGTTCTTATTTACAGCCGTCACAGAATCACAGTATGGGTGAGGTTGGAAGGGACCACAGAAGGTCATATGGCTCAGCCTCTCTGCTCCAGCATGGTCATCCCAGAGCACAATGCACAGGATTGTATCCATATGGCTCTTGAATATTTCCAGATACTCTCCAAAACCTCTCTGGGAAATCTGTTCCAGTACACATTCCCTCACCCACACAGTAAAGTTCTTCCTCTCTAGTTTAGTCATATTAAATTTTAAGGTTTGTGGGGACAGTGTCATAACTAGCTGTACACACTGGAACATTGTGAAAGTTCCTTCAAATGTTTTGCATGGTGTAGAGCACCTGAGTTCCACTACAATTCTTATTCTGCTGCTCTCAATCTTTATCTGTCTATTTTGTCTACATTGAAACATATCTGTCTGAGAGAAAGTTATAAGCATGTCATAAAAAAAAAAAAAAAAAATTAATGTATTTATGTCTGTTCCTTTTAATGAAAATATTTGGTGAAACAAACTTGAAATTGTAGTTATTCTGATCTTTCAAACTTGTCTGGTGAAAACATCAAATAGCAACATACATTTTACTAACTACAGCTTGTCTCATACAATAGTTGGTAACAACCTACAGAAATTAGTCCACTGTATAAAGTAGTTAATATGTCTGTATTAAAATTCAGGGGTCAGTGTACAGAAGGATTTAAAATGAGATGTACATATTCTTTTACTAGGCAGGAAAGTGCACACTGCTGTTATTGGATATTGCATCACCAGCATGGAAGTTGGACTCACCTCATCTGCAAATACTAATTTTTTTAAAAAGTCAATATTTAGTGGAGCTGAAGGAGATTAAAAAGGTAAAAATGCCTCCCATTGTCAAAGGAAAGAACAGGTTAAGAAAAAAAAAAAAAAAAACAGGAAAAGAAGTTAGCTGCAAGGATGGAAAAGTGAAAATGGGGGGATAAGTTATTGGTATACTGATATCCCAATATGAGAATAAACATCTGTGACTTGTTCCTGAATGAGAAGAAAACAGAAAGTTTGTCTCTGCCTAGAAGCAAGGGAAATTGAACCACATCAAAAGGAGGACAGGCCATAATGATGTCGCACACATAGACTGAGGGTCCTTAACAGTTTTGTGGACATCTCTCAGTGCAGTTCCATACTGAAATTCTAGGATCACAGCTGAATGAAACAGCTCCAAAGCAGGAAGAAATCTAGCTACATTCGTACAACATCATATTTGGGATAACTAGCACTACTGGAAAATACTAACCCTACTCTTTCCTTGTTTTATACAACCCTTTCTCATCTCTGTATTTCCTCTACCTCACAATTAAAAATAAGCTTACAGCTTTGTACCTACTCTTTGCATAAAAAAAAAAGAAAAAAAAAAAAAAAACAACAAAAAAAAAACAAACAAAAAAAAAAACCCAAACTGATCTGTTAAAAAAAATTGAAGAAAAGGGGGCAAAAAAAGAGGAAAAAAGGCACTTTGTTCCATGTCCCATTTATAAACACTCTTACACTCTCACATGGAGGCTGCCAGACTCAAATTTCTTGCAAAGGTTGCAAGTCTTTTTTGTGGTCAAAGCTGTGAACAGATGCACAAAAGGAGAAGACAGACATTTAAAGGAGTCACAAGGAAGGAATAGACACAGGGAAATTTTTAAACCTGAGATACTCCTACTGTGCAGCCAGATTCACTGCCAATAATCCACAGATGCACAGCACATGGGTGTGCAAAGCTGTGACTGTTAGAGGTGTGAAAGGAGTTCTTAGTATGTTTATTGAATAGCAAACGTACCCATCTGTTCTGCTGAAATAAGTAAGATCAGCATCTAAAATCTCATACGGTTGGAAAGTTAACATTTCTGGGGAGTGACATAACAGAAGTAACAAGGTGTGCTCCCTGATACTGACATGGGTAAACTTATTCAGTATCCAAAAGTAAATATTCAGGGTTTATAAGAACCAGTTGCGCATTTTTTCTCACTTATGTTTCTGTCATGTTATTTCCTGTCTCTTCATTTTCAGCCTGTGTTATCTTTGCAGCAACATACCTGGACAAAAACCTCTTTTAGGTATTATAAATAGTGGCAAGGAAATTGAACAACAATCCCCGTGGTAGATATTTATGGAATGGTGAGTCCAAGAAGGAGAGTTCCTTAACAACTGCTGGGTATCCCAAGGTTTGAAGAAATAGCAAGAAATATTATAAGAAATATTATGAAAACATCTTTTTGGTTTAGGACCCTGAAATTTCCTTCACAAAACAAGATGGCATGGTGGATCACAAAAAAAAAAAAAAAAAAAAAAAAAAAAAAAATTCTCCACATCAGGTGAAGTTGGGACTCAAAATTTTTCCATAGAGAAGCTACCTCAACTTGATACACCTCTGAGTATGAATCTAAGTAGGTGTACAGCCCACATCTAAGTTTCATTGCTCTCAATAAGGAGAGAAACAGGTAAGTTCCCTAGGGCTCAATCACACAGGTATTTCTTGAGCACAGTTTATGTATATGTATATATACATTTTATACGAAACCTTATTATAACCATAGATCTTTAATAAGATCATAGTAGTTAGAGAACTCACGAAAACCAGGGATAACAGCATTAATTTGTCTCCATCATCCAACTGGAATTCTGCCCTTCCAGAAGAGAAGGCTTCAGCTGTGAAAATGTATATGCTACATGTTTTCTAGAAGGGCTGCATCTTGTTCTCTTTTTATGGTTTAAAGTTGTCCCAGAGAACAGCAAAGAATGTATAGTACTTTCAGGAAGACCAGCATGCAAAAATTACCATTGTACTAGATTAATGAGGAAGAAGCAGAGTTCTTAATTTTCACATCTATGACAAGCTTCATTTATGCATTTAAAGTTAATCAGTTAATTGAATTTATTAACTATAAGAACAAAACCAAAACCACTAACAACAAATAATAAAAATAAAAATAACAATTTTAAAAAGACATCTTCCCCCATGTATAATTTTGGAAGGAGAATTCCCATATCTCAGTTGAATTTCCAAACCACAGGTTAATGAGTTGCATCTCCTGTTAGATTAATACTGTTGAGTGTACTTTAGTCTCTTTCTTAGATATAATTTTCCATTTTGAAAGTGAATTTTGTTCCTTGTTGTATACAATGACAAAATGAAATTAAGAAATAAGAATTCTGGAAATTTTTGAAGCCTGGATGGAACGAATCAATATATAACTGAGAAGTGCTTTCTTTCTCTATGCTTTAGGGTTATAAGCTGCCATCCCCAGCCTCTTCCCCACCCCAGAATCTTTATCTTTCTCACAAAAGACTGATATCAGATGCAAAACAATATCTCAAGTGATTTTATCTCATACTGATTGTAGTAACTGTACTTCTCACAAAAAAATCATGACCCATGATTTGTTTGTGCTCCTACTGATTTTCCTTTTCATGTGAATTGTTCTAATTTGACAAAGTGATAGGAAATTATTTTTGTGGGTTTTTAGGCTGCACAGAGATATGAGGCTTCTTTCAAAAGAAATAATAGAACAATAGGATCAATGTTATGCTGTTTATTATTTGGTTAATAATACTGAAAGGTCACAAAACAATGCAAGTTAAAAACACTGTGCTCAAATCAGACATGGTGTAGTCTTCATTTATTCACTGTTTGTGGCCAGTCAGATAAGAACTTTTGATGCTGCCAGGTCTCATGACTTTTTCCCAAGAAATCTTCCCCCCACATTGCAAGACTAACGCTTTGTGTTAAAAATGAGTTACTACCAATATTCACTTTAAAAAGTACTTGATCAATCTGAAATTATTGAGCCTGAAATGGAAAATCAGACATAGGTAAAACAGAGAGATTAGCAACTTGCTACTGGAAAAAGTATTTTAATCTATAAAATCAATAAAGGGGGGCTGAAGGCAAAAGAAAGATGTAAATATTGAAACTGCATATAATTTCACCAACCAGTGGCCAGTGTCAGTGTGTAGGAGTTTGCCAAATGGAAATACATTTGCAGCCTTGGGCACTGAAAACAGTGTATTCATACTGACCTGTAGGTTGCACTAAAAACCACCTGTGGTTACCTGTAACTCTTTCCTACAGCAGAGATATAAAAATGCTGCAACTCAAATCAACAGGCAGCAAGTAATTCATTTAAACTTTGTGATAGTCATATTTCACATACTTTGTTTTATAATATTCAGACTATCAATAGAAAACACTGAAGGGAGACATTTGTTTCAGAAATATCTCTTCATTAAAGTATAGTGGTCCCTTACATTCATTGCTACTATACTTTTCTTCATTATTCAATAGCACTTTCAATCCCCATGTGTGTGACTTCCATTATTACGGATCATTTTTCCTTAGGACGTGTGATTTAATTTTAATGCAGGAATCTAAATCAAAATCCTTTGCTGTTTAGTGGCTCTCTGGTGTAATAAAAGAGAGCAAGGCTTAGCCCTCTGCTTTTGTGTTCAGAAGCATTTTGCCATGTATTTGAATTATGATAAAATCAATTGGAAGAACCTGACAGTGAAAAGTAGGAAGAAAGTTTCCCTATACAAAGCTGAAGAATAATTACAGCATTTTTTCTTCCCAGCAAAAAAAAAAAAAAATGCTGCAGGCAAATAGCTTGTTAATTCAGCATCTATCACCATTTAACCTTGTTTGTCCTCTCATTGATAAAATAACACAATTAAAAGGCTTTCCCTTTGAATTATCAGTGTCTGAAGTTAAAATGTCCTGTGTTTTATGAAAGCTGTGTTCTCTGTTAGTTCCATAGAGACATGACTGAATTGTTCTTTGAGGCTTGTTCACTCTTAAGCATCTCTGGGACTGCAGCACCAATGAAAGCTTTTCTTTTTCTGGCACATAGCCAAGGCAAGCCACGATCTAATACTGCAAATTATTTTTTTTCTTTTGCACTGGGGAACTACTGTGTTAAAAGCTACCTTCCTTTCCTAGCTCCAGGAGAGTGAGGCACAGACAGGTGTAGCCCCTTTGATTGCACTGTAACCAGTCTCAAGGCCCTCCACAGTCGATGCTTCGGTGCCCAACTGTGAAGGAGAACGAGCACATTTTTTCTTACTCTCAATTTTTAAACCATGGCCTAATCAGCAGCTTCACAAAAGTATCTTGGTTTGTGAATATTTTTTTTCTCTGTCTGAATACAAAGCTGAATACATGGGAAATTACAGCACTGAAAGAATCACATCATTTTTACCCAGGTGCTGTCTGTCAGTCCTGGCATGATCTTGAGCCTGAAATTCAAGAAATACAAATGAAGTTAAAAAAAAATCACACTTCAATACAGATAATGTTAAGCAAAAAATACTTGATCTCAGGCTTTGTGCCATAGAAGATGAATATGCTCTCTGTTTTTTGCTGCCACCCCCACCCCAGTCAAAGAAGAGGGAAGGGGTGTGGGAAAAACGATCCACCTCTTGAAAATACTTTGGGAATGACAAGAAACATGGAATCAGTATTATCTAAAATGTGGAAAAATGAATTGTCTATTTCATTATATATACTATTATATAAAAACCAGTTTTTTCTGCTTTCTTCATTCCAGTTTACCTTAAGTTGGTGGATACAGCTGAGCAACTGAAAATTCCCCATTTCTAAAGGTATTCCTGCTGCTGCTCCAGTTGCTGTTCCCAATGATGGTCAACGCTTTCACTGTAAAGAGTTTCCTAGATTGTAACTTAATACCTGATATTTGTCAGAGGCTTTTTCCTGTTTATAGGCTTAAATGTTTAAGGACTGTGCAACATACACTACTCTATACTAGAAGCCTGTGAATTGCAGTTTCTCAGGAGAAAAGCAAGGTTGACTGGATTCAAGAGGTGGTTGAGTGCAGTAATTTGTTCAGTTTTGTGTCAGGGGGGATCTTGCTGTTGGGTAGTGGTGTCTGTTCTTTTAACTGTGCCCTTGACACCCTCTCCTGGTGTGATGCAGTGTTGGAGATAATACATGTTTCTGCAGGGTGATGACAAAAGCCATTGTTGATGATTTAACACCAGTTTTGTGATGGAGTTGATGACATCATGCAAAAAAATGGTATGAAGATTCAGTTGCTGCTATATTAAAAAATAATTGCATAGCTGAGCGTTTTCCCAGCTGAAGTTCTTCTGCCTGAGTGTAGGGTTGAAAACTAGCTTTGATGTGATGTTCTGTGCTTTCTGCTCTCCACTGCAATATGCCACTGCTCTCCACTTTGGGTATCTGTCATATTCTCACTGTCATGAGTGTGTTTCTGTGAGGATGAAGTAAACAGAACCACAGGTTGCCTCACTGTGCCCTTCCCACCAGACTCATCATCAAACTCTGATTGACCCCCAGTCAGACAAGGTGAAGAGCTATACTTTGGTTTCAGAAGCCAGCTTTTGTCCCTCCTTTGACCTCTAAAGCTGTCTATCACTTCTGTCCCTTATTCTGAACATTAGAAGTGTGGTTTAGACTATTAAGTTCTTTGGCTTCATGTGTTGCTTTCACCCTAGTTGATTCAACACATCATTTTACATTCCATTTTGAGAGTTATGAGTTTGTCTTTTCCCTGTGTTGTCCAACAGCTGTCTCAGCACTCATGGATGTAAATGTATTAGCTGTAGATTTTATAGCTATTACTGATATTGGGTTAACACTGTGCCAAAGAAACATCCTGATGAAAATAAATCAGAATTATTTCAAGAAAAGTGTTCCTTTTTTCCTACTGGGAGCTGACTGTTTCACAGCTTCAACCCTTCCTGTTCATCTGACAGAATGGTCATGGACCAGATATTTCTTGGCTGTGTGAGAGAGCCACGGAGAATAGAGACTGAGAAACTGAATATCTGTCTCCAAGCTGAAAAATGTTCAAATTGTTACTGCATTATAGCCTGTCATAGGCACTCATTCATATTAGGAATGTCATGAATGCTTCATAGTTGTACCAGAATATCTGTTTTTCTGAGGATGGTTTGTAGGTTAGTTGGCTTGTTGATTGGTTGGTTTGTTGGTTGATTAGTTGGTTGGTTGGTTGGCTGATTTGGGTGGTTTTTTTTTTTTTTTTTTTGTCTTTTACTGAAGAATTTCAAATCAGAACTAATATATTTTTGTCTTCAGAAAGAACATTTAAAGATTCTCAGTCTGTTACTCAGACAGGAAACCAACCATGGAATGCCATCTCCCTCTTCAAATAAGAAAACACAGTGCAATATGGAAAATGTCATGATTTCTATGATATGCTCCTGCTGATTGATCCTCTGAGAAAAAAGATGCTTTAGTCAAATTATAAATAAAAAGAAACACAGCAGTATCATATACAGTGTAAATATTGTTTATATTATTATTTCTATTTCAGAAGGAAACAGATGCTTTTCAATTTAAAAAAAAGTTTGCCAGATAATAAAGTCAATGGAAAATAATAATACATTATTCCCATTTTTAATTTATTCCTGTCTTGCACTAGGGATTCCATTTATTTTTTAACCTTCTAGGTCAGTTCTGGGGCAGGATTAAAATGCTTTTAAGAAATGTAGTCCTACCAGCTCATAAGAATGTGGATTCTCTCTTCACATAATGTTATCCCTTCTTGCCTGCATCACTTAAGCATCTGGGAAATGGTATCAAAGTTGACTTATTTATGGATGCTGACAGAGCATTAAATATGTCCACCAGGCTATATCTACTGCAGAACACTCTTCAAGCCACCAAGGCAATGACGCAATCCATGGTGCCGTGTATAAGAACCAGCCAGTAGAAGAATAATTCATAACCAAGGTCTGTCATTCCTAAGAATGAATGTTTGTATCTAGATTTTTATGAAGTCTACTAGTTAGCAGCCTGGATACCCCTTGAACATAAGTAAACTATCATAAATCATGAGAGCAGCTCAGATTGAGGCATTCTTCAGTTCTCATACAATACCTCTATTACTTTAAGTTTAAAAAAAAATAGACGTCTTTTATTGCTTTCATGTTCCCAAGCTTTTGTCAGTGCTTTCAGAATGTATCAGCACTTTGTCCTCGTTTCTACACATTGTTTGTGTACCAGGCTCAGATCTGCCATTTCAAATCACAGTACATTGATCTTTAATGTTCTTTTAATTTAGGCTAAAGATGCAGAAATCTTAGCTCAGTTAGGCTGTATGGTGACCTGCATCTGAACTTCTTACCAGCTGCTTTTAGGTCTCTGATGATTATTTTTTAAAACCACAATTAAAATTAAAAAAAAAATTACATTCTAGGCTGTTTTTAATTATGTTTTAACATTATTATTGTTCAGTCACTTAAAAATATGCTCTTTCAAAATAGTTGTAAGGGACACAGGATTTAAACAGATGCAATAATCTCACTTACTTCTGTCTCATTCGCTCTTTAGATCTATTGCTGTTATCTGATTTACTAAGACATGGCAGCTGCTATGGCCTTTTGGAGCTTGCTTTGCAAGATTAAATTCTACCACCTTGACCTAGCATAAATATTGAGAAGTGGCACAGGGCAGGTTCATCATGGGATCTGGTGCATGAAATTAATGCTGGAAAGTAGGATAACAGAGTGACAGTGACATGGATGTGTCAGTCTGGATAATCCTGGAGTTCTGGAAGAGGGGAAAAGTTCAGTAAGACAGCATTACCTTACTGAGTATTGCAAAGGAAAGAAAGTATTCCCACATAAGCTGTTTGGGGCAGAGAAGAGTAGCAGGAGTCAGATATTACCATGTTTAAAAATGATTGATATGCTCTCAAAAGTGATCTTCTACGTTCCTCTTCTCAGCCTGACATTACAGTTTACACTTACTTCAGTTAGCAAAAGAATAGAAATTCTCCTGAAAATGTTGGAGCAGTGAAAGTGGAAGCTGGTCCTGTGATATCAATAAATGAAATTCCCTTCACTGGATATTTTAAGCAAACATAGACTGCTGCAGAAATAACTCCTTTTTTTTTTTTTTCTTTTTAACTGATAGTTTGACTAAAAATGAGGGTATTTTTAGTATACTTCTATTATTCTTGCAGAGCCAATTTTAGATTAACTTTCTCTTTCTGAGGCATGATGGAAAGCTGCAAAAACTGTTGTGTTCTTGGTTTCATTCCCAACGGCGTACTGGCATACTACTTTCACAAGACTGCCTTGAGCAGTATTCTGTAAACTAAATGATGATTATGCGTGTATAAGCACTGGGCCAATAAAGCACAGAATTTGCTATTCACTTTTATGACTGCTGCGTGGCATCTCTTTCTGTTAAGGCAAATAAGCATGTTTTTATATTAACATGCTGAAGAAAATAAAAATCAGCTTGAAAATCTCTGTGTATGAATATGCACACAAACAGAGTTTAAATTAATCATATATTCTTTGGTGGATGCAAGCAAAAAGGAATAATTTGGCTGGCATAGTGCTATACATTTTAAGGTACTAATTTATCTCCAAACTGGAAATTTTCTGTTTGCTCAAACTAGACACTGTAACTCCTAATAAAATAATAATTTGGTCTGCAGTAAATGTCATTCTGTAGTACTATTCAGAGCGTAGGCTCCTAAAGGGCAAAATCGACTCAATTTTAAAAAGGAAAATTTACGAAAAAAACCCCACCTATAACAGATGCTCTAGCATATGGCTGGGTTTTAAGTGAGTGCATAGTTGAGCACAGAAAATAAATAAGGGCATGACAAGACCCCCCCCCCCCCTTTTGCCCCATAGATACACTAATCACATGGTCACCAGATGGCATATACAGAACTTTGAATGCAGTACAATATTTATAGCCACCAATTTGAGGCCTTAAAGTCAGAATATTAAACTGTTTATTTCATATGGCTGCAAAGAGGCACTTTAATGCTGTTTACTTTTGTTGTCATTATTATTCAGAGCCCAGGAAAGAACTGTTTTGTGCAACTGAAGTGGGCAACTATGCCTTGAAATTGCCTCAGTGATCTTGAAGCCTTGGTGAAGAGAGCAAAGCCAGTTGTAAACCTGGGTGTAAATTAGTCTGGGAACCGCTACCACCTTAATTTATTCCTATCTTGCACTAGACATTCCATTTAATTTTTAACCTCTAGGTCAGTTCTGCAACAGGATCAAGATGCTTTTAAGAAATGTAGTACTACCAGCTCATATGAAGGGGAATTCTCTCTTCTCATTACCTTCTTCCTGAAAATCTTGGTTGAAAAGCACTGGACTTAATTTTGTTGCAGTGCTGGGGTAAGTTGACCAGTTCCCCACTGTGTCACAGGGTCCCCAAGGGTAAGTATGGCAAAGGTGGCTTTGCTCCTGACCCTGCCATCATCATTGTCCCTGTGTCCCTCTCAGCCCATCAGACTGCACAGAAGCCCCTCCAGTGCTGTGATAGCATCTGGATGCCATGGCACTTTCTCCCAAAGTCTGGTTTTCTCCCCAATTATTACAGGAGCAACAGCCGAGCTGGATGCCAAAATGTCTTATTTGCTCTTACTATTGGAGGCCACAAGAGGGAGAAGAAGATAACGAAGTCACAGCACAAGTGCTTGCGTGCTCCAAATCCTCTTTGAGCGGCATAAAGACTGCTCCTCCAGCTTCCTGAGTTCAAGTAAACAATCATTAAGCTTTCAAAATCTGAACATCAGAAAATCACAACTGAAAGCTAAATGAAAATGACATTGGAGCAATGTTCACCTTTATGTTGTACCATACCCTAACTGACAAGGATGGACTATTTCTTCCTGAAATAATACTTAATGCCTCATCGAAAAGAAAGAAAGAAAAAAAAAACTAAACAAACAAACAAACAAACAAACAAAAAAAAAAAACCAAAAAAAACCCCCACACCCAACAAAACTTCAATGCAAATAGAAATCCAGTTAAACAGAACACATTTCTTCTTGGAACACATTTACAAAGAAAAAGTGTGTAGATTTTTCCTTGATTTCCTAGGGAATCTTGAATAGAGTTTGGGGATTTTGAGCCGGTATGAATTGAAAGGAAAATATTCAGTTTCTTTTGTGGATGTTCTTTTATATATGAAGAAACTGATAATGCATACTCTGACTATTTTAAGGAAATCAATTTGCATTACAGCACAAATTTCTCAGATGCAATAGCATTATGAGTATGTAGACTTACGAAAGTAAATTGTAGGAAATATATAGTGTTTCTACTAGAAACTACATCAGCCCTGCTAGTATTAAAAGGCCCAGAATTATATAGGTGTATTATCATCTTTTAGAGTGTTTATGTAACCATTTTCATGAGTTTACACTGTCAACTAGAGACCTTTAGTGAACTCACAGTTTGACAACATTGCTGAAGAAAGTATGTAAAGATAATGTACAAAGCATATTATTCTGGGCTATAAAATACTCTTTAACTTTCTTCCTTTTGCTTTATTATTTGAATGCTGTGTTTTTAACATTGTTTGAAGACCACCAGGGGAGTGTGGCAATTCATAATGTTGCAACACTGAAAATAACGTGTTTGATTTATTTTTAATGTGAATACAGTAGTGATTTTGTTTGTCAGAAGCCATGGGGAACAAAATTGGATATTAGACACTATCAGCTTCCATTTAATGTAATAGGAAATGTAACTAGATCATAAACAGAGATATGATTTAAAAATGCACTCTTTTATGCTTAATGAAATGATATTAAAATGTTTTTCGGCTATAAACAGAATATATGCATTTCTAGCAAAATTGTAAAGCTTCTATTGCAAAATCAAAAATAAGAATATGGAGAGGAGAGAGAGATGAAAAGTATTAGCAGAAACTGTATTTTTTTTCACAGTAAATTTTAATCTGTTTCTGAACTGGTTTTTTTTTTGTTTCAATTAATTTATTCTGTCTTTTTTTTTTTTCTTTTTCTGATCTAAAAAGAATAAGCAGCAAAAGCAAAGATGTGAAAATAAAAAGGTAGAATAGCTAAATGATTGAGAAGGTTTTGTGTAATTTTGTGCAACTACTCATGAAAGACCAATTAAATTATATATGCAGATCTTTGTAACAAGAAGCCCAGTGAGTTTAGAATTTTGTGGGGAATGACAGCATGATCCCAAAGGTTTTTTTCCTCTTCCCTTTTTCTGGTTTTTTTTCTCTTTGAAAATTTAAAGTTGTACATTCTGCTTATGACTTATAGAAGATAAAATACATATTTTCATCATAAAACTGTAGGGTTTTTTTCACATTTCATAGTGTCAGTTCCATACTTTTCTGTCATGTCTCCAGTATGGATTGCTTAAAATTTAGACAATCAATCTCAAGAAAACAAGATGAAAATAACTTTGCCTTAATGCAACAAGAGCAGTAATTTTGTTTAAATTTGCATGGAATTCAAGGTTTTTTTCCCCAAGTGCATTTTTGCTTTTCCCTTTCCAGATGGAGACATCTTTTATAGAACTAGGAATTAAAGCTCTTAAATTCAGGTCTTGTATTCTATAATAAATATATTAAGATTAAAAAAAAAATCTATTTCTTTCAGTTTTCTCATTTTGAATCTCTTCAGTTCATTAGAAAGATCACAATTCTGCTATAGCTGTTAGTTCAGGTTTCTTAGCATGTTAGTGAGCTTGATTATGGTTAGATTTACTCAAAAGCTATACAGAGCAGCCATAGAGAAATGTGATTTTTTTTTTGTTTGTTTTGCTTTGTTTAGTATTGTTTCTGCTACTGCAGAGGGCTACAAAATATGCTGGAAACTCTAAACCATTCTCAGGCTACAACAAACACTAAGTGTCACTGCTTACCAAATGACAGATGTGTCACTGTTGTGACAGCAGTAGTTGTGTGGGCCACCTGGAAGACTAGAGACCACCACTTACTTGCAAGCCACTGTCATAAAATACTCCTTGATTTACCATCTGCTTTTATGAAATGCCCATGAAATCAAATATCTTAATGGAAGCACGGAATGGGATGGTATGGGGTGGTTCAGTATGAAACTTTGTGGCTTCAGTGAAGGAATAAACCACAGCTGCTCTTGTCTATGTTGTGCTGTTATGGTTCTGAAAACCTGTACTCTGCTTCTTTGCCTGTTATAAATCCAATTAACAGTGGATTTCAGATTTTATTGTAAAATTCCACATTTTATGCTCTATTCTTATTTTTCTTAACAAAGTAATTTTCGACTCTTAGAAATTGCAAATATATTGCTCAAACTAGTAGTATTTATTTAATGTCAAATACCACAATATTTATGATACAAATTTGCAGGCAAATGAACTATTTATTTGAGTACAGACATGTGTGTGTTTCCAAGATCAAATTTATCTTACTGTAATAGATTTAATTAGATAGATCTCGCTTTCATATCAGTTTATAGAGAGAGTTATTTAGATGCAAGTCTTCTTCTGTAAAGAAGAGGTATGTAGGAGAGGCTTAAATTAATAAAATATATTTCCAGAGAATACTTAAATGAAGAAAAAAGGAGTTAGGAGGAGTACTTTTATGCATATAGTATTCCTAAAAGAAAATATTCATTTTTTTATTACATCTTATAATTATTAGCCACCATGGATTCACTCTACAACCACTAAAAATATGTTTGATTCACAATACAGATTATAGGATTTCCCTGAGTATTCATGTGAAAAAAGATTTGAAAGACAGCCTTGACTAGATTTGCTAAGTACTAAGGGCAACAAGAGAAAGGAACATTTTAGCATTAGTAACTACAACTTGTTGTTGGTGAAGTGTATTTTTATATGTCCTCTTGTCTTTACAGACACAGCTAATGTTTGGGAAGAAAATTATTTTCTTCTCATTGTCAAAATCATTCCATTCTACTTGCTTGTTGTTTGTTTTTTTGTGGGTTTGTTTTGGTTTGCTTTGGTTTTTTTGTGGGTTTGCTTTGGTTTGCTTTGGTTTGCTTTGGTTTTGGATTGGATTGGTTGATTTTTTTAAGGTTGGGTGTTTTTTTTTTTTTTTTTTAAGCACCTAAAATCTTTGCAAATAAAAAATCTTGCTTTTTAGCATAAAATGTCCAAAGTCTTGTACATATACATATGTGAACATTAGTAGAGAATTTTCACATGCAATGCATGAAGCATTTGCAGGGAGAAACAGCTGGCGATCAAAAAAATAATTTGCAAACTATACTGGTTGAAAGCAATTCCCAGTCAGATGTGCTTGAGCTGGCTGAATGTCAGAAGGGCAGAGATGATCTTGCTGGAGTTCAGCAGCCAACACAGAGCCATATCCAAGAGGCATATGCAGGAGTTGAAAAGTTCAGGCTAGGCCTTAAGCATTCCAGCATTTTAAGAGAGGAAAGATTTCTAGTTTATTTAAAGTAAAAGAGTTACTGTAAAAAACATGACTGTTATGGAGTATATAATGACAAAAGATTCTAGTTTTCCTTGCTAAGTTATTGGCCTTTTTTTGCTTCTCAGATTTTTTCATATGTTGTAATTCTATTCCAAGTTCTGTCATTTAATATAGGCTGGAAATATATACACTTTTAAAAGCCATGGTTGTGCTTGGGTTGTGGAAACTGGAGCAAAAGGTATAGCTTTGTGATGTGTGTGGGATGGAAGCCTATTTCTTGTGCAAGCATAGAATGGGAAGTAAAGTAAAAATACCTTTTTTCTTTGCATAATAGCTTATTTGTGGAAACTAACTATCACATGGAACATCACAGAAACAGTCCTTCAAATATTAAATGACTTTTTTCATAGAATTAGATGAAAAATCATTCAATGTTTTTTATTTTATCTCAATACTTATGCGGTGACAACAGCTATGATTTTTTCCTGTTGCATTTTGTAAGAAAATATTAAACTCGTGACACGGCTACCTAGCTTTATGTGAGATTTTTTTCCTTTTTCCATCAAATAATTTATCTTTTAAAATATAATTCTAATAATTATCACACATTATAGAAAGAATTTTTCCATTAATGTTCTATTTGCCAGATATGAAGGTAAAAATTCTTCAAATCTGTATCCTCAGTAACAGCTTATTAAGGAATAGATGGAGGGTCATGTTTATGAGCGTATCAAAACTTGGCCCATAGCTGACATTATTTCTAAATGCCATTCAGCATAATTTTAAACCAGCATTTTACAAGTATGATAATGTGAGAGTATATGGCTGAATATGAATGAAAAATAAAACTATAAAAACTTGTAATTGCCAGCAAAATAGGAAAAACCTCTCCTTTTGCTTATGGTTTCACCAAAGCAAATGTATGTTGCCCACAGTTATATCCCTTATTCCTGTGTATGGTGGCCTGGGGTCCCAGGGGTCCTTCCGGCCCCCCAGGCAGCTGCTGCCATAGGTGTCCTGGATAGCGCTGTGCTCAATCAGCTCAGCCTTTCTGGGTTCCCCAGGCTAGCTCCCAGCCGCAGGCAGCTTAGAGACCAACTCTGGAGTGATTTGAGCTCTTAGTGATTTCAGCTCATTGCTCGCTAGGTGCCTCAGCAGCTGCAGGGATGGAGAGAGGAGAAGCCTGTATAGAGTTCCGCAGTGCTGTCTTTATTGGCAGCTCCTGTGAAGGTTTCCAGTGACAGCTCTTCTGCCAAATTGGGCAGAGATGGGGGTTTATGTAGGGTTCTGGGGTGTTGGAAATTGTCCAATGGCCAGGTCTGAGGAGAATACGACCTATAGCCTTACATAACGGGGGTCTGAGGGTGGAAGAGGGGCTGCTTTGGTCCACTCATCATGACTCTGCATTTCTTATCTTAGGCGAGTGACCGCCATGGAGGCCTTGCAGGGCCTCTGCCTGCTACACCTGTGAAAATGTTTCATTCTGTGCGGTTCAAAATACCTGCTATTACACACATACTGACATACACAAATGCTGAGGTGAGCAAATATATACATTTAAAAAAAAATTGCAGTAGACCTCCCTTCCTTCAAATAAACCCAATTTTAAAATACTATTCTCTCTTCAGAGAGTGAAAAAATAATCAAGTTAAACAAGGTAAGGGTATAAATGATAAGAAGTGATGTATTTAATCCTGTCATGGAGACTGACCTTCAGTTTGAAATGGAGGGGTAAAAGCAGTGTGTCCCTTTGCCAACATTTTGTGTAGCAAAATTTTATATGAAAAGTTCTATGGAAGACTTAGCAATCTTCTCCTCCATGTAAAAACAGTCTTTCTGTTTCAGAAAGATGCACTTACCTATGAGACCACTGCTGCCATAAAGAGTGCCCCAACAATAGGGGCTAGACAGATCATGAATTTATTAAGGGCATGACAAAGAGCCTTGGTCTTCCTTTTTCCTTAGGAAAGCAAGGTTTGCAGTTCCATGTCATGTTGCATAGACCCACATGCATATCTAATTAGATATCTATGTAGAGCAATCTTTGAGCTTGGCTCTTTAACCCTGAAGAGCACAATCAGTCGTTTTTTTGCAGCTCACTTTTTGGCTCTCACTGACAGTACTTTTTTAGAGTCAGTCACCAGCCCTTGAACAGCCATCTGAATGATGAACATACAGGTGGAATATTGATGAGATTAAGTGCTCACATCTGATGTAGAAATTAGATAGATAATTTTTCATTTCTAAAGTGTTCTGCAAATATTAAAGGTCATTAAAGTGAAATAAAAATAAATTTGTCTTTATGGATTGCTGCTCCTTTATGTCCCAGTCTTGCAGATAGCTTTATGTAGGCAGGCAATTTTGTTTAAGTACAGCTTGTTTGCTGACTTCTTGCAAGATTATAGATTTCAACAATGTGAAAATGTCAATACACATATCCTGCTTTTTCCATGGAAATGAATTTTTTTTTCAGTCAAAGCAATTATTTACTTTCTTTAATAGAAGTGCAAGACTGACTTTTTTGCTCATGAGTGAAGCTGTCAAGTTATGCTTCTTACTTGAGTAAAACTTCTCCATGAAGAGAAAGACATATGAAGAACTCCTCAAAAGAAAAAAATTGTTTCTTTCTTGTGAGTGCATGGATGCAGACAGAGGACACTGTACCAGATCACTTACATCTCTACTCTTGTTGTCAGTGCGAAATGAAATATAGTGACAGAAATATTTCAATATTGACTCTTTTTTTTCAACAAAATATTTATTTAAGGAAGATGGGGGAATTTTATTATATTCCTTGTTGAAACTTTTATGATTTGATTTGCAGCTATAAAGCTTATAAAAAAAAAAATCTCTGTTCAGTGCCCATAATCTAACTAAAATGTCCCATAAATAAAATAGAGACCCATAATATTCCTTCATACACCTCTGATTTCAGTATTTCCAGGGCCAACAGAACTATTTGTTTTATATTGGTTTGGTAGATATACAGGGCTGAAATTTTCTTGCTCACTGTCATCTGTAAATAATAATTTGTAAAAGTGTCATAGATTTTCTTTTTACATATTTATTCTGCTGTGAATGAGAAACAGAATATATACAGTCCATAAATGTAATGAGGGGGACAAAGTTCACTGTCTGCATATAATTAATTCAATGTTATTTTTTTACTCCAGTATTTCCATCCCAAGGAAAGGAAATATTTTTTCTTAGTTGATGCTTATGGTTTTGAGCTGCTTGTTAAGGAGTACAGAAGGAGAGAGAAGGAAAAAGGAGATATAATTTTGTTGGTAGGATATGTCACTTTGACTCTGCATATACTCTGACTGTTATTCTAAACAGGAAACACTTGGATTTTTTGTATGGCAAATGAATTTACTTATCTGAATGGCAGGCACTCAAATTAGTACGAAAGGTTTGCAACAAACACTTGTGTTTCCTCCCTTAGTGAATACGGACATTTTTAATGGCAATGTTCTGCCACCTCTGTTCAACAGGGAGCACTTCAGTACCTCCTCTCCAGCACCAGCAGCCCTCAGCAGCTGCTCTCTTCCTGTGTGCTGGGCTGCTTTCTGCCCTCTTCCCAGGAGCAGAAGGAAAAGCACAGAAACTGAACCTTAGAAATCATCCACTGGTTAGCCTATTATCACCCATGATGGACTAATCCTACATATTAATTAAATATAGTGAATTCTGTTTAATATCTGTTTACCAAATGTTTTGGATAATTTCTAATAGTTTTTATGGTAGAGCCTTGCTTTTCATGAAGCCCTTAGGTTTCACCAGTATAATTTCCTTGCCTTCCTGACTGCACTGTTCAACATCTTTCTTTTGCTTCGTTTCTTCATGTTTTACAGAGCTGGCAGAGCATAGACATAGTTCAGATTAATCAAAGAAACTTAATGCATCTCTATGGCTTAAAAGAATGTTTAAGGCTCCAGTACTTTTCTTTCTTAAGTTTAGGAAATGAAGCCTTATATTTATTTTTCTTTAAAAGTTAGATGAAGTTCTTCTGTTTCTGACTCTTTTTTCACAGAAGGTTTTCTGTTTGTTTTTTGCCTTTCTGAGTCATCATGAAATCAGGCCCTTAGGAGAGTAGCCTCTTTCTCACAGTTTCCAAAATAATTAGTATATTTTGTTTAAAAAATCTGACTTTAATATTACTCCAGTAAGTAGAGATTTATCTCCACATTTTCAATTGAATAAAATGAGCTTTAAAAGCAACTCACTTCAATAGTCCTACCCCTGGAAGAGGTATAGAAAACCATAATTGCAATTTGTATTACATATGTTCAATGGGGCTATGATAAAATTGTTTATTGTATGTCTGAGAAAGTACAGTAATGTGTGTACGTCTTTAAAAAGCTATTTTAATCAAATGTGCACTGTCCACAAAATGGTTTCTCTTTAAATTTTCACTTTTAACTCTTAAAAAAGGAAAAAAAGCCTGTTGCTGATACACTTTTCCCCAAACTTTTCGAAATGGAACTTTTTATAGCTTTCATACTGTAATTAGCTCTTTGTAGATATAAATGAATCTTTGGGGAAATAAATGCATACCATTCTTGGGACTCATCAAGTTTTTTTTTTTTTTCTTCTTCATCATTTCAAGTTCAAAAAATGTTTTGGAATCATGTATCACATAGTGCCACTTCTGACCACATAGTGCTTTTGTTTTCAATGATTGTAATTTCTGAGATTACAATAAGAAAAGAGGGTTTCAACCCAGTCAGTAGACTGATCTAAAATCTGTTAACACAGTAGAAAATCTTGCAGTTTCTGCAGACAGTTTTGAAACAAACCAGGAATGAATGTTTTTGTCTTTTAAAGTTTAATTTAAGTACAGGTACTTTCTGTCTCCTTTCCCTTTAATTTCAAGTTGTCTACACAGGTTTTATATGAAAAAGAGAGACAGAAATTGCTGGAACAATATTCAGCAGCTGTTGGCTTTTGAGTGAGTAAGCCTTTTACAAAAACACTCTTCAGAATAAAATATTGTTATTTAATGTTAATGTTTAGACGTTAATGGTATATTGCTGATAGTGAAAGAAGTCAGGGAATTTTACTGTACTCACTCCCATAGTTATTAGGAGCAATATGGATACTTCCACTGAGGAAAAGGACAGTGATCTAAACTATTTTCCTCTCTGGTTTTCCTCTGGATCCAAGTGATTCTTGAACTCTATAGCAGACTTAAACTGTTGCTACATGAAGCTGCTGTATAAACTCTTATACTTCATATTTTTATTGCATCACATTCAAATGATCTTTTGCACCTTGATTTTTAATTTGCTAATCCGTGACTAGCAGGAAGATTTTTCTGTGTTTAAATACATTTTCCTCCTCTTAACATGATTAAGTATGAGATATTTTGCCTTTGCCCTCTCCAAGTTGTGCTGGAAGCAGATGTTAATATTTTATACACAATTTTCCTTAACCCATAATTGGCAATAAAGACAAAATAATGTAATGTTTCAAGATTCCTCAGTATTAACTAATTAAACCAGCAGCAGGCCTCGAGCATGGGACAATGGCAAACTTTCAGATGAATTAATTTTATGGAAGACCAGCTGAGTAATTGGACTCCAATTACAGGCTGTTTAGCTCCCTCATCACCTTCACATATAATTAAATTCAATTGGTTGATACAGCTTCTATTTTTATGAGGGCACTTACAAGCTTTTTGAACCCCACTGTGACTTTGGATCTAGGCCAATCAATTATTACTCATTTCTCTTTCAAATGGAAATTCTCTAGATTAGTCATATCTTCTATAATGCACTGCTGGCATTTAAAAGATCTGTCTATAGCACATTGCAGCTGAGAAATGGACGAAGAGAAATGTTTATTGATATTTTTGTTCTACAAACAATATATAGGATGCACATGTATATTTGTTGTTGATTTTGATAAACAAAGGCCATATGTTATTATGAACTGTCTTGAGAGATATGATGCTACATCTCTTGAGAGATATGATGATACACAGTGCATCATTATATTTGCAAATGCCATGCTTATTCATGTTACAAATAATTACTGAAATCACTCATTAGATCTAAAATTGTCTTTATTGGCATGTAAAAAGTAAGTAATTATGTATAGCTATCTGCAAATCCTTTAGTAGTCCTGTTTTCCATCTTTGATTCCTTTTCAAATTAAATTAAAACATTGTTACTAACTAAAACAAAAAACTAAAACCCAAAAAGCCGTAAATTACTGCTTATCAAGTGGAAAAATTAATGCCCCTGATCCATAGGTTGCTAAATAGTTTGTCTAAAAGAAAGAGAAAATATTTATATTTTGAGAATGCTTGAACCCTATCTTAAAGCACTTGGCTTTGAATTAGTCCATATTTTCAAATGCAAACAGAACATGAATTAATAAGTGTTCTTGTAGCATTTCACCCATAACTAGTCTAGAAGGAGATTAAACAAAGGACTAGAACTGATATGGCACTTTTGCCTGTTCTTAGTATATTGCTTCCAGTGTATTTATTTCCAAAGAGAGCAATATATCATCATTAATAAAACAAGAAGCAGGGAAGCAGTAGTGACATCAGTGATCTTTTCCAGCTCTACTGAGTGATCAATAAAGAAAAAGGCAGTGTCAAATGTGAAATATTACTTTTCTTTAGACCTTTCAGTTAGGGAAATATCAAACCTATTTCTTCAATCCTTAAACTCTTGAATTTGAATACAAACCATTGATTAGCTATGTAAAAAATGACGTCGAGGCACGCCAAATTACAACAAAGGCTCTATGAAACTGTGTTACTACTGATTGACTAGCAAAATAGAACATTAATGATTAATGGGTTTGTAATAAATACCAGAGAAGTAGTGCTCACTACTTCCTCTTTTGGGGTTTCATTTCCCACAAGAGCAGAAAATTCACCTCTCAAAACAGCAGGGAGTTCTCCTCTTGGGCTTTTTTTTTTTCTTTTTTTTTTTTATTCCTCCCACAAAATTCAGATAGTATACATTAGAAAGTGGCTGCTTCAGATCTTCACTGCTTAATTTTTTTCCTGATTATTCTATAACTGAAAAAAGAAACCCATATTTTGAAAAAAAACCTTTACTTTTTGTACAGGCATATGATATACAGAGAGAAGAAATATAATAAAAAGATTCCTGAGGAAAAAAGTTTTTCATTGTTTTAAATATGTGACCATCATATTAGATGTTATCAAAATATGTTATTAATGATAGTTGATTTTAATATTTTAGAATGAAGCAAAGGTGGTAGACATTAAAATTATATTACATCCAGGTTTGTCTTTTGTTTGTTTTGCTTGCTTTTCTTTCTGAATATCTAAGGATCCACTTTAAAAGAAACTAAGGAGTTCATGTATGCTGATTCATCAGTATGCTGATTTTTCCTGCAAGAATAAATGTTTAATTACAACCACCATCAATGTTGTAAGTAAAGGTAGAAAACAAATTTTTCATATATGCCTCCTGTTTTAGGAGCATCACAGATGCTCTCATTCAGATTAAACAGGCTCTGACAATGTTTTTAGTGTCCCTTGTCTAACATGTCTACCATCTATTAATCCAGTTGGTCCCCTCAATGTCACCACAAGTTCATTAATACTTTATTTCTGCTAAGAAGACACAGCATTTATGCAATAAAGAGCATAACTAATAAGATAGTATGGACCACTGCACTTCTAGGAGAGAGAAGGAAATTAGTAGTGCTGTCACAGACCTAATATCAACTCACTTGAGGTAACAGTCAGGAAAGAAAACTCTCTAGATATTATTTTTTTTCCAAAGGCTAGATGCTTTAAATCACAGTGTTCATTAGACTTAGTCATCATTTCATCGTTTTGCTTCATCAAGCCTCTTGTTCCACATGTGTTTTGAAACACTTTTTTCTCCCTAGGTGGGTTGGCTGAGATCAGAATGCACAATTCGCATTCCTTGCAGAGAGAAAGTCAGAATTGATTAAGTTTAGAAGACAAACTGCACAGAGGGACAGAAAGGAAAGACCTCATTCAGGGTATAATTTTACAGGATTTGTTATTCGTAAGTGAACAGCCACCTTTTCATGGATTTCTTTCTGAATAATGACAAGAATTAAAAAGAGAGTAAGTTGGTTTACCAGTACAGTTACTCAGGAAATATAAGCAGGTATTAGAGGTCTAGTGAAAACACAACCAGTACCATGAAGAGGGAAAAAAAAAAAAAAAAAAAAGCCCAGGAGAAGCATTTCCCACTATTTTTAGAGGTGAATTTTCTGCTCTTTTGGGAAATTAAACCGAAAATGATTATGATCTGGCCCTGGCATATATTGACCAAACCATAACCTCATTAATTGTTCTCCTGCCAACCAGAGTTTTTGCATACCATTTTTCCCCCTTTCTTTCCCTAATTCATGATTGAGAGCATACTCACTCCACATTTTGCGAAATACCTTTAAATATAAGAAAAAAAAAATCAAATCAGAAAGGCAAATTCTTTGCCTCCAAATGTGTTTTCTTTAGAGGTTAATCAACAAGCACACTGTTCCTTTAATGGTATTGCTAATCTTAAATATTGACTGCCATTCTGCACAGCTTTCAACAATGCTAAATGAAGAAAACTAAACAATAAGAGAAGATAATTGAAAAATGACTGAAACATGCCTAGTCTGTGTATTTAGAAGAACCTAGCTTTCTGTTATGTAAATGAAAGGCACTTAGGTATGAGGAGAAAACCTTGTATTTGAATACCTTTTAAGTTTAATCCGTGCTATACAGTGTGTTGGCAATGCAGCCTGTTGTGTCTGTGGCTTCGGAGACACTTTAACTCCTAATTGTTGATACCATCAATGTTCCCCTCCAAAAACATTCCTCATATACAGTACAACAAAGAACAGTGTGTGCCCATGGCCCGAGCTTAACAAAGTGCATTGAGAAGGAGGCTTCCTGGGCAGAAAAGCACATCAATAACACAGTGGGAAGTGGCACCAACAGAAGGTAAACACGGGTCAGTCAGGGAAAGCTTAGTAGGTGGTGGGGCACAGATCTTCACATACAATGAAGGGAATGACATCAGAGAGATTCATCTTTTTCTGTGCTTGAATTCTCAGTTATTAACTAAGGCATAACATCATACAGGACAACAAAGGCACAGAATCAGCCAGTTTTTGACTGCCTCACAGATGGCACTTAAATGTAGATTTCAGTGCTGCTGAGAGAATGACTGTGGCAATTGTGTTAGCTGAACCGTTCAGCTCAGGGAAAACAAAACAAAACAAAAAAAGTAATGCATTAATGTTCTGGTTAAGTAAATATTATTCAGACATGTAAGCCACTAGGCTTACCCATTTCTCTGTCATTATTTATTAGGTACATGTGAATGGTGTATAAGAGTTTCAAATTCCCAAGCATAATTTTTCTGTCAAGGACTGGCAAAAAAACCAATAAAAAATAGTTGTTCCATGTATGTAGCTGCTTATATTTTATAGCTGAGCAGGAAATATATTTTTTAAATTTATTTTAGCTAGATTTAGCAAGAGATGAGTCTTCTTTACAAAAGAGGCTTTTCTTTTCCATGCCACATTAAAGTGTATTCATCTGTAACTCTTTTTATCTCTGACCTTTTTCCTAATAGGGAAATTGTCAAGGAATAAGGAAGAATTTAAATGCCACTCATATCAGATAGGAAGATGATTTTTACAAGCTGCTTTGATTATGAAGAGTGTTTATTTATGGAACTGTTCACAGATTTTTAATGCACTATCTTGATTTTGATTAGTGCTTTATACTGCAATTTTAATTTTGCTCACAAAATTTAGACAAGAGATTCCTGTATATTAAACTTTTTGTTTTTTTAAAAAGGTTTTGTAAATGCCATGGATTCTTCACTGCAGTGGTATCTAAGTTTTTTTGACTGTGCAACCTTATAAAAAAATTTTGAGCATGCACTGCCAATATATGCACATTTGTGTTTTCTGTAGAATTTTTATATATGTACTACTACACTAGCATATTATTGACATTCTAAAACATGCATAAAATGAGATATTAAAAATAATGAGACAAAGATGAAATCTGCTTTTTTTAAAAAAATACATATTATTTAATAATGATACAAAAAAATTGCTTCTGCACCCCAGAGGATTGTCTAGTGCACTCCATTGGGTACACACACCACTTTAGAGAAAACTTCCTTATTAACATCTAATAATTATTGAATTATAAAAATCAAAAACTCATTGCAGAAGGAATATCATACAACAAAATATATCGCAGGTTTATTAATTTTATCCCAACTTAAGGGCCTTTTCCAAATTTTTGAAGTACTAATTTAGTGGAACTTTCTGCAGACCCTAATTAGCTTCCCAATGAGACCTTTGTCCAAATTAAATATCCATAACTGCAAAGGGCTATGATTTTGCAAGAATGGAAGACTAAAATGGAAGAAACTGTGAGGTACATGCTGGAAAATATGTTACTTAATTCTCAGCTTTGTTATAGCTCCAGTAGTGAAGTAAAAACAAAAATCAAAGTAGATTTCCAGGCCCACATTGTAAATCTGAAATTAGGCCACCTGCATAAGAAATCTTAGCTATCTAGAAAGTCAGTGAGTCAGTCTTTTGCTCAGACCAGCAGCATATGCTTTTCCAACTGCTTTCATTTATCAGAATAAATTAATTTGTTTATCCAAAGAGTTCAGGAAATTAACTAATTCATTTGATATGGATTTTCAGATGACTAAAACCCAGTACTGACACTGGAGATCTGAGATATTTAATGAAGAAGACCAAAGGGTAGAAACCTACTTGATGGAGGCTGTTACATTGTAGTGATGACTTTTGCCAAGTGAGCAAAGTCCATGACTGTGTTTGAAAAAGACCTGCATTTATCAAAAGTAATTTTAAAAAATGAGAATACAATCCTCTTGCTATTTATATTTTGGTTGTATATCTATTAAGTATGTATGGCTCTTATTTGTACAAACAAACCATACAGAGAGGGTGCAATGAGGAACTACCACAAAGAAAGCTTCTTGCTGGAATCAGGGGCCTATGAGAACTGAGTTCTATAGTTCAGAGCCCCATAAGATGGATGCTTCAATTTGCTATCCTCTGGAAATATTTTATTCCACTGATTTTTTTTTTTATTTTAAGTATTGTTATTTTAAATATTCACAGCTGAAAGAGATGAAAATGCTTAGAAGAAAAAAAGAACACAAGAGATCAGGAGGAGAATATAATTTAAACGCTTAATAGAAATTTCTGAATTTGGAAACCTATGTTCTTTATATAGTCAGTGGAATTTTCCTAGAGAGATTTGCAGTATCTAAAGGTTAGAAATCAATCTCTGGAGGCTATAAATAAAGAGCCTAATTAAGGTGCCCACATTGATATTATTATCTCATATTACTCTTGCTCGTCTTTTAGGCTGACCATTATAAGTACCTTTATAAAACCATTGATTTCTCATTTCTAAATAGCAGGTTGATTTGAATATTTCATGCTTCATGGATGTTGAGAAAAGCCAACCAAGGATAAGGAAGATCTGGGATTAACAACACAATGCATTGCTTAAGGAAAGTTAATGCAGCTAAAATGGTAATATCTTTCCTGAAGATATCTTCTGGGTTCTGATTACCTCCTCTGAGAATTTTATGAAAATATCTTTGTCAGTCATTACTTTCCCATGCCTTCAAATCCAGAAGATAACACAAAATTAGTTTGCATTGGAAGTATTTTCTATTATCTATTGGTTGAGAAATCATTAAAGAAGCAAAAAGTAGACAAAAAAAAGGTGCTTTGCTGCATCTTAGAAGAAAAAAATCCAACAAAATT
Organism: Vidua chalybeata; assembly: GCF_026979565.1. Lineage (NCBI taxonomy): Eukaryota > Metazoa > Chordata > Aves > Passeriformes > Viduidae > Vidua > Vidua chalybeata. The sequence continues at coordinate 36,907,285 of NC_071531.1, read as the reverse complement.
CAAGAAAAGATGAAAAGCTTTTATCTCAATGAGCTTAAATAATATAAGAACTAATGGAACTAAGATACCTATACCTGCAGTTTTTACTTGAAATGTCTATGGCAACAACATGTAAGATACATTGATTTAGCATGGGCATAACATGGAGACATGGAATAACCATCTCCATGAGATTCTGCATGAACTGCAATCAATCAGCAATAACAGGTCAAAGCTGCAGCATGTTCTCTTTGTCTATGTAAAGATATTGCTGTTGCTGTCACCTTAAACCTCTATTCTCCATATATGGATTTATTTCATCCTTATATTTCATCTAGTCAGCATAAGATTTCTGCAGAATGGAGACTGCATTTTTTTAACTAGAAATCTGAATGCAGTCCTGAGGGCTGAATAGGGCCCCTGATTATTCTTGTGATATAGGCAAAAAAAAAAAAAAAAAAAAAAAATACAACATGCTTTCTTCAAGGTTAAGCTGTAAGTTTCCATAGACATAATTTCACATATAGGTGGGGACATTTAAGAATCTAATGATTTTACAAGGCACAGAAGTGACTGTGGGAAATCCAGATACCATTTCCAGTTTCCATGCAGAAACTCAGCCACTGTTACTAGCATGATCATATTTCCATCTCCTCAGTGAAGCACCTGGTATCAATAGTATAAGGTGAATCCTGTTTATCAAGGAAACCATACCATGTTCATGCAAAGGCAGAGAAAAAGTCCCACTGGCTACATAAAATTTTATTAAATAAAACAATATCTGATTTGTAGTAAGTGGAAGGTATGACTTCATGGACTAACTAACAACTTTGCCTAAGCAAAGTTTATGAGTGACTGAGAAAAAAAGATGTTAATAGATTTTTTCATTTATCAACAAAAGAATAAAAAGATTGTCCAGAAAAATTGCTAGTTGAAGAAAAATGCTGGATTTTTAAAATTTTATTTCCTCCACGTTTTTTTCCTCTCTTCCTTTCCCAACCCCACCACAGGATAAGATTGCTCATGATAAGATTGCTCAGATACTTTTAAAAGAAATATTTTTTTATTTATCAGTTTGGATAGATCATTGCAAAAAAGTGGATTTAAAAACATCAAATACCCTTTTTAAATCTAATCTCACTTTTTATTTGGCTGCAAAGCTTTCATTTTGATTTGTGGAAACAGGTAGCAAAGTCTGCTTAATGACAGAAAATTATTGAGAATAGTTAAATCTAAATGTGGCTGTAAACACTTGTGCAAAGAGCACTGAATAAGGAGGTCATCAAATGAAGAGGTGACAAATTTGTGAATGAAATTACTTTTGCATGAAGTAATAAATAAAAATAGTGCTAACAATATATGTGAATAGGAGAATCTAAATTATTTCTAATTGCAAAGAAACTCTGCGAGTCATTTCAGATCTCTGAAACTGTCAGCAATGGTCAGAAAAAGACCTTGTAGAAATGCCAGAAGAATGGCAAGTATGACCAGGTATGTCTGGGGAGGCTAAATAGATTAAAACTTTTTGTTTAGAAATGATCAGCTGAAGAAAGGAAGCAATGCATTAATAGTTCCTTTTAAAAATATATCCCAGACATTATTAATTTGGTGAAGAACTGAAATCTGGAACTCATTGGCACAAAGTGACAGGAGGGATGTTAAGTATCAGCAGGTGTGGGCAGTGCAGTATGAGTAGAGAGAGCCACTCATCAGTATATTAAAATGGTGGGATCCGTATTCAATATTCAGTAAAATATCCAAGTATGCTACCTACCAGAGACTGAAACAGTTAGTAATTCTATAATTTTCCTCTCTGTTTTTCTTTGTTTCTTTCTTAATTGTTTCCTTGGTTGTTTGGGGTTGTTTTAGTTGTTTACTTTCTTTTTTTTTTTTTTTTTCTTTTGTACTTCTTGCCTTAGATATCTCTTACTGATGATTAACATCAGAGATATGATATTTGCATGTGGGGTTCCTTGTTCTGATCAAGCATGTCTGTTCTTATCCTATTCAGATTTCTGTGCATAGTATTTAAAAGTTCTGAAAAAAAAAAAATCAAAAATTCAGAAAAAAATCAGAAAAATATATGTAAAATACATTTTTTTCTATGCCATTTCAGCCTTAACTGCCTCTGGGAAGTTTACAAAAATCTAAACTTAAGTTTAGATTGACTCATAATTTTCTATTTTTTGTTCAAACTTTTCTACTCAGACTAATTTCATAATCACTTTGATGTATAAATACAGATGCATGCATTTTGTACATAATGTGTATGCGTATGAATGTGTATTTATGGAATGTATGAATGTGTGCATGCAAAATAGGTTTGATTTCACTGTTAGTGAAATATCTTTTAAATTAATAGATATGGAAAAAAACCTCCATAGGTATCACAGTTAGTCAAAATAAACCCAAAACATTTCTAAACAAACTCAATTTGAAAGGTGTTTGCCAGAAAATTAGACTCATGTTTATGAATAAGTATTAAGCTGAGCTATAAATTCATATCTAATGCTAAAAAAAATTAAAATCCATGTGCCATTAATTGCATTACATTTTCAGGTTTGACTTGCTGATAGTTTGCATTAAACATTTCTAAAACTCTTTTCTATGTAGCTCAAAAAACAAGCCAGAAATTCTCTGGATTCATCACAGCTTATCATGTTACAGTTCCTTTCTGGAATCTGAAACATGGTTTGACTCTAGTATTTGGTGTTAACATTTCAAATTTAGTATTTTGGAAAAGTCCAAACTAGTTTTATCTTCCAGTGCAACAGTATATTTGCCTCTGAGTCTTTCAGAATTACCACCCTCTCCAACACTGGTTCATTTCAAAGAACGTAATTTTCAAAATGCTAATGGATTAATATTGTAGCTTTTCAGGAAGTGCTTTCCTTTTACAATGGTATTTCTGGGACTCCTACAGTATTTTATGGCAGTAATTGCAGGTTAAGCCTGAGAAAGGAGGGAGGGAATACCCTATAGAGAGATAACATTTCACTAATAAAGAAAAAATACTACAATATCTTTTCACAAAAAACTTTACCACAGGTGCATTTTCTGTAAGAGAACATATACTTCCAAATTAGAATCATATTATTTTCTTGCATCCATAAAATTATACTTGTTAGTCTTGGCATCTATAACCTTAAAGAAAATATGCTTCTCAGAAATACTATAGAGTAGCTAGTGGTTCTGGAAAAAGTAAAACATCAAGGGAACTTTCAACTTAATATATATTGGCACCTCATGACATTTTAGGCAGTACTGCTTATTCAAGGAGGTAAGGAGATTTTGAAAGACCATTTAGCAAAAATCAGTCTGGTGGTGGATTTATAAACACAGTATGTTATAACTGTCTGACAGAAAGATAGAAATAATATCCCATTTGCCATCAAAGCCGCTCCAAGAATGAGAAAAGGAACAATTCTGTCTGGGCATGGTCAGTTTTAATTTTGACAAATTCTCAGAGCTCATCAGATTGCCAAATGACACTGAGAAAGAACAGATACACCCCCTTCCTACCCCTCCTTTCCCTTCTTGGTTCCTTAATATATTGGACCGTTTCCATCAGTCAATTACACTACAGAACATTGTTGTCATTGGCAATACTCTCAAAGAGAAGGATTAAACAATTTGGGTTCAGAAGCACGTTGCACTGTAAAAATCAGACTTCCATGAAGTTTTTGCCTTTCAGTATTTAGGGTGCTCAGACACCATTGGAGATTGAGCTCAATCATTTCATTCACTAATAAGAGGATATGGAGTCAGACCTAACTGGACAGACATCTGTTGCAGAATCAAATTGGAATTCTTTTTACATATTAAGCAGTTCAAGAGAAATAAAACTAATGGGTGTTGGGATCTAAAAGGTGAAATAACGACAAATGGGCACTGTCTTTTCTTTACTAGCTAAGTTTATCAAATATGCTCCTTTTTACTTTCTATACTTTGCATTTTGATTGCCATGGAGATGACAAAACTATCAGCTGGAATGAAGAAGTAGTATTAACATTTTACCAGATATTGAATTATTAGTTAGTAAATCAAAATGCATTTTCATTAGTAGAGATATTTCACCAAAGCAATGTAATTTAGGGAAAAGCCCAATGTTCATGGATTTTTGGTTTGATTTTTTTTTTTTTCAATTCCTTTTTCCTGGAAGACAAGGCAATTTGTTTCAGTTCACTTTATTTTCTTTTGTAATTATTATCTTCCCACTGTTATACAGAAATGGGCAAATAATTCTCTTGGAAACATATTAGAGACAAATATTATAACATATTTGGCTACTTTTTTTTCAGGTTTTACATAACTATAAATAGCAACTGCATTTAACAGTATTAGAAAATCCGTGTATTAAGAGTTACATTTCCACAGATATTGTCACACAGTTGATTTTATGCCTTGGGTTAATAATTTTGTAACAATTTTAAAATAATCAATTTACAATCAGTGTTTTCCAGAACTCTTATTCATAAGTCCCCTCAAATTTTCAGTTTATGACTCTTAGTCACAAGGATTCAGACACAAAGAATTTAGGTCAGAGTTGAAACCTGGAAAGATCTGTAAGATCAGAACAGATTTTAAAGAGACAGTCTCCTCTAGTTGTGCCAAAATTCCTCTCCCAGCAGTGGATTGATTATGCCCTGCTGAATAAAAGTGTCTCTTTTTATTGTCAGGTCCATGAAAAGCAGCAGCAACATTTCAAAACCAGGGGAAAAAAGGATAAAAAAGAGGGAAAAAAAAGCAGGAAAAGTCTCAGTTAGACTTCACATCAAATATTTCCAATACTTTTGCTTTTCTTTCATCATGTACTATATAATTAAGTTATTTTTATTTACTCTTCTGGATTAGTTTTAAAGTATAAATGTGAAGGCATAATGGGAATAGCTGCTAACAATTAAAAATCCAGGCTAAAATGCATTAATCTCTAGAATGGTAACACCAAGTGAAACACATCTTCATTTTGCCTTGGTAACATTAGAAACAAGTTCATGTAAAGGTAGCTTTCCAAACCACAACCAAGAAAAATAATAAAATAGGATTGAAGAAGATCACTGAAATTACTTCTTTGTTGAGTCATGTAGGCAGTGGCATAATTCAAGACATTTAAATATCACTGGTTATTTAATTATATTGTGTTGTGTAGTTTTTTGGTCAGTAGCTACAGTCTGGTTGTCAGTTTGGGAGGTTTTGTTTGTTTTCCTTCCAAGGAAGCAAAATATTTTTTTGAATTATGCATTCATTTATATTCAGAACCTCTCTTTTCTGGATGGCTAGTCCAAAATTATTCAGTGTCTCTTTTCAGAAGTTTGATCTGGAGACTTCTGCAAAAAATTTTGTCTTGTATGAAAGACAACAAAGAAGATAAATGGGGAGAGATTTGGTAAGGAAATATTGGTAAAAATATTTTACAATAATGTGTAGGATACTGCTAACTTTTGCCTTAAATAACTGAGAACAAATATTTGAAATAAGTGCCATATTCCTTTTTCTTTTTTAAACCAAAACAGCTGCTATAATTAGAAAAAAATACAAATATAATAGGCAATGGAACAAAAGAGAGGCTCTCATTTGCTGAAGGATAGTCAGAGAGCATGTTTTGTACCTGACTACAGAATATTATTACTGCAAATCAGGATCAATGTCCCATGTGATGTGATCTCCATTTAATATATTTTTTCCTGATGTCATGCCTGTGCTATTACACTAAGTAAGCCATGTTGGTCTGGAGACCTACATTTGTAATTGCAAAAAAGCCATAGGAAAGCAAGATCATGGTCAATCTTACAATGCAGTTACATTTCTGAAAAAAAGATTGCTTTTCTTTTAATTTTCTCAACAGTTTGATTCCACTCCTTTATTAATTTTTAGTCTAGTATTGTCACTTGTGAAAAGGTTCTTTACTCCAATCTATGTTAGGACACAGCTGAAAAGATTGAATCAAATTCACTCCTGAGGCAACTCTGTTAATTTCAAAGGAGATAAATTGCAAGTGAGTTTGTCTAATGAAGATTTGCTCAACATCTGTTAACAAAAATAAAATATTTCCACAATTATAGGTCCTGGCAAAAAGCTATTTGAATGATATAGAAAAATTGTAACATATTTGAAAGAAAAAACCACATATAAGTAACATATGTACGCATCCTTTCTAATGCCCTTATATTCTTTAATTTTTGCTTCCACTAATTGACATCTGACTTTAGGATTACTCTTGAAGCTTGAAGCTATGTTCTAATTAATCAGGGTAAGAGCACTGGTCTATGAACTTCTCTACTACTTAATTCCTCCTTGCTTTTTTCCCCCTGTTTTGGCCTGTGTTAACCAGGCACAATATGGGAGAAAACAAGGTCAGGCATTGTCCATCACAGCCTGTGTGGCCAGACCACCCCACTGTGAGGGGAGAAGAGACACTGCCTTCAGGACCAGAGAAAAGGCACCCTCATCCATTTTTGTATTAATACACACGTGATATTTATGGCCATGGAGAACCAACACTGGGTAGAAGCCTGCTCATGATTAGCAAAGGTCAGTTTAGTGCTGCCATGATATCTAAAACTGTTTTTTAAAAAATATTCTCCCCTGTTCACTGATGGAGGTTGTGAAAACTCCCTTAGGCTTTCCAGTTTGCCTTCTTTTTTCTTTCTTTTACAGAATTTTGATAGTCTAATAGCAAAGTTTGAGCTCACAGGTCCTTATTTGGCTTTCTGTGAGAGTGATTGCCCTTTGTTTAAAAAGGAATCTTAATTGATGATAGAATATATACCTACAACATGTTCTCAGTCTGTTCACACATAACAGTGTGTATGTCCTAGAGAAATGTAAATGACAGAACCTCTGTTTCAGTAAAGTAATTACTGTCTTCACAGACATTGGTAAATGTAAAACTCCGTACAAATGATAATAGTTATTTCTACTATTATTTGCTTCCAAAGCACATGGTATATGTCCTTGGAGAGAAAGTTGTACTGCGTGTTCAGATTCAGAAGAAAGAAGCAAATTTCCTTTTACTTTTCTCTTGACTACCCGAAATTCAGACATCCATTAGTAGATATTTGCTGGTTATTTATGTGTCGGCTAAAAGGGGAAGATGCATAAAAATATGGGTGGAATTAAGATTCTATTTCTTGACTGATGTAGCTGAGATAGTTTTGAACAACAATTCCCTGTATTCACTTTAAAAGAAATGAGAGGAAAAAAATATTGCGAAGCATAAACTTTAAGGAATTTAGAGATTTTAGAGGAGCTAATTTTAGTTAGAGATAAGCCTTACTAGACTTAATTAAAATAAATGGGTAGGCCTTGATGAAGTTAAGAATTAGTAGTTAACTAATAATTGATTGCTTGTCAACTCAATGTTTAGTTATCTGGGTTTATAATGAAGAATATAGAAACTGAAAAATAGCTTTTAGGAAAATAAGACAATTGTGGGCCTCTTCTGTTCTGAAACCAACTGAAGACAGGGAATGGGCCTTCTACCAAGAGTTCATTTGTCATATTTGCATTGAAAAGGTAGAAAGGTCAGAATGAGGAAGACTTCATTTACTTCCTAGTTTTGGGACCCCTCCCCATGAAAGAGATCACCGACCCATTTAAAGGAACAAACTACACATGTTTAATAGCTTTTGAAATGATTAGCATACAAAGCAAGGAATGGGATGTACCAAAATTATGAATATGTATTTGTACTTTGGGTATTCAATACTTGTATAGATAAAAGGACTCTGTAATCATCTGAAAGGCGTGATGTATTTGGAGCTATCCCGCATACTGCCCGGCGTCTCAATAAACATACACTTTCTAACTTTAAATTGTTAGAGAGTTTTTGTCCGTCACAATTGGATATCAATACTAGGTCAATGTCCATATTTCTTTAATAAATCAATTGTCTCAGAAAAGTATCTTCTTCTCTCAGTTGATCAGAAACTTAGATTGTTCATTAACTTTTTCTAAGAAATTTTGTTTGCTGTTTTAAAAAAAAGTGTGAGCTTTGGTAAACACCTGTTATCCTTTATCTTTTCTTCTGTACATTTTTGTAGTTATTTTGATCATTTAATAGTTTTTCTAAATCAATTCTCTAGTGGTGAGTGGAAATGCAGATAGGTACTATATTTCAGGATTATATTTCTACTGTAGTGGTGGAAACAATTGATTCCTCTCAGATCTGGTCAATGAGGTACAAAGCTATATTAAAAATTTCTACCATTGTGTACCAACAGGCTTTCCCCCTCTTTGCTATGTTGTTGCCTCTAATATTGTGACATTGATTTCAGCAATGCATGGGCCTTTTCACAGAATCATACAACCACAAATTGGAAAAGGTCCTTAAGATCATCAAGTCCAAGTGTAAACATTACATTGCCAAGTTCAGCACTGAACCATGTCCCTAATTTTAATTTAATTTATCCCATTATCTTTCCTTGAGAGGCATTCCTCCTAGAAGAGTTGTCACAGAATCACAGAATAAGGTGAGTTGGAAGGGAGCCACAAGGGTCATTGAGTCCACCCCCTGGCCCAGCTCAGAACAGCCCCAAGATTCACACACACCCAAGAACACGGTCCAAATGTTTCTTGAGCTCTGTCAGGCTGGTGCTGTGACCACTTCTCTGGGAAGCCTCCTTGAGTGCACAGCCACCCTCTGGATGAAGAACCTTTTTCTAACATCTAAACTAAACTCTCCTGACACAACTTCAGGACCTTCCTCACTGGTCCTGTCACTGGTCACCATGGAGAAGAGATCAGTGTCTGTCCCTCCTGTGCCCCTTTCAAGGAAGCTGCAAACTGCGATGAGGTCTCCCCTCAGTCTCCTCCAGGTTGAACAGATCAAGTTATCTCAGCTACTCCTCATATGGCTTCCCTTCAAGGCCCTTCACCATCTTCGTTGCCCTCCTCTGGGAACTCTCTAATAGTTTAATATCTTTCTTACATTGTGGCACCGAAAACTGCACACAATATTCAAGGTAAGGCCACCCCAGTGCAGGGCAAAGAGGGACAATCCCCTCCCTTGCCTGGCTGGAGTTGCTGTGCCTGATGTCCCCCAGGCTTGTTCCTCCTGGCTGCCAGGGAGGGCACTTCTGGCTCATAACTTTTGCACTACTGTCATGTGCACAAAACAATGATATCAAAGCTGCTGTTAAAGTTGCAGTTTTATGGAAGTAAAACATGCCTTAGCAATATTTTCAAGATAAAAATAGGCTTAATCTTTAATCTTGCATATCACCTATGAATTGATATTTTAAATGCCTCACTGGAGAAAGTATTGCAGTAGTTTTATATTGATAGCACGGGCAACCTCTCTCTCTTCTTTTAATAATAAAGATGATTAAAGATATATGTAACAACTGCTATAGAAATTCTGTAAAATTTAATCAAATTTGACACAAAAACCCTATTGCTCTACTGAATAAAATGAAAATATAGATATGATCGTTTCAGCATGATCATGACATGGAGTTTTATACCTCTCTCATCCCAAACAAAAAGCTGTCAAGTGTTTTTCTGTGTCTGGGTAAGTCTCAGGCACAGATGAGAGCAAGCTGGCCAAGTTTTGTACAATTCAGATTTAAATGATTAGTGAGGGATGTGGAAAGCAACAGGAGGCTTTGGACAGGGTTATATCATCTCCTCTGCTTTGAGTATATGTGCCTGGTTTTTGTTCATGAAGTTCTCAACATAGGGATCTCATTAGATTTGCAGTTTCTTCTAGATGATCAAACAGTGCAATAGTACTAAGCCTTCTTGCTCCACCTGCATCTGGTTAAGAGCTTGTGTGATTTCCTCTCTGAGCAGAGTCCTTCTCTGGTGACTTAAAATTTTATTACCATAACGGTGGAATACAGCAAAAATAGAAAGACACCTTAAATTCATGCTAAGGACGTAAGTGACAGAATACAGCTGGCCATTAAATAGAAAGGAGCAATTTACAGTGAGCAAAATTATGTTTGTATATAAGGATATATGTATTGATGGCCATTTGACTTTGTTAAATTCTAAGGTCAGTTTAGGCTCGAAAAATGTCCAACTAACCTGGCAAAGATCCATATGGGACACATTCTCTCACAGTTCAATGTGCAACCAAACCAAAGACAGAAGTATAATCTGGAGTTCAAGGATATTTGTATCTGGATTGCCCTGAAATAATCAGATATTTTACTTTTCAGTTTTGCAATATAAGGGTTGTGACATTTGTTTATAATCTAATGCACTTGTACTGATTTTGGCTGGGATAGAGTTAATTTTTTGCTCGGAACTTGTATGTCTTTATGTTTTGAATTTGTGATGAAGAGCGTTGATAACACAGGGATGTTTTAGATGTTGCTGAGTGGCACTAACACAGAGTCAAGAGTTTTTCTGCCTCTCACTCCACCCCACCAGTGAGCAGGCTGGGAGTGCACAAGGAGTTAGGAAGGGGCACAGCTGGGACAGCCAACACCAAATGGCCAAAGAATGTTGTTCTTCATCCCATGCCATATGGTGTCACGCTCAGTGTGTAATGCAGGGGAAAGAAGAGGTAAAGGGGGACATTTGGAGAGATTATATTTGTCTTCCCAAGTCACCACTACATGCAGTGGATACCTGATTTCCTGGAGGTGGCTGAACACCTTTGTGTCCGTAGGAAGTGACAAAGGATTTCCCTTTATTGCTTTGCATGTAGCTGTCTGCAAAAGCAGTGTTTGCTTTACCTATTAAACTCTATTTCAACCCACGAGTTTTCTCACTTGTGCACTTCTGATTCTCTTCCCATCCTAGCAGTGGGGAGTAAGTGAGAAGTTCTGTGGGGCTCAGCTGCTGACTAGAGTAAAAAAATGACAGTACTCTATGTAGGATAGTAAATGTGTCACTTCTCTGGCTTTTAAAGTGTATTCACACTGTATTTTCTAACCCATGCTAACTTATTAATAGTAAATATAGGAGAATAAAATAAGGTCACCTATTTTTAATTTAATTTGCTTTTACATCTGAATGGAACTATTCTAAGTTTCCACATTATTGTCTTCCTCCAGTTCCCTTTGCCTGTGTTTAATAGCTCCTTAGTATGGGAAAATGATAGAGTTTTAAATAATACCTACACATCTGATATCGACAGATGAATCTACCCTTGAGTCAGAGGAACAAGGCAGAGGTAGGTTTTTCAAATGGTGCAAGCCACCAGCAAATTCAGTCAAATCTTGCCCCAACATCATAAGTTTTACATTATATAAGCACAAACTTAAGAAAAGAGATGATCCTTAGTTGAATTCACGAATATGCCTTAGAAGATGTCTCTTGTATACAGAGTAGTGCTTCTTTTATATTTGCTCTTTACACTCATAGATATTGAGTTTATTTCTGTGGGGTTTCCCCATCTCAGGTAAGTAATATGTCTATTTTTGTATAGTCTGAAGTCCAGTGATTGTGTCCTTTGACTAAGGATTTAATAAAATATAGATTGTTTTAATTTTTCAGTCTCTGTATCATAGCTAAACTATGATTGCTCTATCTACTCTTTTGTCCATTTTTAAAGTATAAAACCAGTTCCAGCAGCAGTTTTGGAGCATCCTAACACCTGGAGCTTGCTGTGCACCCTTTGAAAATTATGTTACCTTAAGTGCTTACTCATTCATTGTAGCAAGAATGGATCTTCTATACCTGACACAGTTCAGCAAGGAAAATGCAGGCACATAGAGAAATTTCAAGCACCTGGATATATACAATATGAGGGCAACTTGTAACTGCTGTCTCATTCTTCTTTTGGATATGGCCTTAAATAAATTGTATTTGCTTTACTCACCAGTTCAATACAATTTCAAGCTCATATTTCGTGTTGTTAGTTTCAGTTCCGTGTTCTTCTTATTAACAGCTGTGATGTTAAAATTATGTTGGGATTATATAATTTCCTCTTTTTAAGGTATTATTTAAGACTTTTCAATGGCTTTTGTTTTTTTTATTTTTATTGATCATTTCATGCAGAATGCAAAAACAAACTTTTCTGCCTGGTAGGGCATAAAAATTGGGTCATTCTACCATTTTCCCCACTGATTATCAGTGGTGCAGCCACTAAGTCAGTTAGAGGATGCTACCCTAGCAGTAAAAATGGCAATTAGGCAAAAAAAAAAAAGTTAAGCATTGAAGGCTTTTGTGAGAATTGCCTTGGACAACAAAGTGCTTTTGGAAGTTTTAACTAACTAAGCAGCATTATAATTATGTGGTCCTTACAGGATGTATCAGAAGCAAATGAATGCAGTAGTTTTATGGTGCTTTTTTGGTTTAGTTTCAGTTGGCTTTTATAATTTTTTTTTTTTTTTTTTTTTTTATGCAGAGAACAAACACCTGAGAACTCGCTGCAGATTTATTCAATTTAAAGAATAATGAGCATCATGGATCAGGTACTGGAAACAAGAAATATGTTGCAGTTGGAAATATGAGTCTGCTAATTCACATAAGTATTGCTACTTAGACGAAGGGTTTTCTTTATGTTGGATAGAAAATGGTTTCGCTTTCATAATTTCTTGACAAGGAGTCTAATTGTAATTGTTACCAGATGGGTAGTCTCAGGTGTATAAAGCAGGCAGCCTTCAAGAAACACTTTAATAATCTGACCTTCTCATTGGGAAAATTTAATCTATAGGCCCTGTAGGAAGTTGGTTTCCACAAATAATATATTGAGGGTAGAAGGAAACGCCTTCCTCAGATTCTAGTAAGTTTGTAAGGCTAGAATTACTCAGCTTGCCTTAATAGCACTAAACTTTATTCATGTCTGATATATCAAACTATTTAGGGTCATTTTCAAAACCAAATTTGTAATTGCCATTTTCCTGTAATCTGCCTGTCTAGCATAGCTGTAGAGAAGGAATTGCAGTGATCTCCTTATTTCTTTCTGCAGTGGATCGATACCAGTCAAAAATATCACATCCTTTAAATCTTACTAGCATAGGCAAGCTTGCTTCTTAGTCTTGTGGAATAGCTACAGTTTCACATGAAAAAGGTCAATCTTTAATTATTTTATGGAACATAAGTTTCAAATGAACTAAAGCAACATTATCTACACATTTGAGCTACCTCAGATGTCTAGCCAGCTGCCTGGCTACACAGACATTATGAATTCTTCCACACTAAATCATAGTTCCAAGCAGAATTTAGTTCTTTCTGATAGCTGGTGAATTTGTGACCTCCCTGGAACAGTTGGAGCTGTAAACCACTGAATGAATAAATGATGCATAACAGTAGTTTCTTCATCTATGACAGATGCAATAATGGCCTGAGCACATTTTTCAGGTAATATGAGTGAAAACTTTGTCCATTCTTCTATCCCAGAAGTCTTACTTTTTGGACTTTTGTGCTAGAAGTAGCATGCACTCTCTGCTTTTAAAAGCCTTTAAGAATATATCTACAATGGCTATAGCAAAAAGTATAAAACCTTATTTATCCTTATGGTAATATTAAGATCATTCTTATTTTCGGGTTTTTTAGCATGTTATACATATTAATTATATAATATCCAGTGACAAAAATTCCTTTAGACTTATTTTAGGAGAATCTCTTTTTCCAATTTTAAAATGTTTGCTATGCTAACAATGTTTTGAGCGTTTTTATGATTTCACACTTAATTTATATGACAGACATATAAAGCCTTTTATCTGTGACTGAAATATCTTCTGCTACTGTGAAAAGTGCTAGTTGTATTGCCAAGTTTGAAACTAGGACTCAAGCAGAGTATTCAGTTTTCACTGTTTATTGGCGTTGATTTACTTGTTTTCATATAGTATTCCTCTTGAAGTTTTTTTGTTTTGGTGGGGTTTTTTTGACATTTAATTGAAGGAGTTTTATAGGTTGAAGAGATTTCATTCCTTTAGACAACCTAGAAAGTCTTTCCATTTACCAGACATAAATTCATGCCTGCTTCTGCCCTGCCTCCACAAAGGGGCAAGATCTTGATGTAGAACCCCCTCTTCCCCATATCTAGGGAAAGGAAATCCAGGAAAGGGATCTGGACAGATTTAGAAAAAGTCTTGGCTCCTACGCTATCCTTATTTAATGATCTTAATCCTTGCTGGTAGGTTTGACATAGATACATTCTAATATTTACTTTTAAATTGATTATCTGCTAGCAAGATTATTTGCTGTATTTGGTACAAAGTGTAAGGACAAAAGATACGTAGAAATTAATTTAACTTTAGTTTAAATGCCTGTTGACATTAAAGCCTGTTACACAGGGACTCTTTCACTAGCAGGAGATACCAACAGGCATATAACCCCATGAAGTTTTCCCTTTCTTGTCTGCATATAGAGGATAGGTTATACAGTGAAGTTATAACCAAAGGAGTCCTATTTATCAAAAAAATTATTGTCCAATTATTATCCAATAATTATTTTACATTAAAAAATGTAGGGTTTTTTTTCAGATTGGTCTATTCCAATTTAATTAGTTGTTTTAGTGTATAATTTTATGTGTTTTATTTGGTCAGGTTTTTCTTTTCAATATACATTGAAAGAAAAAAAAGTAAAATTCTGGTAAGAAATGAACACATACTTGTAGACAATTCTAGAGTACTAAAAATCCTAGAATGTCATCATCTGCTGATGTCTACATAATCTGCTGTATTTAGGTAATGCTTGGGAATCCAAATGAGTTATGATCCTTCTCAGCCACGTGGTGTGAGGTAGAGCTAAAGTATTTTCTTGTTCCAGTTGAGGTGACAGTCTTTGTACTGAATGCAAATGAAAACAGAGCACTGCAAAGAGACCATGAGACAAACACTGCTTAGCAATATAGACTATGTTTTACTGCACCAATTGCTTAGGGGTTTTGGTTTCTTTTATGCATCATAGCCAATAACAGCTTTAGGAAGAGAATTGATGGTGGATTACAAGGTAGCTCTAGGGGTCTTTTAAAGGAGATCCTCCCAGGCATGAAAGAAAGTATGAGAGTAAGCCTGAAATTGCATGATGCAAAATGCAGCAAGAGTGATGAAAGTACACAGGTATGGGCTCATAGAAAACAGAAACTAGGTATGTAGTGTTAGGATTGGCCATTAGAGTACCTGTTAAAAAAGAAAAATAGTGTATATTTGATGAGATAGAAAAATCAGTGGAAGGTCATAAAAGGAAAAGAAGTGAGCTAGGAAAATTCCTTATGGTAGCATTCTGAATAGATTTGACTGAGGCAAGATCATCTCTCAAAGCTGAAAAGACTTTCCAATATGCAAGATATGAGATGATGAGGATCTTGGGAGAGATTTAACTGCACAGACAGAGAGGATTATGGTATCTTATAGCTATTGTGCAGAATGAATCAACAAAAATTAAATGTAGCTGGGCTATGAGGCTCTGGAGAACAGGCTGAGTCAAAGATGATGCCTACATTATGGTCCTTGCTCTTATGCTGAGCCTAATAGTTTCTTTATCATTAAATTTGTTGTTCATCACAATTTTAGAGTAATCATGTAAAAATATTTCAGTAGAATAAGAAAAGGACAAATGTCTTTTTCAAAGTAGGAAGGGAAACTGCCTCAAAGTGTGGACAGACCAAGGGAAAATCTCCCAAAATACCTGCGCTAAGTAAAACATATAATCATCTTCAACCATTTGTGACAATGGAATTCTGGGACAACTAAGGTAAAGGAAAAAAACATGAACAATAATTCAACTTCACAAGCTCAGTTCAGCAGTTCAGCACTGACTTTGAAATTTTTGTTCTCTGTCATGTTCACTACCAGGAACATTTTATTAATTCCCAGCTCACAGTGTGCCTACCTGTCTCAAGCTGGGAAGCAGCTTACCTTTTCTCATGCACCAATTCACCAGACCCTGAAATATGCAACATCATATAGAAACTTCTGTGCTTGGCTTTTGCACTGATGATTTGGAATGGCTGTGCCATAACGTGGTCACTGAAAGTTACTTTGATGGGAGGCTGATTGAAACTTACCGTCTAAAATGGTAAGACAATTCTAACTCTGGACAAAAATGAATACAGTATTTTTTAGATATGAGCAAACTCAAACTTGTTTTTCACTTTTTCCCAACCCTTATCTATCTCAGTTTCACCTCTTAATTTTTACTTTTATGTTATCTATGTGTTTTATTCCTCATTAATTTGGATTATCTTGCTAACATGTATCTTTACTCTCAGAGCCATGAATCTTCTTTCTCAGTATGCACAAATGAAATAGGAACCCTTTTTTGATATAAATCTGGCAATGTCTACACCTATCTTTCAGACTAGGAAATTGTAAAACTCTATTGCTTCTTGGGATTATATCTCCCTTTATCTCTTAATATTACATTACATAACCTTAATTAAACTAGCAGATAAAATGTCTGGGTAGAACTTTCATAGCAATTTTATTTATTTATTTAGTCACAGAACTTTTGATGGAGAAAGTACCTAGGTATAAGTGTGAAAAGACATGTCTAAACCATGTGCCAGGTATAGTTCCTTGGTCAAAAGGAGGTTTTGAAACCATATGGTAATTCTCATCAGTAGACACTGCGGCGGCTACCTGCCATGACCTCAAGCAGACGAGATGAGCTGGCTAGCACTGTCCATGTGAGGCCGGGTGGCCACCACGTGAGAGGGCACTCCAAGGGAACGGCATCTGCCACCCTGGTAGTGCTGAGTGCTGCGGCGTGGGTTACGCAGCTTTGGTAGCTTCACACACTGAGAGGAGATGAAGAGATGAGAGAAGGACACTTGTTTGCAAGCCCAAAGAGCCTTTATTCCCACAGGCATGGTCGGAACAAAATGCTCTTGGGGTGGTTGCAGTGACAAATGCTGACAAACAAAGAATGGCATGAGATTAAATAGGGGGTGGACGGACAGGGGTGGAAACCTGGCTTGCCCAGTGGGGACAAACGACAGAGAAACAACATAGATTATAACAACCAATGGTAACATAACAGAGGTGGGCATAAAGTCCTGGGACAAATAGAAAGGCTAAGGTGGGGTGATTGATACAGAACTTTCTTGAAAAGCTGGGGGTGCTTTCAAGATTGACACCCAACAGAGAGTGACAAACCCTGACTGATGGGACCAAATAAGGAGAAAACAGGGAGAGGTGAGAAGATTGACAGGTAACTGTGGATCCGAATGGCGGGAACTCTCGGGGTAAACAACTTGGAACAAACCACTGTGAGGAGAAAAATGGGGAAGTACAAGGAACAAACCTAACTAACATTAATAAAACAACTGTCTAAATAAAACCAACCTGCAACAAGATACCATTAAATGGGCTAGTGACCTTTTTAAGAAAAACAAAACAAAACTAATCCTCCCAAAACTTCTTGAAAGCCCACCTCCAAAACACAAAAAAAATCCCAAACAATCGAAAGCATGATACACAGTAACTCAAGTCCATTAACTGCTTTGATTTATTCACTTTGATAGGAATGGTGCACAGTTCTGTGTGCACAGTATGATTCCAGCTACTTCTTGATTTGTTTTTCTATCATTTTCCTTGTTGCTTTCTGTTAGAAATCAGATTATAAAGGCTCACATAAAAAAAAAAAAAGTTTTCAATCAAGTCAGTCAAAATACTAAAATAGCAATGACAAATAAAAATCCTTTCAGATACATTAGGACCAGCGTGTATTGGTTTGTATTGTTTATTCACTACTTATTTAAAATATTCTCACAACGCTGCTTGTACTTACTCCTGAAAATAATGAACTGTTACATGGATTTTACATGCTGGCCCTCCCATGAGTGCTTTTAGCAAGCTTTGCCTTTTGAGCAGCCTGTTTTAATGGAGATTGAGTCAGTGGAGAGAAGAAAGCAACAGAAAAAGGTTACAAGTTAGGAAAAAAGGTTGTGATTAACTACCACCTCAGTACAAAGTGGGGAAAAAATGTTTCCTGTGAAACTGCTGCAGCATTTAGAGCTGTTCATATTTGTTGTAAGCTATTCATCTTTACTTTTTGTTTTTATCTACTATTTTTGTATTGAACACTAAAGTGCTAAATATAATTCATAATAATTGACTAATATTTTAAATAGAAATAATCTTTTTTTCTAAAGTTCTTTGAGTTGAGAGCCTTTCCTTTATCTTTTTATAATTCTGTTTTTTACTATTTCAAGTCTATATTCACTCCACATAAACTTTACAAAGGGTAACTTCTCTTTTTCATATACTATGGATAAGGAAAATGACTTATTGAATACAATTCACAAAATAACCATTCAGGTAAATACTAAGCTAACAGTTGTGGTGTAAACTTATGAAAAGACTGTGATTTAAGTCACATGATTTAAATAAAGTGGAACTCAACCTCCAGTTATAAGGGAGGAACTACTTTTTACAGACGTGAATCTAAATTTGCTATCTCAATTAGCCGTATTTAGCACTCAACAGTAAAAGAAAATCTGACTAAAATTAGGTCTTTGACTAGTTTTTTACACAGGAAAATTTAGGAGACACTAAGTTATGTCATTGTTGAAGGTGCTCATTAACCACCAGTACCCACATTGTTAGAGGACAGAACTTTCTCATATTATCTGAATGAATAACTCTAGAGAAAAAATATTGATAGAAAGAGCTAACACTGGTATTTGTCTTTTCCTAAATATGTTGCTGTAATACTGAATAATGTCTCATTTCCTTCTCTATATCTCCCCAATGAGTATTTACATATTCAGTACTCATGCTTATACATACCACACAAATTAAGATCACCTTCACAGGACCATTCTGTAAATTACTTTCACCAGATCTCTTTGCCACCACTCAAACTGTTACCTTTCCCTTTATTTTTGCTAAGTGAAGAAACAATTTCTTTCACAAACCTGAAAACCTCTGTTTTCTTTATAATGGTAGGTTGATCCCATCAGGCAGCTAAAAATCACACGGCCAACTGCCTGTTCCCCTCTGCTCCTGCTGGACAAGGCAGTAAGCAAGAAGAGTAAAACTAAAAAATTTGTGGGTCTAGGTGAGTACAATTTAAAGGGGGAAGGAATGAGGGAAAAAAAAACCAACAAACAAACAAACAAGTGATACAAAGGTAATCCCTCACCACTTCCCACAGGTATGCCCAGCTATTCTCTGAGCAATGACTGTTTCCCCGCAGTTTTTAATGAGGAGCATAAATTATGTGATGTTACTTCAAATGTCCTTTTGATCAGTTTGGGTCAACTGCTAAGGTTGTGTGACCTCCCAACTTCTTTTGCATCCTCAGCAAAAGTATCCTCAGCATACTCATTGCAGGGAGCAGATGGGAGAAAAAAGAAATTAACCAAAAAATACAAAACCCCCACAACCTTAGTGTTATACAAGAAATGATCAGAAATAGTCACAATACTGTTTTTATCAACAGTGCTTTAGTGAGAAATCCAAAACACAGTACAATACTGGCTACTATGAAGAAAATCATCTCCAACCCAGCCAGACCCATAAAGTGAATATATTTATAAACATATTTAAGTTTGGTCATATTACCTGACTGACTGAGAGACACATATTCAAGTATTTCCCTTTCCCTTTCCATTTTCACTTTCCCTTCCCCTTTCCCTTCCCTTCTTCCCATTTCCCATTACATTGTTCAGATCAGGATGAGTGGTACAGTACACACTATACAAAACTGGCAGAGTGTTATTCCTACACTTACATTTGCTCCAGAACTTCTACCAAATTCAAGAAGCAGAAAATTTATCTGTAGGTGATTACATATCTTGTGGGGATGTTGTTGGTTTTTTAATTTGTTTTGTTCAACATGCTTTCTCTCTCTTGTAGGAAAAAAAGTTACGCAAGTACTAGGGAGATGAATCATGACAGTGTGTTAAAATTTTTATTTTTTCTGTCTATCAAGAAAGAGTAGTCTTCTGGAACCATAAAATAATAATAAAAACATCATTCTGAAGAACTGAGTCTCAGTGCTTAACACTGTTTCTCTAATGGCATTTCACCTTTCATTTCTATTCAGCTGAAAGCATTTCCTGCAGTAAAACAAACTGTGAGACTGATGAACACTGACATTTGCTAACAGTATCAAGTAGTAAAACAAAGGCTGAGAATATAATAGACCCAACAGGAGAATCCCCACAGATTAGAAGAGAAAGAATACCAATATCTCTTAATTGTCAATTCAACCTTCTAATCTTGGATTAAAAAAAGAATAATGAAAATCAGTTTATTATTATTTTCTTTTGAAGTTAGCATCTTTGGCCAAAAAAGGAGCCAGAGGAAGAGTGGCAGAAGTAGTTTGAGAATTGTAAGATACAGAGAATACAAGGCCCAGGGATAGGGAACTGCAGCAAGAAAGACAGCTCAGTTTTCAGAAGTCCTTTATTTGTTACAGTGTTAAACCCTGGGCTGTGCTGTAAAGCCAATCATAACTACAAATTTTAAATTGAAAACCAAATAAAACTCTGAATATATATGGAAGGAAAAATAATTTCTTTGCAATTAAAATACTGCCGTTAATTTTCCTGATCTATGCTGAGTCCTTATTTTTTGGTCTGTTAAAAAAACATAAGTAGGGGCTTTAGTTAAGCTGTGTAAAAATTTGGACAGCAGCTATTATAAGACTCTTTCAGGTCTTAAGCTTGTTTTGTATTCATAAATGTCAACTTCAGCATTCTTTGGAATCAATTTAAAGTTAAAAACTGTTTCTGTATAGCACTTTCTATAAAAACTTCATTTATTGAGTAACTAATAGATGTTAACTATATTTGCAATAATAAATGTGGGCTCCAAAAATCTGTTTGTGCCCACATGTGTGCAAGTACAATGGAAACAGCACACATTTATGTGGAATTGAATATTTTCTTTAAAATGTCAATGACTTTTTTTACTGCACAAAGTTGTATAAAAAAGCTCATGTGTGAAGCATTCTTTAAAAAAACCCAGAAATTTATAAATGGAGACATGCAAAAGGATGTCTTAGAGGTACAAATATCTGTTATAGAAAGGCAAAAGAAATAATATTAGTGTCTGTTTTAAGTTTCCATTCTTCTGGCTTCTCAAACTCAGCTCTCAATTTTCTCTATTATGATGTTATATCCAAGGATAAAGTGAATCCCTGTTCAAGGAGGGATACTGTTAAGTTTTATCTTTGTATTATGTTGCATTCTAGTTTCTTTTATTAAAAACGATTTAGTGTGCTTCTAAGATTGCTGTATAAATAAATGGAAATAATTTTGCACACACAAATATTTTCTCTAACAATTCACTTGAAGGAAATTTCAATGTAAAAAGGGGAAATGTAAGTCTGAAAAACTGACAGGAGGAAACCTTTTCACTTGAAATGAAACTGCTGCTGTAGAGATAGTATGTGAAGATGTAGCATAGAGGACTAAGATTATGTTGAGCTAGAGGTATCATAAGGAAGAGCATGTGGGAAAAAGGACACAAAACCAGAAAGCAGAGATAATAAGCATCCAGAAGAAAAGAAGTTGAGCAGTTATAAGTGTAAAGGCAAGAAATCTCCACGTGGGATGGAGATGTGAGAAAAAAAAGTGAAAAACAACTAGAAAGACAAAGAACCAATTGAGCCAGAATGTGCAATCTCCAGAAGCCTCTACCACCAGTGAAGGTTTCATGGAGCGAGGCAGACACTGAACCTACTGCTGCCTCATGGGAGAAGGCAGCTACTCCTTCCTGCCGACTGTTGGGAGGTGATGAGTAATGCATACCTCAGAATCTAGAGCAATGTTACATAGCCTTTTCATCATAGCCAAGGAATGGTATGAAATCCACCAATGTAGGAAAAATGGATACTGATTTTTTTTAAATTTATTATTTCAGAATATACATTCTTCATTATTCAGATGAGAAATAATCATGGGAGGAGTCAGTAAAATCCTTTACATAATAAGTAAGTAATCTCTTTGGAAGACTTTTACATCAAATATGTTCATCAGTTTTTTCTTCAATATACTCTGAATATAGATGCTGGGGAGTAATTATTTAATTAGGAATACTAGTGGTCTTTTGCAGTGGAAGATAAAACCATACTTCTAGTCTTCAGTATTTTGAAAAGCAGCCTATTACACTGACTGCTCCACAATTTCAACTTTCTGATAAGTTAAACTTAGCAGTCGATTCCATTCAGTCAGATGGCCCTAGTACAATATGTTTTCTTCTTTTGTCTTTAATTTTTTGTCTTTTATTTTTCAGCTGCTCATTCTGCTAGAAAGAGGAGACAATTGACTAGTTGCTGCAGTATCTGCATTAGGATTTGACTGGGATCCCAGTGTTCTCTTGCAGTAATTTACAATTAAGCTTTCAGGATTCAATGCATTCACATACTGGACATCATAAAGAATTCACATGCATATGCCCTAATGCAATCTGATTTCCTTATGAAAATGGACTGACTGTTTGAAGCAAAACACAATTCCCTCTTACAGCAATCTTTCTCTGTACCTCCTTCACCCCTGGTCATTCTTTATTGAAAACAAACCAGTACTTCATAGATGATAAGCATTTTTAGGTAATTAGTAGTGCTTACCATTTCAATATACCATATTATTTGTAAAGGTAACTAAAAGATGCGCTTGCATAAGCAGTGCCCACATATGATTACTACAGGTATTTACACTCTCAGGTTCTGCAAAGGCATTTAAGAACACAGTTCAGTCAAGCAAAAGCTGTAAGTCAAACAGATTGCTGTAAGAAGGATTTTTATATCAGATTTGTACCTTATTTATACCTTCTGACTGCGGAGTTGTAGCAGAAGAACTGCTATTACATTGAAATTTGTACTTCATTCATCTTCACCATCACAAGGCTTCTGTGATTTCAATTTACAGAAAAAATACTACCAGTTCCACCACATAGACAAGCTTTTAATGTGTAGAGGGTCTCCTTTCTCCTATAATTATAAATTCATATGTTGTGAATGTTGGATTTAATATATCTCATTGTTAGATATTTGTGCAATTTGGAAAATGAGTGGAAGTCATTTGGGTTAAGTAAACTCAGCCTTTTTTTCCCTGTTGTTTTGCTTCTGTTCTCATATCCAAGGAGCAGCAGTGCACATGTCATAATGGAGTGGGGAGACCTTGAAGAGCCCTGCTATTAAACAGTGCATTAAGCAAAGCCTCTTCAGACAGTCCATTCTGAGGAGAGATCTGCTCCACACAAACAAAGCTCTTGAGATGCACTTTGTTGTGTTCTTACCATTCAAAAAGCGCTATTATCCTCTGCCTGTGACTCTGTGCACAATATTTCAATTGGTTCCATTTCATTGGTTTTACAGGGAACAATAAAAGGGGCCTCTTGTTCCTGGCCATCCAGCATGAGAATAGACCATGCTGAATCTCTATCATCAAGCATTTAAAAGCCTTGTAAAATATTTAATGTATTCATTCCTTTTAGAAATCATAGACTAACAGTCTTGCTCCATGAAACCAATTTTTTTTTTAATTACAGCAGTACTAGTCATTTACTATAAACCTAAACAAAAGTTTTTAGGAATTAGTGCACTTAAATTTACATATAAAGCATCAGAGGAAAATATCCATGATATTTCCTCAAAGTTGTTTGTGTTGCAATCACGAGCAGCTCCTTTCTGACTAACTTGAGAAATTAGGAAAATAAGTCCCTTATTCTCTTTTCAAGGAAAGCTGTCTTAACAGTACAGAAAGAGATCTGGGGTGTAATGTTAGCACTCTTGCTAGTTTCACATGTAATTAGAAAAGAAATTATTCTCATTAGTATGATGCAAAATCATACAAGAGCAGTTTTATTTTATAATACCAGTGCATTTCAGATTTCCATATGGTCATTAGGCTGACAATCCCCAGATATACTGCATTCAGTTTGGAAAGAGATGTCAAGGGAAAGTTCAGGTGATGAGTCCTGGTTTTGGTACTCAAAACGTCTTCAGTGCAATGTGAGGTGCATCTGGACAAGCAGGCATTTACAGCCTGGGGTGATGGGGCAACCCCGACCTCTGCAGAGTTGGCTGACTTGCTTCCTCCCACAGCTGGAGGCTGAGTCTTTTCAGCAGCCTTTCTGTCAGACACATGGTGCTCTCTCAGCATGGGGAGGCACTGGAACTGCTTAAGAGCGACATGCTGCTCAAAAGACACTTGCCAACTATCTTGCTTCAATGATAATCTATATTTTGCTTCACATGTAACGTGTCCTGTCAGGAGGAGACTTCCTCTCTGTCATGCTTTTGTTTTATAGAATTTTCTGCTTTTTAATGAGGAAAGGAAATATGTTTTTAAGAGCAAGTATCCTCATTAAAAAAAAAAAAAAAAAAGAGCAGAAGAAAGCCTTCTTCTTTCGTACAGTATTATCTTTCTAAAGTGCTACATGTTAGAACAGGTTTACATGGCTGTGTAGGAATCAGTTACTAGTGTTATTCAGTCACTAGTATTATTGTCTATGCTTTTAAATTATGGAACATAAATGTCAAATACATTCTCTAGTTTCATGTAAGTACATGGTAACTGTTGCAGAACACATAATTATTTTTGGTTCTCAACAAAAGTGTAGGCTGGGCAGTTTTCACTGAGTTCTGCTAAATGCAGCATCTAAGTTTACTGCCTGAACTTGTATCAAGCTGCAATTTTTTTTTTTTAATTTTTTGTTTTTGTAAATCTGTGTGGTCATTAGCAATGAAAACATCTCAGTTTATTTTGCAAAATCTTAATTTTAAATTTGCCTGCAATGTCAAATTGTTCTGTAAAAATCCCATTCGGTAAACTAACAGGACTCTGCCTTCTAACAAGTCACATCAAAACGAATGTCCTGAGCTCTTGTCAAGAACTCCACTGACAGGGCAAAGCTAGGTATGAGAGATATGAAATACATTGTTTGAGAAGCAGGATTGTGTTTCAGACTTAATTTTTTTTCTGCCAAAGCCTTCTTCTGACAGTGCAAAGCAGTTAACCTGCCATTTTTCATAACTTCAATTAACCCCAACAGGATCTGCCTCTTTAGAGATCCAGCAAAGGGCCTTATTTTAATTTGTCAAGTAGCAATGTTTTTATCGTGTGGGAGGTGATCAGGGTTAATTACTACTAGCTGCTGAACAGGTTGTGTTAGAAATTCATAAGGTGCTTATGGTATATGTGTAGCTCTTTAAAGGCATTCTTCACTGCGGTGTGTGAGCACAGATCTTACGTAAAGAGTGCTATTCTAGACCAGCCCTTCTCCAGGACCAAGTAGCCTTCTCATCTCTGCTGCTGGTAACTGGGTTAGTTTCTTACATGCCCATGTTTGTCTTAAGATTGTTCTTTCAGAGCCACAGGACTGTTACTTTCTTATTTTTCACTGAACTTTTCTTATCAGGAAGAACCTTAAAAATAAAGCAACCTGCGTAAGCTCATCAGCAGATAGAGACCAGGGGGAAGGATTTATCTATCTAGATTTAGATGTACATACCCAAAATAGATATCCTCAGCTCTATAAATTTATAGTACAGAGATGAGAAGGAAAATAAAAAAGAAAAAAAATCAAGGGTGTGTGAAGTTCTTCTCCAAGTTAGTTCCGATGGACTATCCTCTAAGCGTGTCCTTTGTTCTCTGACTGTTAAGGAAAACTTGGACGACTGGCTCAGATATAAGCATTTTCTCTGTGATTTAGAAGGGTCAGAATTCCATCAGTGGAATAGATGTGTATTCTCTTCCCATACAGAAGAATTATTACTGATGCTGACCTTGGAAACACGAGGACATAATATAAATGGGAAATACTGCTGATAACAATACTCTTATCCAGAGATCTCACAGAACTGAACTAAAATCCTGATTGCTCCTACTATGGTGATTTTTCTCAATCATTAGTCACATATCTCACCATCTCATTTCCCCCTTCGCCCCACAAAAACCCCCCACCAGTAAAATTAAAACCCCTAACAAAAAAATGAAGTAACTCGGTGAATTTTGTTAAATGTTACAATGCTGACAGAACAAAATAAAATCAAATTCTTGCCTTTGTTAAAAATAAACTTTTGTTTCCTCATGGAAAGATTATTCCCTAAGGCATCTCCATCTTCAGCCATTATAATTGATCATAAGAATAAATTGACCCTGGCTAAGCTTTCAAGTGAATAAAGAGTCTGCAAGTGGCTTTTTGTGAAATTGGAAGGACTAATCCCTAAGAGAGTCAAAACATGAGAATAGGTCCTCAAAAAAAAAAAAAAAAAAAAAAAAAAAAAAAAAAAAAAAAAAAAAAGGGGGGCGGGTTAGGGGTCCTTTTTCTTGAAAATCAATGTGTTTCTATGTATGAGTTTTCCATGTCTATCTGCATCTATCTATATGCATAATTTGGTTGATTCCATATAGAAAAACTTATACAGACTTAAAAAATGTATTTTTCCAGTCATAGAACCCTGGCTTAACATCACTGGTTAACTTTCACATGAAAATAGTAGATAGTGCCTCTAAATAAGACCATTAACCCCACCTTCACTGTAGAGAGTATTTTCCATAATTATTAATCTATAACAAACAAAGGCCATCTTGTAGCTTCACTATGGTAAATACAGTGGTTGCCTAGACATTCATAGCTACCTTGGGAGTGGATCTTTCAATTTTAAAAGAACAGTCCTCCATTTTAAAAGAGCAGTCCTCCACTCCTTAAAAAATAAAATAAAATAAAATAAAATAAAATAAAATAAAATAAATCTGATATTGTAGAGCTAGAATGAGTTAGTGTTTTGTTTTGTTTTGTTTTTTTTCTATTTTCTTTGCTGTATTAATCAGTTCTGCTGTACAAGCAAAAAAAGAAGTAATTATATAGAAGCATTATCTGGTTTCAAATAATAGTTGTATTTGTATACCTATAATAGTTTTGTCTGGAATACTTAATGTCTATATTTAATAAGCTAGAATAAGACTTATCATATTGATATTTCTGAGAGATTGTTTTAAGTACAAGAAAAAAAGCTGTTAAAGAACTAAAATAGGTGTTATTTCTTATTTTCCCTGGCTCCACTAAAAAGACTTCTGATTAATTCTGAGAAAAAGACATGGACAGACTTTTACACTGAGTTGCTTGACCCACATACCATGGAAACCATTCACTCTTCTATCTTAGAAAGGGTAGTACAGCTTACTCTGGAGACATACAAGGATAGCCTGTTCTTCCTGACACAGCCCAGAAGTGCTTCAAGCAGGACTTGAGATATGGCTGGAAGTAATCAAAAAGGTGGGTTTTGAATCATTGTGTGAATGTCTGAAGCAGGTCACCTTCTTTTCCTGAGCTCTGAAATGCATAGGGCAAGCTGATACTTCTGAATTCAATGAGCACAGCAACATAGATGAAAATGTGAGTACTCAGATTAGATTTATTCAGAGGAAGCTATCAATTTTAACAGATGGGATAAATAAAACTATGATGTAAACTGATCCACATAGCAGAAGAATGGGTTCTGGTTGTAAAAGAAAAAAATCCCAGTATCTCTCACAGAAAAAAAGTAGAACATGCTGTTAATTTAGTCAAGTTTTCTTGACTAATCTAAAGCTCTGGCAGTCAAGGATTTAGCATGGCAATGAGAAATCATATCTCTTTACAATGCTGCAGATACAGTAAATAAATCCTTGAGAAATCCATGAAGAATGCCTGGTCTAAAGGCTTTGAACTTCATCTGTATCACTTCTTTACAAAGCTAGCCAGCCAGCTTGTCAATCTGTCTGTCCTGTTCTTCTCATTATGTCATATGGTTTGTAAACTAAATTTCCAAAGTCCTGAGCAGTGTTGTGTAAAGATATATAACTAATCTAAGGGATACCAGCTACAGACCAGATTCACCAGTGCGGTCTCACTGCTTTGTGTCATGATGGCAGCAAAAAGCAGCTGGAAATCCAACCAGCACAGAGAACTTACAGCTGCTTCGCTGTGTCAGAGAGATGCAAAACAGCAAAAGCTCACTGATGGATCCTTCATATAATCTCCAAATAAAATTTGCTATCATAAATATAACAGTTTAAGATAATATTTTGAATAATTCCGTGGCCTAAAAAGAAAAATTATATACATATAAAAAAGGCTGCTGTTTCTGTTATGACCATTTACACATGGAAATTCTTTGGAGAATGTCAAATAATAAGAAATGCTATATAACATAGTCAATCTCACAACCATTTTGAGGTTGCACTGAGACTTACAGATGAAATGAGAATGAAAATAATTGTAATTTAAATGAAGTTTTATGGGAGGCTGTCTCTGACAAAATAAAGTTACAAAGGGCAAGGGAAGGGAAAAGAAGGTAATAATTCTATTTTTGTAGCAAATACTAACAAATTTACAATTTTGAAAATATTTCCTTTGGAATTATGCTTTTTATTTTCTAACTAACATCACAACGAAACTAAACCAAAAGATAACTTACAAAGAAAACATACAGGAACAATAATTAAAGCTCATGAAACAGCATTTCTCTGCATTATCATCTGTCTTATTTACTGATCATAGATGCGCATGAATGTTCTTTTCCATCCTCTTTACATTTTATGATTTGGATTGACATTTTGGAAACATGAATTTTCTGACACTTCTTTTGTGACACATGTTATAAGTTGAAGGTGGTACCTCATGACTATGTTCAGATTTTACAGTTATGTGTGACAGCAACAAATGATTAATTCAGAAGAAGGTCTTGCTTCAGAGTTACAATTTTGTTTCTCATATCTTATTTCTCATTAAACATTGTAACCATTTTAATACTTACATCTAAGTAACAATATTGATAATGTCCATAATTTTGTGATGATAACTTATTTATCAGTGTTTCCATTGGAAATTAGAAACATTTAGAGAATTTTTTACAGTCAGAAAAGACACTTATGCATCTTCAGGCTGTGAAGCTGTGTTAAAGGGTATGCATCAGACTATTCCAGTCTATATTTTTGCTAACTTTCCCAACTGAAGACTGTATAATATAATGGTAGAAATGTAATTTTGGTGCAAAAGACTTACTGATCAAGGTTTTAGTCTCAATACAGTAATGAATACGGTATAGTTATGTTTTACAATTAAAAAAGAACAAGTGCTAACTTTTTTTAAGTTGTGGATTTGGTGGTGGTTTTTTGTTTGTTTCATTAATATATTTTATTTATAAGAATTTGGTAGATGTGTTACTGTCCAGCCTTAGGTGCAACAACATAATTAATAATATCACAACTTTTAACACTGTCTTAACAGAAGAAAACTATTGGGTTTTGAAAGGATTGCCTAAACAATTAGAGTTCAACAAGGCTTGGCCATCCATGCAGACATGGAGGAATTCCAGGAGAGAAGGTGTGTTTCTCTGAGAAAGCTGATCTTAAATATCCCTCAAATCTACATCACTCAGCTAGCTTGCCATGCCCTGTCTGTCTGAACAAAGAGGTTATGTTGAAACAGAATTAAGGTACAGCTCAGACTTCTGGATATTAATCCTTTCTATAGCATGTTCAAACTACTTGCTGCAAAACTTAAGCATGGGACTGCTTTCTCTTTCACCATTCTTTATTCTTCTATTGCCATTCCTCAAAGCTGCACCAGATGGAGGATCCAGAAGTCCATAAGTGACATTGCCTATGCTGGGTTCCCAGTGAGTCAGAACAACTCTACTTCAGTTGTGGAGATGTCTCTGGTCATCTGGGAAGACAGCAGAATACTCAATTTCTTTACCACCTATGAATCTAGTGTATATATTCATGGAAACTGGTGAGTGGTCCCAAGGCTCATAATTTTCTTGGTTTAACATAGGTTTGTAATCTCCTCATCTGTCAGAAGCAAGTCATAAAGTAATGTTTGATGGCAATCTGTGAGCTGAAACAACAGAGCTTTTTCATTTTTTTTTTGCCAAATAACATGGCACTCACCTCTAAGATTTCTTCATAAAAGAATGTTCTATTTGATATAATTCTGGATTACACACAATGTATCACAATCTGCCAGCAGAAAAATATAATGACTTGCTATTTTTTGAACCTTTTCAAGAAAAGAAGAATGAAAAATAATACCGTGAAAGTTGAGTGACCTTAACAAATGCAAACAAGGTTATTTTAAAATTCAAAGATAAAGAGCTGCGTAAGTTTGTAGATGAAGTCTGTGCTTCTGTTGCAGTATAGAAAATACAGCTTCTTCTCCAGTGTGAAAAAGTTTAGTGAAAACCATGCTTTCAAAAAAGTCATAAAAGATCTGTAGAAAACAAAATTCCACTTCTTCAGAATAAGAAATGTGATGATCCGAGCAATATACCTTATAATGACTTTTAACTCCATTCTTCTTAGTTAAGCACATAAATATTTACAGGATCAAATCTGTAAGATTTGCTTTTAAGTATTTTTTGTCATTTGAGGTTATGAAAATGTTGAGTGCTAATTAATGCATGTTTTTACAGATGGATAATGATATAAAAGTTAATTGCTTTTCTATACCCGGTGCATACAGTGAAAGTTAGTTTGATCAAAATTTTTGCACCTTCATTGTCTTATTTATGTTGGAGCTTCCTTAAGACTATGGTAATATTTGTGGCTGGGCAACATTTAACAAAAAAGGTAATGAAAAAGTACAACTATTTTATAAAGATATTCAAAATGTGGACACAGTTGTAGCTTAATTTGTTGAAATACAGTCGGGTGGTATAAAATAATCCGTGTTAGCATCCAGCTGTCTTTGATAAAAATGCCTGAATAATCATTCCCTGGGCTAAGTTTCATAATGTTATAATAATTAACACAAAACAACTTCAAAACAAATGCCATTGTGCTACACTTATTAGCAGGAGGCCATTGTGTGCATTCTCAGGAGTTTTATTTGAATAATATTAGCGTATCCATATCCATGACGGCTCTCACTGGGATAAAAAATCTCTCTCCCTGAAAACATTTACAAAGAGGATTCAGATCTGATTTTTAAATATGTTTTAAATCAGCTGAAGCTAAGATCTCAGAAAATTAAATAAATAACAAATAATAGTCCATCTAATTCTCTGTCTGCAGTTCACAACATTCAAAACAATTAGTTTTTCTTCAAGTTTTTATATTGTAAGTCCTCTGTATGTGGTTGAATATTTTACTGTATTCTTGACAAGCTTTAAGAAATACTCTCCCTGATATTTGCATAACAGCAATGTGGATGATAGACTTTGTGAACAATTTATATAATTATTTAATACAACCTTGAATGTTCCTCATATTTCTAGATAGAAACATTATTAAGGCTTGGAGATGGACAAGATCACAACAACAAATGCTCAGCTTCATTAAAAAATAATACTATGTAGTATAGTAATAAATCTATGTAGTAGAATTCCTAGAGAAGGCAGTCCTAAAGTAAGTGTTGACATTAACAAAAGTCAACTTTTGTATGAATAAATCCAACATCACTGTATGGTTGACAAACATCACTAAACTGATATGTTGTGTTATATATGTTTGCTTTGAGATACATATGTGATTTTAAATAATAGCAACAGTAAATATTTTTAAGTCTTTATAAACAGGAATATCATTGTTTGTAATTGTCTGGCATAATAGATTCCAGTGAGGAGGAGTTTTATTATGAAAAGTTAAATAAGTGTAATCTATTATTAATGTGAATAACTGTAAATGACTTTAGAAATGTTTGAAACTATATCTGCTCAGGTCTGTAGTGGTTGTCAAATGATTATGTAACATATTAAAGCTGCTACAGTTACACATCCTGAATTTTTATTTTTCAACAATAACATTAACTTTCCTCCATAGTACCCTGCCAATACTGCCGTACCTGTCAAAAGGAATAGATAAAATTTTATTGTCAATGACATACTGCATATGGCCTGAGGCTAAAATATCAAAGTTCTGTGAAACAAGTCTGTTTGAGGAAAAAATCCTGCAAATGACAATGCATGATCTCATGAATTCATGACATCACTGTAAATAAGCAGCAATGGTAAATTACAGAGCTAGCATATTTCCACACTAAATAGGATGGAATACAGAGTTCAGAAAGTTGGGAGGGCTTATTTTTATTTACTTGTTTCTTTTAATGAATGGAAGAACACTCATAAGCTGCACTTCCAAAAGTCAAGCTAAATGTAGGTGGTGTCTGGGGTTTTTTTCAATTCATGGGACAACCTCAAGGTTGATAATATGAAATATTGATAACTGTTACTCATGTTTTCAAAATTCACGCAGAGAGCAATCCAACAACAGAATCTTTAGAAACAGGATATCTAAGGCATGGAAGTTGTTACATTATGATTAACTGCATGGGGGTATTTTTATAATAGCCTTCAATGGAGTTGTAGATTGGAACATAATAGCTTTGTGCTAGAAAGAGGCATAAAATAGAACGATTTTCCAAAAGAGTCTTGTACTTTCCACACTGACTAATTTGTCACCATTAGCTCCCTTTATTGATGATGAGGATAGATTTTTTCCTTGTGGTTTAAGTGTTTGAAAAAATTAGATTTTCAGGTAATTCACCAGGTCAGCATGGAACAAAAGGAATATGTGATAGTTGCTGTCTTTAGACCCCAAGCTGCCAAGCTCAAATTTAACATCTTATTTCATTTATCAAGGCAGATTATTTTAGTGAAAAATGCACCAAATTGCCAATGTAAGTAAGCAGGTGGGATCACAGATATTTTATATCTTTGAAGCTGGGAGGTCTAAATGGAGGTGCAGCAGCACGACATTGTCTTATTTCCAGTTGACCACTGTACATAAAATGTTTGACTAGCACAGTCAGAACTTTCAAGTCTGTGCTGTATTATACTAATGGAGATTTAGTTTGCTACCTTTTGTCTTCAATAGCTTTCTGTCTCTTTCTAACTAAAAGTTAATTCTTAGTTCATCACAAATATATGCCTGGATGGTAACACAATTTCCATTTATCCTTCCTGTGGCAGTCTGTAATACTTCTGTGGGGATGGAGTGGCTGGGTTGAGGGACTGGGTCCCTTGCCCAGGGTAGAACATGCCTTTCAATGAGAACAGACACTCCTTTATTTCCAGCAGTAGCAGCCTAGCTGTACAAGCAGCAGAATATCTTCCTTCCCCAGGAAAGGCTTGGCTTTTTGTGGAAGCAGTTGTATCTTTTCAGCCATCCTGCAAAACCACTGCCTCTTTCTGTTTTTCCCTCAGCAGCTCTCCTGCAGTGCCTGGCAGGTTTCTGAGTAGGAAAGGAGGTAGCAAACCAGGGTGGGCCGAGGCATATTTGCTGCAGCCAAGTACCCCAGGTTTCCTGTGGGTGCTGAGAGTAACAAAGTGGTGGCACTTTCATCCTGTCCCTCTCCCTTCACACCCTCATGCCAATTTCATCAGATGGTTCAATAGTTGCCTTCTGATCTTGCTCTTTTTTCTCTCTCTTCAAGACTGATCCCATTGATAAAATTCAGTACCTCTTTTCAGGCAGAATTTTTTCTTGTGACAATAGCTGTGGTTATGGTACAGGGTTCAGAACTCACTCTAACTGCTCATTTCATTGGCAGAATAAAACTGAAAGCAGTTTAGTCATAGATCCACAAATGTATGCAAATATCTAATATCTGCTTAATTTGCTTGAAGTCAGATACTTAAGTACCTTTTGGAGTCTGGATCTTAGTATTTGCTTCCTTCTGTGTGATTTTCTGTAATTGCATTACAGGGGAAGTAGAGTTTCAAGATCTTTAGACAGCAGAATGAGACATTTTGTGGTTGGCTTTGAATGCTGATACCTTATACTAATGCTGAGATTTTTATTCATATGATTAGGAATTCATAGGTTTACTTGATATGTCCATAGTCTGAATAAACACAATATAATCACAGACAGAGCAAATGAAATAAAAACCTTAAGTGCCAATTTACTGGTAAGGCTTTATTACCATAAAATTGATTAATGTTTACATTTAATGTGAAGTTTTGGTTCTTACTATTAAATTGGCTAAAGATGGTTTAAAGTTCTGATTAGCTTAATGAAAAGTGTTAGTCAGTTTTGCCTTAGAAATCTGAAATGGTAAACATTTATGTGCTTCAATATGAGAGTATAATAACCAAACAGATTACCACTGAGCTGCTGAGATAAGTTAAAGAGAACCAGATAAATATTATAAGAACAGAATCTTTTGCTTCAATTAGATCTTTACATTTTGAAGATGGTCAATTACTCAATTTTGCATTGTTTAGTTATTTCATAAGAGGCACCGATCCGATTACAGTTTCAGGTTTTTACTGATTCTGTTGAATCACATGGCTGTAGAGGAGTCTGATGTCAGGATCATCAATGGCAACATGGTAAATAAATTGGTAATATGAGAGACATATCAAAACATGTACTATGCAACACGAGTTCCATTAAATTAATCCCTCTTCAGTTTTCAATTGAAGAATTCATATACTTCTCAAAAAGACTGGCTGATAATCCACATGGGACCTCTTTTCAGGCCACTTTCCTCTCATGCTCATACCTCCTATCTTTACACTGATCAGCATGGAGGACAGATGGACAGATCTTGAGATGATTTTCTTTGTTCGCTCTTTCCACAATTTTTGAGACTCCTAAGACTTTGAAGTGAGTTCTAAGGTAGGCCTTAGAATTAACACACAGGTAAAGAGGATTAGGGAAGGACTGTCCCTGTAAGTCAAAACACTGTATATACAAAATTACTGAGGCTCAAATCTTGGGTAGATTACCCCAGAGATGCTCTGCTTTCTTTGGCTGTGATATGTGGTAGTATATGACTTCAACATTCTGTCAACGCATATAGATTAAATCTCTACCCTTTTTTCACTTACAATTGCAGTGGGTTGAATGGGATTCTCCAGTTATCCTTTCCCTGTGTTTTGATCCAATTTACATATGTAGACATATACTTGCCAGTCAAGACAGCGCAAGAAGTTTCAGCAGCATGAAACTTTTTCAGTCCCAAGTAAATTGGGCAGTGAGGCACTGGTAATAGTATTTGCCTTTTAGATCTGTGATAAAAGCATGCTATTAACCCTATTCAAGTTTAATTTCAAGGTGACTTTGGCCAATAGGCAAATAATTGCTTTTACATGTATTCTGGTGGTTGTTTGACCCAAAAACGGGCATCTGAATTAGTAAACAAACAGCAGCCACATTTCACAACA
Organism: Vidua chalybeata; assembly: GCF_026979565.1. Lineage (NCBI taxonomy): Eukaryota > Metazoa > Chordata > Aves > Passeriformes > Viduidae > Vidua > Vidua chalybeata. The sequence continues at coordinate 36,872,347 of NC_071531.1, read as the reverse complement.
GAGATTTTCTGCTCTCAGCAGTTTAAGAAAGACATTAAAAAGATAGTGTCCTTTCTTTTTTGACTTCATTGATTGGGCTACTTTCAATTCATCATGTCTAATTATTTAATTTGATAGATTAGGTGAATGGATGAATGTGCTGATATTCATTAAGTCAATTGGGAGTATGATACTTAGGAATCAGCTATGGTTTAATTTACTCACTTATGCTGACAAGATGGCTATGGTGGGATGTCAAAACTGAGTGGACAAGACCTATATGAATGTAATTATGAGTTTCCCAGGTATCTACATACATGAGAAGGGAGTCCTTTCTCATATATCTAATTATCAAGCAGTATGAAATAGGTGGAATTACACTGGAAAGCTATAGTGAGATACAAAAGCCAAGAACATAAGTTTGAGGTGGCTGGATGGGCTTGCAGCAGAAAAAGCTGCAGGCTCTCTGGTTCTCTGAACCCTAACCCTAAACAGAATAAAAACTCAGCACTACACCTGAGGTCCCCATCACCTTGGGTGGCCCAGATCAGATAAATGTTGAGGCAGCCATGTAGATGTCCTGCTGTGATCCTCTTGGCATGTCTTTTCCAGTAGCGGTATCCCAGGAGCTGTAGGCTCTGTGGCTAACTGAACCCCAACCTAACCCTAACGAGATACTCTTGAGCTCCCAGTCTCCATGGGTATCATAGATTTGAAAGATGTGAAGGCAGCAATGTTGGTGCCATGAAATGATACACTGGGCATACATTTTCCAGCCCCAGTTTCCCTGGGATTGTGGAATTTCTGGCTGTCAAAAACCCTAACCATAAATAAGCCTGGGTTCTGTTCTGTTCCACCAGAGGTGTTCCAGATTAGAAAAGTGTGGATGCAGCAGTGTTGGTGTCCTTTCACTATTTTTCTGTATGTGTATTCCAGCCTTACTGTGACTGGAGGTGTAGGCTCAGTGACCCTCTGAACCCTAACTAATCCTAACCACAGTGGAATTATGACACTGTGGGTGAGGTTCCCATTACAGCAGGTGGCCTAGAATGGAAAAACATAGATGCAGCACCGTTGGTGCCTTTGCTGTGATTCTCGTGGCATGCCTTTTCTAGTACCAGTGCTCCTACAGCTGTAGGCTCTGTGGCTAGCTGAACTTTAATCCTAATGGGATCTTGGTGTTGCTGTTAAGTTCCCAGGCTCCATGAGTGTTCTAGATTTGAAAGGTGTTGGTGCCCAAAAATGATGCACTGGGCAAGTTTTCCAATCCCAGTATCCCTGAGAATGTGAACTTTCTGGCTGGCAGTATTGTTGAGAGTTCAGTGAATATTTTTGAAGCACAAGGAATGCTTTTTAATATTCCTTGTTTCTGTAAATGCCAAATTCACAGCATAATACCAGTATCTATTCTGGAAGACAGTCTTAAGCTCAAAATTTATTCTTCATAACATGGCTTTCAATATGTAAGGCAGAATGAAAGGGCGCAAAGTAGCCTCTCATTCTGAGTTCACGATATTGCAGTGATGTGTAAAGCTCTATTTAATTATGAGCAACTCATGAGCTAAGCTATTTAAAGTGGACTGATTTAGATCAGGAAAGGCTAGTAAGGTTAAAATTTAAACAGAAAAAGTACCTCAAACAAAGTAAAGCCAACAATACCCAATTAATCAAACAAAATTTAAAAACAAACAAACCCAAAAAACCCCAACCAAACAAAAAACCCAAAAAGAAACCCCAATCCACGGTGCTGTGGGCATTGTAGCAGCTGAGCTGATCTTTCCTTCTGGCTAGAAAAACTCCCTAATCATATGTATACATTAGGGGTGGTCTTGGGGTTGTCCCGTAGGATGGACCACAATCCTATGGGCACAATCCTGAAGCACAGCTGTTGATGTGCTGTGAATGTATTAACTAAGTTTTAGATGCTGTAAGTTTCTGTGTCCTGCAGGAAAGAAAATGCCAAGCATGCCAAGGAAATTCCAAGGGAATGAAATGGGAGGTGAAAATCTGGAGTATCTTTACAATGGTTAATGAAATCAAATTTTTAGGCTTCTAAATAGAGATATAACATGAGCCATTTGTATTGTTTTCTGAGTATTTTAAAGTTATTAATTAACAGTCACCATTATTGCCCACAATATGATGAAAATTCATCTGTGATTTTTAAAAGGATTGTTTATACTGAAGACCTACTATCAACTCTCTTGCTGATAAAAATTAAAATTTGAAAAGTGAATTAAAAAATTAGTATTACACACTAAAGACATATCTTCTGATTTTTGTCTTAAATTTTCAAAGATCTTGTCATACACCTGATTTTGCAACTATGAGCTTGTATTTGCTTGCCTTCCTCTTTATTAGGTCACCTTTCTTTTAATATCTCTTTGGGAGAGGTTTAAAATTTTCATAATATCACATTCAATTGCATTACACTTCCTTGTTAAATAGAAATAAATGAAATTGTAATTGGCTTAATTTTTTTTTTGTTCTGAAAAATATTTCACAAAATGTGAAATAATATAACATTCTGTATCAATTTTTTAAAATTTAAAATTTAAAATTTAAAATCACCTCTTTTTCATGCAGTATTGAAAGTGTCAAGCAGTTGAGGCTAGAATAGGAAACTGCAAATACAGCTTTGTGCAAAACACACAAAAATATATAAAATAAAACTAATTAGTATTTCTTTCCTAAAACTGAAAGCAAGCGCTTGAGATGCCATAAAATAAATCCTATAAAAATTGTTACAAGTTCCTGTACAATCCAGGTCATTATCTGAATATATTTTGGTGAAAAAGGCCTGATCACATATTATGCTAAGTTTTAATTATAGTATGCAGACATATACACTGTTGCATCCTGGAGTTTGGGTTTAGATTAGGGTTTTTAATTTATGTTAAAATAAGTCAAGTTCTGTAATCCCGCGGACCCCTCGTGTTGTTCCCCCCTGCGGTTTCTGGCCCCACGCTGCCTGCTGCCGGATCTTCCCCCTCTGCCGCTCCTGTAACCACCCCGCTGTCCGGCCCCGGGAAACCCCGTGCCTGCCACCCCAATCCACAACGATCCCGCTCAGCCCGAGGCGCGGTGCCCGCCCCTGCGGGGTTCTCGGGTTGGTCGCTGTTGCTGGCGTCACTGCCACTGCAGCCACCCCTATTGGCCGGCAGGCCGTGGATCCTCTCGCCCCGCCCCTCCATAAAACCCTATCCCACTGGCACCCAGGCGCCATTTTCTCTCATGCGAGTGCCGGGAGCGGTCGCGTCTTTCCATCAAACCGTGCCACGTGACGAACAAACCGTTCCTGCCAAGCACGGAGTAAATGGACAAATTCCTTACCTCTTTACCGGATCCCTAGCGCACGGTAACAGAGACTGGCCAGCCCACGCACCCGAGACACGGAGTCGTGTCCAGGAACCCGCAGCAGAAAACCCCGGCAGCACGTAGAAGCTACGCCATAGCCAGGCTCCCAAGAGCCGCGTGCAGCCGGGGAGAGCGAAAACCCACGCCGCAATACACATCTATCTAATGAGCTCATAGATCATAGAAAGGTTTGGGTAGAAAGGGACCTTTAGAGGCCATCTAGTCCAACGTCCATGCAATAAGCATGGACATCTTCCACTAGATCAGGTGGTGCAGAGCCTCACCCAATCTGACCTTGAAAGTTTCCAAGGACTGTGAATCTACCACTTCTCTGGGCAACCTGTTCCAGTGTTTCACTGCCCTCATTACAAAAAACCCTTCTTCTTTACATCTAATCTAAATTGACTCTCTTAGTTTAAAGCTATTACCTCATGTTCTGCTGCAACAGGTCCTGCTAAAAAGTTTGTCTCCATCTTTCTTGAAGACTCTCTTTAGGTACTAGAAGGAATCTCTATAATGAATCTTCAAAACCTTCAATCACAACTATAGATAAAGGAGAATAATTCTACTTTCCTGTAGAACCATTCCAAATACTGGAAGGCTGCTATAAAATCTCCCTGAAACTCTTCTCCAGTTTGAACAACCCCAGCTGTCTCAACCTGCCTTCATGAGAGATGTAATTATCATTATTATCATTATTACTGTAGCCCTCCTCTAGACAGGCTCCAACAGGTCAATGTCCTTTCTGTGATGAGGATTTTTTGCTGAATGCAGCACCCCAGGTGGGGTCTCACAAGAAGAGAGCTGAAGGGCAGAATCCCCTCCCTTGACCTTCTATCCCTGTTCCTTTTGTTGCAGCCTAGGATTAATTCATTCATCTTGCTTATTTATTTGCTTTACTTACAAGGTTTTCCTGAATTGGCACACTGAATGATGAGGTTTAAAAAAAAAAGAAAAACATTTTAATTGAATTGACTTTAGAAACATCTGAGAAATATTTTTCAAATTGTCAGCAGTAGTAGCTGCCCTTTATTAAATCAAGCCTTTTAAGCTATGATATATCAAATATGTAATGCAACAATAGTGATTTGCTACATTCTGGAATTCTAGCTTTCATTTGTGGAAGATCTCAGGAATTTTAAAAATTAATAGGTAGGGTTTTTTTGTTTGGTTGGGTGGGGTTTTTTTTCTTTTTTTTTTTTTTTTAATGGTAAAAATAATTTAGAAGAGATGAATTTGGCCTGAGTAGAGCTCACTTTCTAATTTCTAGAGCTATTTGATTATTCTGAAGTGTTGAGGCAATGATTTCTTTTAATTAACTCTTAAGATTTGTTTTCAGGATATCTAAAAGCATAGATAAAAGAAGGTACAAATATTTTTAAGATTTTTTTATTTCCAATTCAATAAAAAATGAAAATAATACATTTTTATAGATTTGGAAGGGAAGAAAATTTTTAAAAACTGCTCATTTTAAAAAGTGATTTGGCAAACTTGGTTAGCTTGTGGCCTAGAATAAAATACAAAATCTTTCCAAACAGTGTTAAAATCATAATATAAAAGCAAATCTTTAATTGAAAGCCTTCGAGGTGCACAATATGGTGATATGCACATGGGATATACTGTATTTCTACAATTTTTAAAAAATTAGTTAATTAGTATATCTATCAAATATTGTCCAATTAGAAGAGCAGTTGGTTAGGTAATTTTCCCCTGATTTCTGTCCCATTGGAGTCCTCCCCCCTGATCCTCCACCCACCTTCCCCCCCGCCGCCTCCCTGATAAAATAGCCGTATACTTTATTGTGTTACAATTAATATTGTAAAACAAAATGTCCTTGCTAGACTAAAGAAAAGAATAAACAGAGTTTCAAGAATGGATTTGTAAGGGTTTGTTAAAATATGGGAAAAGGCAGGAAAAGTATTACAAGTTATAACTATGTATTACCAGTCTACAAAGCTGCAAGTATATGAAAAATATAAAAAGCTAAAAATCTTTAGGCATCAAATTATGTAAATTTTATAATTTCATTTTTGTTTCAACTTGAATTTTCATGGAAGAATAAAGACATTACATTTTGTCCTAACTATTTGCAAATAATCACACACCTTAAAGATTTTCATAACAAATATGGTGTTTTCAAGCAGAACTTGCTAGAAGACATTTGTACTTTCCTCAAAATTTTAATGGTCTAAATTGTTCTTCAGTATTCTCATATGATCTATTGAAGAAAGATTTTGCAGGTATGATGTTTCTGTCTAGAAAATAAAGATTTGGAAATATTTCCTTGCTTATACAGTTTTAGGGACAAAGATTTTACAACACAATGTGTAGAGAGAGTGGATTCATACTTCAGACGGGGGATGCAATGTAGGATAAAGCAGTTACAGCAGTAGGCTTGTTTAAACCAGTTTCTTGCGCAGCTGTTTCTGGGTTTGTACAGACAAATTTGATTTTAAGGCTCAGTTCAAGCTCAAGAGCTATACTATATTCTTTTTCTGCCAGGTTAAGACTTGCTTGATTTAGAGACAGAATGTGAAGGAATCTCTGTAGTCAGAATCTTGGCAAGAGTCTCAGACAGACACCATGTAGGAAGGAAATAAGGGCCTGTATAAATACAGTCTGGCTGCAGGGGACTAAGGTTCATTAAAGAAAATAATTATGGAAAATATTTTTTGTTAATTTAATAATGAGAAAAATTAGAAGAGATTATCAGAGATAAAAACTGTAAAATATGGTTCAAAACTTGAGATGTTGTAACCTTGTTCTTTACATTAATGTTCCATGATACCAGAAGTGCTCTTTATGTGCTTATTATGTCACAATTCACTAGCTTACCTTTTTGGGGTAGGATTGACTCAGATGAGTGCAGCAGAGCACAAAATGTAGTCCAACCAGGATCTTCAACTCACAGAGACAAGAGGAGGCATATGGGATCACTGAGCTGACACTGCTGCCCATCGCATCTTTTCTTGTTTTTCTTCTTCAACTTTCTGCAAAGGAATTTTTTTTTAAAAGCACATCTCGTTTACTGACCAGAATGACCTAACAGGTGCTACTTTCAGGTGGTCTCTTTTGGAAGAGACAGGAAAGTACATTTGTTTTCTTTATCTTATGATAACTTCTGGGAGGATATTTCAGAGGAATGTTTGGTCTAGCATATGAGACACTGTAGTTTTTTGATCTCTCTTGAATCAGATTAGAGTAAAAGCAAACAAACGTGGGCAATTCCTCTTTAAGCCTGTTCCAAGAATTTACCATTCCTGTGATTCCCTTCTAGCATTATGCAAGATACATAAACACTTCGATGGCTCGATTTCTTTTTAATTAAAGTTTAATTATCTGCCATTCAGTTGCTAGAGATGAAAGTACATATGTAGGGCTTTTAGGATGTTCATATACAAAGGTTTGAGGAAATAGTATGCCCACATAGCCATTAAGGGAAAGCACTCAAAGAGCAGGAAAGCAATCTGTAGAATTGGAAAAAGAGGCAGTGGTGGCCAGCTTGAGAACACAGCAAGGAGAACACTAAAGTTTGAGTATACAAGGAAGACAAAAAACAAACAGCAAATAGACAATGCTTTGAGGGCAGCACAACCAACATAACTGCAGTGCTAGTGTTGCTGTGGATAGGAGCAGAATGCCCTCCAGAGAAAGAGAATATTTTTGAACTAGCAGAAGAAAATATTATTTTGGTTTCTATCTCTGATATGAATGATTTGAAAGCAGTATAAGAAAGCAGAGGAAGAAACTAAGAATATGGATGATGGCATCTTAGTGCCTTTATTTTTTGTTTTACTTATTTTTTCCAGTCTTGTGGAGGAAGAGCCAACATATTTGACTGAGGTCTTCCTATTCACGGGGAGAAACAGTAAGACTTTCTTGAAAAAAGGACAACTTTTTATGCCAAAAGATTACTGAGACATTGCTGCCTGGGAAACATGATTTTATGATTTTGTAAACAGAGATAATAAGTATTAAAAGAAAAGAAACAACAATGTGCATCTTAAACAGTGGAAAATTATAGAGAATAACTATTATTTGTTTCTGGGGTTTTTTTTCTGCAGTGTAAATAAAAGCAGTGGAAAATTATAGAGAATAACCATTATTTGTTTCTGGGTTTTTTTTCTGCAGTGTAAATAAAATAATGTTCAATAATACATTATGAATACAGTGTATTGACCAGGGGAATGTGGCATGAATATTGTGATGTATTTATGATCTGTTTTCAAATTTTAAAATAAACAAAGATTTAAGTGACATAAATGACTTTTAGCAATTATGCCTACTAGAAACTGCAGCCTGATCAGCTAAGAGGAGAAAAAATTTGCATTGACTGTTAATTGCTGAACAGTTATGAACCAGGTGTGTCAATTCAAAGTCTGCAGAAAAAGTACTTCCTGTAATAGGGGAATTATAAAAAATAAGAACGGAAAAGCCTTAAGTTAAAGTATTATATTATTCAAGGTAGAACAGAAATGAAGTTCTAGTGTTTTGTGGCCCAGACCAGCATCACAGACCTTCATGGATAATCTAGGCATCCTGGGAGCTTGGCAGACTGCCAGAGTTTATCAATCCTGCTTCCTAATCTGGCGTAGCACAAAAAGTCATAGCACGTATTCCAAAGTAAGCCTTTTGATGCAAATCTTTGTTCTCTGATGCATACAGTAACACACAGAACAAATGAGTCATGAGAGACGGTGGGTTTGCTAGAAAAGCCAAGTGATGCCTGCAACAGAATACAGCTACTCTCTACAAATACATCCTCTATGTAAAGAAGCAGGAAGGAAAATTACTGTGTTAAATAGCAGACAGTGCTGGCATAGGAAAAAAATAATTTATTGGTGGAAAACTTCCCTTGAGAACATTGGACAATTTCAAATTATTTGAAGCATTGGGGAAGCAAGAATCACAACTAACTTTTGCAGGATACTTTCTTACCAGGGAAAGACAGCAGGCTTAATTCTGTCCTCTAAATCTATACCATTTCTTCCCTAAAAATTCACAAACAAATCTTATATTGAGATAGCTTGTCGTTTCATTTCATTTCATTCTGTTCCTACTCCTAAAATCCCTTTCTCAATCTCTGCCCTTTCCATAATGCTTTATTTATAATCTGTTTCAGGAAGACACTGCTTTGTAACAAGGAAAAATTATACACTGGGAGTCAAGTTTGGATTTCAATGAATAGCAATAAACACTGTCTATAGAAAAAGGAAGGAGAAGACAGATTGCAGGTATCGCAACATAGGTCATTGAATGCCTAAGAAATCAGAAATATGATTTTGAGAACCATAGGATTAACTGTGGCTGGATGCCAGACACCCAGCAAAGCCTCTCTATAATTCCACTCCACAGCTGGACAGAGAAGAGAATATACTATGAAGGGTTCGTGAGTTGAAGTAAGGACAGAGAGAGATCATTCACCAAATACTGTCACAGGCAAAACAGACTCAAATTACAGGTATTAATTGAATTTATTATTAAAAAAATCATAGCAGGATAATAAGAAGTAAAATAAGTCTTCAAAAACACCTTACCCCCACCCCTCCCTCCTTCCTAGCTCTACTTTCTAGCCCTCAGTGGTGCAGGGAGATGCAGAATAGGGGTTATGGTCAGTTCATTACATGTTTCTACCATTGCTCAGGGAGAGGAGTCCTTCCCCTGCTTCAAGGTGGAACACTCTTCCATGCACTGTACTCCATCAAGAACAGGTTTCTCCTGAGTGGTCCCACAGAGGGTTGGAAATCCTACCAGGAAACCTGCTCCAGTGTGAATTCCTGTCTCCACAGATCGCAGGTCTCTGCCAGGACCTTGCTCCATTGTGTATTTCCCATGGGCTCGCAGGCATACACCTGCTCCACTGTGGGTCTCCTCCAGAGGCTGCAGGTGGATTTCTGCATCCCTGTGGTTTCCTATGGGCTGCAGCAGAGCAAACTTCTTCACCATGGTCTTCACCATGTACTGTCAAGGAGTCTCAGCTCGGGCACCTGGAGCATCCCTTTCCTTCTCCACTGACCTTGGTGTCTGCAGAGCTGTTCATCTCACATTCTCACCCCTCTCTTCTCTGGCCAGAAATAGGTCTTCAAAATAGCTTTTTTTTTTCTTTCTTTTTTTTTTTTCTTCTTAAATACGTGTCATCACAGAGGAATTACAACAATTTTTGACTGACCCAGCCTCGGCCAGCAGCATGCCTGTCATGGAGCTGACTAACACTGGACATGGCTCTGCTGGACACAGAGGCAGTTTCTGACAGCTTCTCACAAAAACCACCTCTGTAGCACCTGGCTACCAAAATCTGACCATACAAACCCACTACAAGAATAAATATGATTTGGAGCACAAGAAAGGGCTAGAGAATAAAACCATAATTTAAGAGGAAACACAGAGATTTGGTGACTAATTTTCAGTCCTCCTGTTTGCAGCTCATCTTTGACAGAAGTTTAGATTAAGTCAAATGATGCCATTCCTTTCCAAAGAAGATTATTTACTTTAGAATTTCACTCCAAATCAGTCTGAAACTGTTATCCCATTGATGCTATCATTTACCTACTGTGTGTGCAGAAATATTGTCCTATTTGATTTCAGCAAATTTGGTCAGTGAACTAAAGTTATGACACTTGTCTAAACAAAGCAACTGTCAGCTCATATCACAAACTCCTTCTAAATAAAGACCTGCACAGCTCCAAAATTTGTTTTTCTTTAATGAATCCAAGCCTTTCCACTGACATTATTCATTCTTTCTAAAAACACTAGAAAATGCAATACATTACTCAGCTGTGACCCAGCATGTCCTAAGGTGCATATTTAATTGATGTAAATAAATGAGATTCTAGTCTACCCAAATGCTGATGTTTTGATTCAATAGAAACACTGTTTACCTTAAAAGTTGTCATTACTGCAATGATTATTTTCCATGGAGGCTCTGACAATAATCTGGAGGACAAACGCCAGAAACCTGCTTAGTATCTGCAGATTCATTGGGCAATTAAACTATTTGATTATGGAGTAAAAGGAGAAAATAGTTAACATGCTTGTGGCTTTCTGTGGTTTATTCTATATTTTCCCTTACGTTGAAAGAAAGAGTTTTTAAAGTGCATTAATTTCATGCTTGCATAAATGCAAAACTTTTTAGATAAAATTACAGTGTTAAACTCCAGTATTGCTAGGTGTTAAATTAAAATCAACCAGACACTGGGAACTTGCTATTATTTCAAATTAAAATCAAGTATAAATGTATATTTTGCAGTGTTGAGAGCTAGAATAACTGTTGTAGATATTTTCTTATGCTTTTGTTGTCAGCTGTTCCTCTAGTTTTCTTCCTGGATATCAATCTTGAAAGCCAATACACATATAAATTCTATTTCCTTTCTTTCTGCCTTAAGGTGGTATCCAGTTTTTCAACAGGAATTCATTTTATAAAGGTCACTGACTTAATGAAATAGTTTTCAATGTTTATGCCCATACATTCCTTTGAAAAATAGATTTACCTTAACTAGGTATTCATCAATACAAATTAACTGGATATATTAAATGCCATATCATTGCATGGAAAAAAAAAATGAAAAATGTGCTGTTATTGCTCTGGGAAAAAAAAAAAAAAAAAGAAGAAGAAAAAAAAGTGGTAATATGCTGCATCAAATAAAAGGAAAAACTAAAATCTTTTATGGGTTGGACATCCAAGAAGCCTATCTTACTCCTAGTGGATGATCCTCCCTGTAGTTGCTAGAAGCTAAACACTAGGATAGATTTTGACAAAAGTTCAATTTCTCTTGATTTTATAAAGTATATATATATAAATATATAGAAAAAATATCAAATATATATGCCATATATATTTTAAAGCTAATGTTAGAAAATTTGAGGTAAATTAAAGAAAAAGAAAGGATTATACCACCATCAGTTTTCCCCACAGTTAAATCCGTCCCAGCAAGAATTGTGGGTGACGCTAAGCTTCTAGCAAAGACATAAAATAGGAGATAAAAGGGAGTTGATTTCTGAAATTATTATCCATTCAGAAGTTGAAATTAGTTATTATAAGTCTACAGTTATTTCAGTATTTTTGAGAGTTTAGATATGAAATAAAAACATAGACCAGTCAATCTGTCTGTCATTTAAAAAAATCAAATGTGATCAAAAGAGCAAAAATTCTAGAGTTTCTTCTTCAAAGACCGTCTCTTAGTATTGAAGTACAATAGAGGAAATATAATCTTGATGATTAAAGTATATATCAGACCCAGCATAGGATGATAAAATCCATCATGAACAAATTTTTTGTTTCACAGTCTGTGAATATTTAATTCTTCCATATGGAATTAACTTTTTTGTGTACCTCATATTTACAGTAAAATTAATGGTCTCTGTTAGTACAAAGTGATCTTTATGACAAGATATCAGATTCTAATACTCTTCAATGCAGATTTTTATATATTCTATAGAGGAAGGGTATAAAATTTAATATGAAATGCACTTAAGATATTTTGCATTACATGAGATCTTTGATGTAGCAGTGATACCAAATATGCAAAGAATACAATATAAATTTAAGTTGCACTTTATAAAATACACTAATTACAATATACAATTCAATCTCAATACCAATGTGATTCACAGAATGTTTGAAATTGGCAGGGTTCTCTGGCAGTCATCTGGTCTGAGCCCCTAACTGAGCACAGACACCTAGAGGCAGGTGTCCAGGACCATGCCCAGGTAGCTTTTGAATATCTCTAAGGACAGAGAAGTCATAACTTCTCTGGGCAACCTGTTCCAGTGCTTAGTCACCCTTACAAAAGTGTTTCCCAATGTTCACAACAAAGCTCTTGTGTTTCAGTGTGTGTCCATTGTCTCTTTTCCTCTTACTGGACATCAGTGAAAAGAATTTGCTCTGTCCTTTCTGCAACTTCCTTTCAGTAATTCATGTACATTAGTTAAGTCCTCTTTGAGCCTTTTCTTCTCTAGGCTAAGCAGTCACAACTCTCTCCATCACCAGGTGAGACTGATTGACAGGTGATTCCCTGCGGCCTTGTTCTTTCCCTCTTTTAAAATATAAGTTGCTTTCCTCCAGTCTTTGAACACTTCCTCCTGTTGCCAGGATTGATCAAAGATTACCAAAAAATGGCCTGGCAATGACATCTGTCAGCTCTTTCAGCACTTGTGGGAGCATCCCATGGAGGGTCCATGAACTTCCCAGGCAACCAGTGACAGGACAAGAGGACACAGTCTTAAGCTATGCCAGGAGTAGTTTAGGCTGAACATCAGGGGAAAAATTCTTCACAGAAATAGTGATTGGCCATTGGAATGGGCTGGTCAGGCAGGTTGTGGAGTCACTGTCCTAGATGTGTTTAAACAAAGACTGGACATGGCTCTCAGTGCCATGGTTTAGTTGATAAAATGGTGTTAGGTTATAGGTTGGACTTAATGGTCTCAAAGCTTTTTTCCAAACTAGTGAATTCTGTGATTCCGTTACTTAGGTATGTCCATTCCTAAACCACAACAATCATATTTGACTGTCTCTATTGACCCTTCATGCATTTTTGGGGAATTATTGGTCAGTCACAAAAGAAGGAAGCAGTTTCTATACGTTTGTGAAATAGAAAATCTTTGTTAGATTACAGTATTAAAAATTGCCAGATTATATACATTCAGAAAAAATAAAAGAAATTGCCAATAAAGGCTTTGCCACTTTGAAACTTGATGTTTCTGGAGTAAAAGCTGTTTTTCCTCTTTGAAAATTCTTTATTTCACTAGTTTGATTATAGTACTAAGAATTTGTTACCACAGTAACAGAACAAGACAGCAGATATTTTTGCTGACTTTTACTAAAACTTGAAAACATTGCTAATGCACAGCAGTTGCTGAGATTTAAAACACATCTAATTTGCAGGTGATACAAAATACTTTCAGCAAATTTAGTACTATGAAGTTTATGATACAAGTCAGATATACAGTTCAAGTGAGAGAAACCCGTGGAAAATGCATATAGGTTAAAGATAAACGAGTTATTTAATTAAACCCTCATCATGAAAAAAAGATCCAACCAACCAAAAAAGAAAACAGACCCAGCACAACCCCAAAAATCTCCAAAGCCAAACCAACCAACAAAACAAAAAAATATCCAGAACAAATAAGCTTAATTTGTACTCAAGTTGAGAAATCAATTCCTATGCACGTAGGGTGTGATCACAGCAGCAAGTAGGGAGATAACAGAGCATGAGATGTGCCTTTCTGTGGCATTCATTTTGCATAAATTTACTAGATCTCCTTAGATGGATTTAATTGTTTTGACCCTAGGTCAAGAACGAGGAACTAAATAATTGGTCTGTGCTCATTTGCAGCTTGATTAGTGTAATGCCATGCAGCTGTGCATCACCATATAGGTTGAGATTTCTAACTGCTCCAATGGGTAGAATTAAGAGAAGCTAAGCCTGAAAAAATAGACTTATCTCTTGCCCTTCTATTACTGGTCACCCTAGAAAATTAAGCATAATCTGACCTCAAGATAATTAAGTAAAGAGATTTAAATGTATCATATACTTTGAGTCATTATCTCTTTTACATATTATTTTTACACCTGACTTCAGAATAATTACTGTCAATTCACCATGGTACAGAAGCAGACTCAAGTCTAAATTGATTTGGGTGTAGAAAAATGATCTTCCTGGAGGAGACTGAGTACTGCCAACTTTGACTTATGCTTTTGCCAGAAGTATTGTCATGCTGGTCACTCCACTTTGCACAGCTAAATTTCTGTTTTCACTTGGCCATACTGCTACCATTGTGGAGCAAACATGTTAACAAAATAACATTTGTTTATGTAACTCATGTCTAAAACAATTGGGTTTGGGGCGTCCGAGCAGTAACTGAAATACATCAAGGTTGGATGCCAAGGCTGCTAAAGGACTCTTAAAGTTAAGGCTGATTAATTAATCTTTTGCCAAAACAAGACTGAAATCCCACTGGAGTTTTCTTCTTATAATATTGTAAACAATGTAAGTTGATATAATATATTTAATTCTTCCTTATAAATTTCTGAAACTATTTTGTATTTCTAACTAAATTCTGCTTTACGGTACATTTATTACTTTAGAGCTAAATTTAAGCCATTTCCAGACCACAACAGACAAAAGCTGGTAGCTAAAGATCAGAAAAGGTTTATTTAACAGCAAAATAAATCTGTATTTTCCTAGACATATCTAAGTATCTAGTGTAAAAATAAATAAATTATCAAATCATTATTCAGCAGAAATATTTTTTCCTTTACTTAGTTCTCTGTCAGTTCATAACCTGTAAAATGTGTTCTGATTCTAGAAAGATGTTTACATGTGTTTATGCACTTGCATGAGTAACATCATTTGGACTCCTATGTTTAGAGTAAAATGAGTGCAAAAATATTTTAAGCTTCAGTTTAGTAAAAGATGTGAGAAAGTAACACTCTCCTGGATGAAATGAAACTGGAGACTTTTGAAAAATAATTATGTTGGTGAATGCAGCGTTGCATTCTTCTCCCCGGTCTCAGGCGGCTCTGGAGCCCAGCTAGGCTCTGTGTTTTGGCCGTGAGACCGGGGCTGCCACATGTTCGGAGTCTCTAGCAGTGAGCTTCCAGGTGGGTCTGCCGCTCTTTGTAGCCAGACGCTGAGAGGAGACAAAAGGATGAGAGAAGGCACACCTTGTCCTGCATGGCTGAAGAACATTTATTCTTGTGTGACCGCTGTGGTGGCTGGAGCGGCGCCTGTCTACCTAGAATGCGCATGGTCAAGATGGCGCCAAGACAAAGGAAGCATGGGGTTAAATAGGGGGCAGGCAAGTAGGGGCAGAAGCCCCCCTCACCCAATGGGGACAGGCAACAGGGGAGCGACGTGGACCATGGCAGCCTATGGGAGCATAACAGGGGTAGGTACAGGGTTCCAGGACAAATGGGATTGCAAGGGTAGGGTGACTGACACAAGAGTTTCAGGAATGAACAGGGGGTGACTACAAGACTGACATGGGAAATCTCCAATGGTGGGCAACCTGGAGTGAACCATTGCGAGGGGAAAATGGGGGTACATAGAACCGGCTAACTAACATTTATTAAAGCCCCTAACTGAACCAACCCGGGATGCAACAGGTGAAAAATTGTATAGCTAGATAAAGACTGATTGACTAATTTAAGTTTTCAAAAATTCAAATAAAAAAAGTTCTGCTTTAAAGAGATTATAACATACTGATGTTTATTTCTAATTTCCTTAGACTAGTGTAGACATATCTATCTCACACAGTTGTGCTTCTTACCTTCAAATTATAAAAAAGACATTCAGAAACACATTTTTTAATGTAACTTTGTCTCTTTTTGCCTTTAATATTAGAATCATGTTTGGTTCTCACCTTGTGAGCATGCATGCATAGGTAGAGCAGGTTGTACAGTATCACCTTAGTAGCTCCAAGAAATTTTGCAACTTCCAGCTGCTAGTCTAGGACAGCAAAACTTCCCTCAAGGTTTTACATCACATATCAGTCTGGTGCAGATGTCTCAGATACTTGGATGTCTCTGATGGAATTAGCTGTCTCTGTTTAGGCTCCTGAAATCTCACCTGACAAATCGCAGCAGATGAAATCTTAGCTGCAGTGTGTGGGCTCAGCATTCACACTGCCTAACTGAATTTCCCTAATCAAGTCTGCAAGATTTCAAATGGGAAGTAAGTTGTCCAATTCTTCACGTAGGCAGGAAAAGGACTTGTAATAATGAGAAACAGGACAGCAGATGAGATTTTGGACTGGGGGGATAGGGAAGAATAAAAGATTCTGGGGCAGGAGCCAAAAATCATCAATTGGTTATTAATATTGTTAGATATGGAATTTAACACAAATGTTATAATTAGTAATGAATTAGCAAGATCTTTGGCAGGGAAGGCAAAAATCTTGGCATAGGAAGACAATAAGATGGAAACTAATGACCTCTCAATTCCTTTTACCTTTTTTCCAAAAATATGATTTCAATTATGAGGGGGTTTTTGTTTGTTTCTTTATGTGGTTTTTTTTTTTTTAATTTAAAAAAAATTCTACCAGGATTTTTCCTACATTGCTAAATTTCACTTTTTCAATATGTTGATTGAGATAATTGCTCATATATTATATCCAAGCTGTTCATATTTTATATATTTGGGCTATAAGAGTTACTTTACAAAAAGATGCTAGTATTTCCTGAGTCTCAACTGTGTATTTTGTACAGAGTTCTTGCCCAGAAGTGTCTAGATTCTAGTTGGGCTTAGAGAAAACAATTTGAAGATCAAAGTAAAAGACCTAGTTGTAGCAGAAGCCTGGGGATCTGGAAATTTGCCTCCATCACTAACACAAATGCCTAGGGGCTGATTTAAAGACAAGAAAAAAAAAGGTTTGTGAAAAGGTAGATATAGTTTACTACACAAGAAAAAAAAAAATGGCAAGAAGTAGAAAAAAAAAGTTAAAATGTGCCAGCTCTACTGATTATTCCACATTAGCAACAACCACATTAATTCACAACAGTCTCCCATCAGCTGACCTGCTTAAATGCATGCTTGTTGAATTTTTCACCATTACATTTTCCATCATGTGTGGAAAAACATTTCTTTATTCTTCATTTCTTCTTTGAAATCTCTTTAAAAGTTTATAGAAACCTTGACCACCTGTAAATAGAGGTGTGATAATGATTAATGTAGTGCTCCATGGTCTCTGTACTGCCTATAACATTCTTGCTATAATCATGTGATCTGCACATCTGGTTTCAGTAGCTCTTGGTTGACTCTACGTCTTTAAGCCAACAATTTGTCAGAAAAAAAATGTGAATTCATTAATTCATGACACAGTCTATCAAGTGTTCTATCAAACAAAGCACCAGTAATAATCAAAACAGAAACTAAAACCAAAATATTTTGGGTGTGTACTTTTCCCCAGAAGAGAACCTAACAGGTAGTATTAAAATAAATTAAAAACCTAACAATAATAGTAAATCAAAAGAATGAAGCTGATTGCTGAAAAATAAGAGGAGTTTGGGGTTTTTTTAAAGACCAGAGGTGCAACTGGAAAATGAAATAACATTTCACAGATACTTTTATTAATACTATAATCTAAAGCAGGGAACTCAGGAGTGATCTTGAATCACTAAACATCATCATAGTGATATGACATTTCTTTTTGATATATTCCTATTTGTAGATATGTTCCTAAAAACAATTTTTTCAGAATTAAAAGTATTGTACAAAATGTTTCCCAATGTGTAAAAAGTTTCTGGAGGAAAGATGAATTGCAGTAGCATGATTATCCAGGAAGGGAGAGGGAGAGGGAAGGGGAAGGGGAAGGGGAAGAGGAAGAGGAAGGGGAAGGGGAAGGGGAAGGGGAAGGGAAAGGGAAAGGGAAATGGGAAGGGAAATGGAAGGGAAGGGGAAGGGAAGGGGAAGGGAAAAGGAAAAGGAAAAGGAAGGGAAGGGAAAAGGAAGGGAAAAGGAAGGGAAAAGGAAGGGAAAAGGAAGGGAAAAGGAAGGGAAAGGAAAGCAATGTTCTATATCTGTTCAAGTGATACATACAAGAAACAACAGATAAGTAAATAGTGGGAATTTTTTTAGAATAGTAATTGCAGTAAATGCAATAAGTGATGTCTGTTCATGTATATTTTTCTTGCTGTTACCTGCAAAATCATTCAGATTAGATTACTCTAAACCATGGTTAATAAAATCAAAATTGAATCTATGACAAAACGGGGTATATAGGAGTGGACATTATTATTTCCACTTCTACACATTACTTTTGGGCCAGACATATCAAAGAAATTTAAGAAGCAAGAAAACATCAAGAATTCAATTTTGCATATTGTAATTTGTCTTTCAGTGCAGGGAAGTAATTTGCTTGAAATCAGTTATAATCTAATATACAAATGGCAGGTCAAATGCAGGTCTCTCGACCTTTCTCTATGGGTGTATTCTCTCTAATATCTTGGATTATTAGCTAGACTGCAAAATCATCCTGTGCCAATTAGTTGCCTTTTAAGGGCTAATCTGTCTTCTGATTCTTGTTTTGGAAAACATCATGCCAGGTGGCTTTGTGTGATTGACTAATGTAAATCTATATTCAGTTAGCTGCATAAGATGCCTTGTATTCTAACTCTAATGCTTAATGTCTGCATTCTCTGAAAACACTTAAGAGCAGTTCACTGTTCAAGATGACTGCCACATGAAACGGCACCAATGGAATCCTAGCTGATTTTTCAAAATTCCCTTAGAAAAACACTCATCCAAGTAAACATGCCCTCACACAAATTCAGTATATAGAAACTAAATTGTATTGTGTAGCAGAGAGGTCATAATGCAAGTTTTCAATAGTTTCTAGCCATTAAAAATACACAATGGGGTATAGCTATAGTGGCCTGTAGTTTCATAGGTAGCAGCTGAAGAACCTGTATTCCACTATAGTCAGCTTATTTGAACAAAGGGTTTCAGATTACTGTGGACATATTCATCCTTTTTGCTGGAAAACCAGTATTGCCAAGAGATAAATAAAGTACTCAATTTGTTCTTTTCAGTTTATAAAACAGTTAAAAAACAGTGGTTCTAAGATTTTCACACATTATGCAAAAAATAATTCTGGATCAATCTAATAGTAAAATTTTCATTTAAAGATGATTTAAACAATGATTTGGCTTCTTCTCCCAGGCAAGGATAGGAAGACATGGGGTCAAGCTGTGGCAGGGAAGGTTCAGGTTGGACATGGGAACAGACTGCCCATAAAAATGGTGGACTCACTATCCCTGGAAATGTTTAAGAAACAACTGGATGTGGAACTTAGTGCTATGGTTCAGTTTAAGCTGTTCAGTCAAAGGTTGGACTTGATGATCTTGAGGTCTTTTCCAACTTTAATTATTCCATGATTCTCTTTTATGGTTATTGGCAGTGTGTCTAAAAATTCATTTGGATGAATTTTTTTTTTTCAGTATACCACTGTAATTCTGATACTATTGACATCAGCCCAATTGACTCATGCCAGAATTGACTGTTAGGCTCACACCTTGTTAAAAATCTGTTTACACCCTTTTATGTATTACAATGAAATTGTCACTAGAAACCTGACACTGTATAAATTATAAACTGAAATGTCAGAAAAGAGAGGCACAATAGTTAAAGCCACTAAAAAAAAGGCATTGAGACTATGTGAGTGGTAAAGAGATCTATTCTTTATTTAATTGCACTTCCCTGTAAAAGATTAGTATGTACCTGACCAATGTAGAATCATGTCAGTAAAGAGGTCGAAGTCTGCCGCTCACAAAGCCTAAGTGAGTGCAATGGTGGTTAATTATGTCCCTTTTCTGAGTCTCTCAGCAGAATTTTGTTGTATTTTTGTTTTTTCTAATGCACAAGGTATAAAGTGTTGATGTGTTTACATTTCCCTTCAAGTGCTGTTTATGCAGTTAAAAGGATATTTTTTTTGCCTCTGCATGTACTGCTTACTTATATTTGTGATAGCTGAGCCACCCATGTTCTCAACCCTTGCTCTTCTCTCAGTTGTCACATTGCACACTTGTTCAGTGGCCCAGAAAATCCACTGCCATGTGTTGTACAAGAGAAATGTTAATGGGGAAAACCACAGATTTTAAAGTAACAGCATGTCTGTTTGGAAAATGGGATTAATTCAGAACTTCAATTTTGAATTCTGCAGTTGGTTTCTCTGGGCTATGAGGACATGAAAAAGCTGCACAAGAGCAGTGCTGGCAGACTCTGCTATTTTTACCTGGAGTCAATAGAACAGATGACCTTTCTTTTTAAGAAAATGCCATTTTTGTGATGTGCTCCAGCTTCTATTGCACATCGCCAAGGTGACTTTTAATGCAGTCCTCACAGAGTTTGGTTATGCTCTGAAAAGAGTAGCTCCTTACAATATTCCTCAATAGTGGGGCAGTATTTTCTCACCTGTCAGGGAGGCTACATACATTTGTTTTAAAATTAAGGCTGTAAAATGAGGAATCTTCTATAACAGAACTCATGGTATGTGGAAATCTGGTTAGCAGAATCACTTTTCTCTCTTATTTCTGCACTCAGGATGAAAAGTGAAATGTGAGCTAATAAAACCTAGTGGTAGCTCAACTGGAAAGTCTGAGGGCTGATTTAGGTCAGGAATCAGGATTCATCACCTCAGAGTTTGCAGTTCAGTAAAGTCTGAAGTTTTGATTCAGATACAGATTTAGCCAAGTTTATGTGCTGTTTTGATAAATGTATAATAGCTGAAGAAACTAAGTAATGGAAGTGGCTGGTTTTTTGTTCATTTTTGGGTTGGTGGTGTTTTTTGTTTTTGTTGGGTTGGTTTTTTTTTTGGTTTTTTTTTTGGTTTTTTTGTTTGTCTATTCTTGTGGTTGTGTATAGCACTTTTGAAATAGAAGGTAGACCTGAAGTTTATGCATTTTACTTGGACATAATACCAAAAAAAAGTAGTCATAAAATAATATCATGCTGTATGGGTTAGCTGTCTTATATTTTTTTATTAATCTTTTTTTCTAGTTCCAGAGCATTAGAGTTTTATATTTATATTGTCATATGAAGAAGGATTTTCACTGTGCTATAATATTATAGTTATAGTTATTATAGTGCTATTATATTATAGTAATATTATAGTTATATATTAACTATTATAGTTATAATAGTTATAATATAGTTAATATTATAAGTTCCAGGTTAGGTGAGGCATGTTATTAAGAGAATAATGTTTTGGTGGGGCAAGTAAATAAGTGTAGATATAGTGACCTCAAATAAAGAAGTTTCTCATTTCACTGGAATCCCCAACCAATTTTCTTTACTGATTCCCTCTAATCCTCCACCTCAATACCAGACACTCCCATTTGGATTTATCAGGAGACAATATGGAGGTATATTGAGAGACAAATTGTGGACATGCTAGTAGGAAACAGTTTATTGAGTCATTATAAAAAGGTGGGTGAGGGAGGAGAAAAATAAACAACAAAAAGCCCAGATTATGCTAAGCCATAATTTTTTTTTTCCCATCAGAAGATTCCAAAATACTTTACATGGCGACATATGGGGAAACTGATGAAGGGCAATGACTACTGCTAACCAGTTTACTGTAATTTTGTTTGTTGCTCCCTTTGTTAGTTTGCAAGTATTTCATTAGCAGTAGAAAATGAAGGAAAACCAGAACTGAAATCCTAGACAATTAAATGAAGAATGAAAGAGGAAAGAAGATCCCAGAGGGAAAACTATGGCTCCAGATGTTTACAGTGAACTCCTATAAACTGTGTAACAGCGACTTAGGCCAGTGCAACTGTTCTTAACCATGCAGAAGAAACAAATTTCAGGAAAGCAAGTGGGAAATAAAAATTTCCATGACATGGGAAAAAAAGTAGAAGTGTACTTTTAATTACCACAGAACTAGTGGAATTGTAGAGGAAAAAAAAACACGAAAAAAACAAGGAAAAGCATCTGAAATGAGAATAACATCAAAGTTTACTGTAAAAGAGACAATAAGTTTATTTAATTTGTCTTAATTTCTGTCTGGAAAATATCAAATTTAATGATCTTTTTAATTAGGTTCTGTCACTACTGGACTCATTATTTGTAAATTTTGTCACTAGCAGGCAAGCAAAAGCTAAGCTTTAAGCTTACTTGAATTTAGCTGGTGCTGTAAGCTCAGAACTTGTAATACTGCAAACAAAGTTTAATTTTTGCTGCCAGGAAGTTGAAAAGTGTGAGGTTGAGTGCTGGAGAGAAAATGACCTGGGAAAATGATTATTTTGATTTCTGCTGGACTGTGGATAGAGAGAAAGTGCTGTATGTTAGCATGCCCCCAAAAATATAAATTATCCAAAGTCTCTTCTTTGATGGTACAGAATTTTACTCACATCTGATACAAGGCTGGGTGTAAAAGGACCATTGTTTTCTTGGTGTCTTTAGGCATCTGCTTCTTCAATAACTTCCTACTGTGCCTGCTGTGATATCAGACCTGACTGATCATCCAGGTGTCTGGGGATAATAAAGAAAAGAAACGTAATAGGAAAATCAGCAGTGTCTCTGGATTCTCTCTCAAGACAGCCTTCTAGGAGTCTATTAAATGTGCAAAACTGCTTGTTGCTTTTTCAACAATCAGCCTAAATGTCTGGGGTATGACACAGAACAGGTTGAAGAAACTGCACTAGAGTTTCTTAGACCAGCTAAATATAGGGGCTTTGTAAACAATTTCTGTTCACTCAACACTTAGAATCTTTCTAAATAAATAAATTTGAGAATTTTCTTCATTAACTATTCATTTCAGTGTAATTGAAAGTTTTTATAATTTTCAGTATTCACTCTGAAAACTTACTTGTAACACATAGCCCAAGAACAGAAAAATACTTTTTGGCTTGTACATCTGAACAAACCTTCCACAATTTGAATACTTGAAATGAAAGGTGAGTCACAAGCTAGGACTTTTAGGAATAAAAGCTCTTTTTGTTTCTGTTGTTCTTGTGGGTGGTTTTTTTTTTTTTTTTTTTTTTTTTTTTGTTTTTTTTTTTTTTGTTTTTTTTTTTTTGGGGTTTGTTTTTTTTTTTTTTTTTTATAATGCAATAAAAATAAAAATAGCAATAAGAATTGCTTTCAGATATTAAGAAAAACAGATTTACTGTCACAGAGACCTTATACACTAATGTTTTCTGCTAACTAACTACTGATAGATTTGAGCAAGTTATTGAATACTCTGACCAAGCCTAGGAAAAGTACTGTGCAAAATTACTTAACTCTTATATTTGTAGAGGAATTGTGTCTACATGCCTAGTAGAATAGGAATGAAACCAGCTCTATAAAATTGTTCTTAACTGATGCAGTCTTGCTCAAACCACTGTAATTATTTTAGTTTCTTGAGTAAATCTCCCCTCTTCTGTACTTCATGGGAGTAATGTGAGGGTAAAATTATCAGCCTCAAGTGTACAGATTTTACAGAAGAAGAGGAGAGCTAGTCCTCAGTTAGGGCTCAGTTAGCCCTGCAATTAGGTAGATGATCTGTCTTGCCACAAAATATTCCTCAATATTTGTAGAATTCTTGTCTGCTATTTCTATCTAAACCATTTCAGCAGTCCTTACTAACCTCACAGATCTTACAGCCAAAAGAACCAAGCACTTGTTTTCCCATATCTAATCTTCTTTTACTCTTTATTTTGGCTTATTTTTTTCTACAGAGTAAACTGAGGCTCAAATCCTCACTCACATACTTCGTACATCTCTTAAATTTAGTTCTAAATTTCAGGCTCTACATTTTGTTACCAAGCCAATATATATTTTGATATGCCAGAACATGCATTATAACATAATGAGAGAAAAGTTTTATTTTGAAACATGGTCCTGCTTAAAAAAAGTTTTAATGTGAGTCAATAAAGTAACCTATGACATACATGAGATTGGTCTACTTAATCTAATGGCATTACAATCTCTATCAAACACCAAAACAATACTGAAGATTTCAGGATATAACAGTATGGACATCATCTTATGATTCACCAAGAATCATTGTAATATGTACTTACAGTAATAGAATCATAGGGTTGTTGAGGTTGGAAAAGACCTCTAAGGTCATCAAGTTCAGCTGTTGACCCTGTACTGCCACATTTGTCACTAAACCATATCCCCAGGTACCACATCCATAGGTTGTACGAACATTTCCAGGGATGGTGACTGAACTAGTTCCCTGGACAATGTGTTCCAATGTCCAGTGACTGTTTCAGTGTGAAAAGTTTTCCTAATATCGAATTTAAAACTCCCCTAGTTCAACTTGTGGTCATTTCCTCTCATCTTGTCGCTTGTTACTTGGGAGAAGAGACTGCATCCTTCCTCCCCCCCTTGTGGTTGAGAGTGATAAGGTCACCCTTAAGCCTCTTTTTCTCCAGGCTGAACACACCCAGCTCCCTCAGCTGCTGCTCATAAGACTTGTGCTCCACACCCTTCCCCACCTCCACTGTCCTCCTTTGGACTCATTTCAGCACCTTAATGTCTCTCTCAGTGAGGGGCCCAAAACCAAAAATAGGATTTGATGTATCCTCTCCTCAGCAGGAATTGCAGGGATTTCATCTGTAGAGAAGCTTCAGAGTTTAGCTTTCTACAAGACTTACCTCAAGACATCATTCTGAACCACAATATGTGTTTTTCAGTCAGATCAGATTAGACTAAATAGCATCCAATAACTACATTTTACCTTGTCTAATTATATGATGAGTCATACTAAAATTGCTGCTTCATACAACGTTTTTTTAAATGCAAAAATCAAGAAGCTAATGATCTTCATTGCAAAATTTAATGTTTATCTTTAGCATTGCTTGACAGAAACTGTACCATTAGTGGGACTTCTCAGGAGAGCTATCAGAGAAGGAACTACTCTTACAATATTTCTTATACCTCTTTCATCTATTTATTTTCTAAGACCTCTCCAGCTTTATGTGTGAAGGCTGATTCCTGTAGCTTGCAGCAAGAAAATGTCTTAAATTGATGCCAGAATTTAGTGTTTTACCAAGCTTGCAGAAAAACCAGCATTACTGTATTTGATTTATAGATTTCTGCATTATCAAGAAAAACAATGCTTACAAACACTGAAAAAACATAAAACTACTCAAGTGAATGATTTTTCCTACACATGAGAACTCCTGGCTACTCTTTTCAAAATGAGTCTCCAACTAATGGCCTACATGTGGAAAACCTATGAAAAAATTCTGTTATTAGATATTACTGCTCTTTAGCCAGCCTCCCTTCTGCTTTCTGTGGACCCATTCAAATGTGATATTAATCATCTAGGTACCTTTGTGTCTACAAAGGTAGACAGTTTGTTGCTGTAAATACATGTTAATGTCATTCTTGGTTGGTGACCTTTCCGTTACCATGAAGATAAATAAAAAGTCTGAAAATCTTTCTGTAGAGTCCTTTTATTATGTGAACAGCACACCCACAATTATATCTTTAGCGCATATTTTTAGCATTACGAAGTGCATTGTAATTGTTAACAGCAATGTTTTACTGTGGAGTGACTTGACTTTATGAAAATAAACCAAAGGCAAATCTCAGTTGTACATGAAATGGAGATTGATGGTTTTGAAGAGGAAAACATTGTAAAGCTTTTGTAGTTTTGTACTAAGTTGCAGTGAATTAGCTGGAACTCTATGCTTTGTGATTTGCATCATGAAAGATGAAACTGTGAGAGACATTGATACACTCCATCTTTGCTTGAGGCAGTATTCTTCTGACCTATTCATACTTCTGGGCATATATGAGCTAAGTATATTTCACCGTGTTCCTTGAAAATAGTAGAACTTTATACTAAGCTTTACTTTCCTTTTGTTTACAGGGAAGTTTATATACACAAAATAAATATTCATCCATTAGGGAAGTTCTTTCAAACACTAGGGCCTTGTACCTCACCAAGGTCTCAAGTTTTTAGTAGAATATTTTCAAAATAAGTTTGTCCTGTATCCCATGATTTTGTTGTTTAGGGTTTTTTTAATATAAATCTCATTGTTGGGGGTTGGAGTGTTTTTGGTTTTGTTTGTTTGTTTATTTTTTGCAAACCAGACATTTAAAAAGGGAAATATTAAAGCTAAATTTTACTCTTATCAGTTTCCAGATTTTATCAGAGAAATTCTCTTCACAAAAAGACTAAGTCCAAACTTAGCCTACGAGTATATACTTAAAGTTAAGTGTTGGGTTAATTTTACTAAAGGAAATGAGAAAATTTACATAATTGGGTGAGAATGAAGAAAAATGAGATACAGTTTTTAATTGTAGAAGAGGAAATACAGGTACGATTAACCCCATATATTGTCTTTGGGTTTAAAGATGGCTCTGTTTGTACTTGACACACAGACTTTTTCAATGTCAATATTATTTTAAATTTGCATCATTTTTATAAAACCTTTACAGAATAGCTCAATTCTTGAGCTTGTCCAGGTCTCTCTGGATTACATCCCCTCCTTCAGGTGTGTCAACAATACCACTCAGCTTGGTGTTATCTGCAAATTTGTTGACAGTGCACTTGATCCCTTTATGTATGTCATTAAGAAGATATTAAATAATACTAGTCTCAATACAGACCTCCAGGGGACGCCACTTATCAATGATATCTACAGGGACTCAGCCCAATCAACAAAATTGTATTTCCAATTGCAATTTTATGGCTGGAATGACATATTGAATTACTTTTACATTTTTAACTTTTGTTTTTACATTTTTGTTACTGATAGGTAAGGCTTTATAAAAGTGAGGTCTGGTGAAATCATGGCTCAGGCCTGTTACTTTGGCTAAGTAGAGAAGGACTATGGGAATGAGACTCAGCTGAATTAGAGGTAGAAAACCAAGTTATATAACCATCACATGTTCACATCGTGGTGTATGGTGGTTGGCTGAATTACATTTATTATGATTTAAAACTGTGTAGCTGATAACTGGCTGTGTAAAAAGGCTGGTTTTTGCAATAAAGCGTCTCTCCTTTGCACCTGCCTGGGGACTCTGTGTCACTACAGACCTGCACCTCCCACATTTCTATGTAGCAATTCAGTAACTTTTATAATCTGTAAACATTAGTCACTTAGTTTTATTCTGCCCCAAAAGGAAGAGTGACTTTAAAGAGGGGCTGTACACAGACATGGTCACCTTACTGTAGGAGGGGAATGCAGAAGTGAGATTGACCTAAGACTTAAATGCATGGTTTACATATCAGTAATAAGCATTTTCAGACAAATATATTGATTAGATATTAATAGATTTCTCAAAAGTCTATGTTCCTTAAGCGTTGGACCTCTGAGAAATATTGTTTTCTAATCTGAAAGAGCAGTTATGCATTTTAATTTTCAACTATATATAGTTTACATAAGCTAAAACTGAGGTTTATGGCTTCATCAAAATTTTTACAGGAGAAGATGTGAAATTCAGTGTTTTGAAAATGGTAGCACTTCAGTAAATATATGTCAAGAGCCACAACTCAATACCTTTTCTAAGCTTATAATACAGCCTTAAATGACTCATTTCCTCTTTTCTTACAATGAAACATCAGAATTGTAAGGCATGTTATGACGTATGGTCATGTCTTGCACAAATAAAACAATATGTGACTAGAGGAAAATGATTAGGAGGAAAAAGAAGCCATACGCCAGCTGCAGTGGCTGATGTGTTGATATACATACTAAATGAGGGGCAACATATGGCACAGGTTGTGCTCCTTTTACGATATGCAGAAGTATTTTATTCCCTAGCTCTTTTTTGTTTCTCCAAAACAAACTTCAAAATCCAAAACTTAATGAACAGGATTACCTTTTGCCATAAAGGAAATTTCTTGAATGGGAGTTTAAGTAAAACTGAAAAGCTGTAACAGTTATTTATTGTTATAAAATAACTTGCCCAACTCCTCTAATTCAATGTGTCATAAGAACTGTGGTTAAATACTCATAGCTTATTTTGAAACACAAATTAATTATCTATTACAAGCATGCTATTGCTTATCTCTTTCAAAGTCTCATTAATATGCAAATGACTCTAATTAGGTCACTGTCAGACAATATTTGTGTAAAGTCACTTTCCAAGGTTTTATGTGATGGTTTTGGTTCCTAAATATTCATAAACAGTTCCCCTAAAATCAGCTTTACTTAATAGGGATCATTCTGAAAGTCTCATTAGTTTAATGGAATTAATCTCAGATGGCAAAGAAAAAACATTTTTTTTCTTTTTTCTTTTTTGCAGAAGATGATATCTTCCAATTTCCACACACAGCATTAACAGATTAGAGAAAGAGTATTATATTTTTAATAGGAATTAAATTTTAAAAGTCTTGTCATAAAAACTGGATGTGTTGTCTTTGATCTCTTGCTTGCCTTGATAAAGAGGTGAAGACAAGAAATGGAAAACTTTGTGAGTCCAAAAGAAAGTCTAATGCATTGAAAAATAGGTACTGCAGACTAGAATAAGCATGTGCAGTTGCAAATATATTAATTCTTTTATATGTGCATAAAGTTTAGCATATGGAACTTTTATGACTTTTTAAAAATCTTGTACAAAGACAGGGATATGGAATAAAAACCATTTATGAATCAAAGAAAATTACCCCCAGAAAATAAAGTTTTGAAAGTTTAAACTCTGTGTTAACACCTTGCAAAAATAGAAAGCAGACAGTTTTCCTGTCCTTCAGGAAAGGAAGAAGAGAAGGCAAGGGAAAGAGAAAGAATTCTTTTTTTGAGGGTGTCAGTTTCTGGATATGCCATGATTAAGAATAAAGTAAAAATCAATTTAGAAAAATTACAAATAAAAGAGAATTTTTCACCATCTGTGGAATTTCATTTTAATGGTCTACATATATGCATCATAGCTATTTTTTTAACTGATAAAATGGATATCTTGATTGTTGCATCCTGGGTTATGTACAGATTAGGGGCTTTATAATGTTAGTTAGCTGGTTCTGTGTACTCCTTTGTACACCCCTGTTCCCCCCGCAATGGTTCGCTCCAGGCTGCCTGCCATTGGAACTTCCCCATGTCACTCCTGTAACCACCCCCTGTTCACTCCTGAAACTTCCTTGTCAGTCACCCCGTCCCCTCATCCCCATTCGTCCTGGAGCCCTGTATCCACCCCCATTGCATTCCTGTTGGTTACTGTGGTCCACGTCACTGCCACGTTGCCTGTCCCCATTGGGCAGGAGGCCTTCTGCCCATGTCTGCCCGCCCCCTATAAAATCCCACGCGCCCTCACTCCCATCGCCATTTTGTCCACATGGCGCTAGGGAGCGTTTGCTGTTCTCCATCGCAGCTCCACATGACAATAAAAGCTCTCTAGCCAACCGCAAGGGCAGGGTGCGCCTCCTTCGCCTCTTCATCTCATCCCAGCACCGGCCGCAGAGCGTGGCCAGTCCTACCCCAGTGCACTGAACGCCACAGTGCCCAGGCCACACAGCAGCCCTGGTCCCGCCGAGAAACAGCGCCATTAGCCGGGCTTTCCAGAGCTGCCCGGGACCAGGGAAAACAACGTAACACCACACTTGATAGCAGAGTTTTTATTTAAAAGAAGTAACAAACTATGCTGATTTTGGGGTAGAGTAAGTTTCTTCACAGTGGCTGGTGTGGAACTGTGCATTTTGGATTTGGGCTGAACACAGGGTTGATAATAAAGAGATATTTCTGTTATTGCTGAGCAGGGCTTACACAGAGACAAGGCCTTTTCTGCTTCTCGTACTACCATGCTGATGAGAAAGTTGGGGGTGCAGGGGAGGTTGGGAGGAGACACAGCCAGGACAGGTGACCCCAACTGACCAAAGGGATATTCCATGTGGCATCGGGCTCAATGTATAAAGTGGGGGGCAGAAGGAGGAAGGGGGGACATGTGGAGTGATGGTTTATCTTCTCAAGTCACCATTACACGTGATGGGACCCTGCTCTCCTGGAGAACTCCTGCCTACCTATGGGAAGCAGTGAATTCATTCCCAGTTTCTCTTTGCTTGTGGGAGGCTTTTGCTTTCTGTATTAAACTGTCCTTATCTCATGCTGGTGGGGGAATGAGTGAGCAGCTGTGTGGAGCTTGATTGCTGGCTGGGGTGAAATCACAAAAAAAAAAAAAAAACAAAAAAAAAGTAAATTGACTGCTACTATGTGTAACCTAGTGAAATATCTTATTTTTGATTAGTTCTCCTATATTTTGGGCTCAGTATCATCCAGAAACAAAATCCTTCTTCCTATAAAATATATGGACAGTCTCTACCATCCCTGCAGAGTTCACAACAGGATAAAGTTCGCAGATAGAGAATTTGTATTGAAATAGTACAGTGATATACTTCACTTAATTTTTAAGATCATTTGAAGAAAGAAAATGACCTTTGATGCTAAGTGCCATGGTAAAATAAAACATATAAAGTACTATTTGAAGATGAATACTTCTTCCACAGGAAGTTGCAAAGCTGTAAATGGAAGTCATTATTTGAAAGATCTTGCTGTATTCATCATAATATTTGTAATTTAGATCCTGTAGTAAAGAAAGCACAAGATAGTTCTAGTTGTGCTATATTTACTGTTTTACTCTGTGGTCTACTGTTGATTGTTAAGCACAGTGAAAATATTCTGCATAACTTGTTCACAGTCATGGAGCTGTAAAGGGTCATTTCTCTCTCTCTCTCTCCCTCCCTCTCTTACCTAAATAGTACTTTGGTGTTCCTCTAGGAGATGGATCTGCCCCTCTGAAAATAAAACCAATCTTTAGACAGCTGAGAATGGAGCAACACTGCTGCGTTAGTGCCTTTTTACTAAAACAAATAGAGTTTGGATACTGTGGATGAACAGTCTGTCATTGAAGTTAGGATTCCAAAGGGAAAACCTTAGAGGATTAACAAAAAGAAATTTAATCTTAAAACTCTTCTTGAAATCCTACATCAACTCCCAGAAGACTTAATGAAAGATAGGGGTAAAGAAACCATGAAGGAGATGTGGACAACAGAACTACCTCATTTCACTGTCAGGTTTTGTTTGTTTGTTTGTTTGATTTTTTAAACTATGCTTTTATTCTTATGCCAGGAAAGTGTTTACTTTTTAATATATTACATGTCCATGGTCTCTGGGAACCAGCAGCCCTTAATGATATGTAGCATTTAGAAACATTTGTGTGGTATTTCTACAACATGCATAGCCAGCATTTCCCCATAAAGAGAAAAATTGACTGCAGGTTTTGTTCGGTCCATTTCTTAGACACTTTTGTATTTGTCCATATTGGAAAGATGTTGCAAATATTTTTTTAGTGTCAGTGCTTTTACATGTGAAAGGTACACACAATTTAATAGGTGCCCTGTTACTTCTTATATTAACCCCATATTTGAGACAGGGATCTCCTAGTGATTCATATCACTCATTCAATGTTTTATGCTCTTTTCACATTCTACTTTCTTTGAAATTCTGCATGGATTATGTGATTTGCTTTCTGAATCCCAATTTTCCTGGAGAGATGTTTTAGATGTCCTACAGTCTTTTAATTTTCTTTAGGTTAAAAATGTGGATGTTAGCAGACAACTGCATCTTGGAAAAATATTAGAAAACTTTACATCATGCTCATCTTCATACAAGAACTAATTTCAAATTAGAACAGATTTGACCTATATTTCTCTTTCTTTTCTTTTCTTTTCTTTTCTTTTCTTTTCTTTTCTTTTCTTTTCTTTTCTTTTCTTTTCTTTTCTTTTCTTTTCTTTTCTTTTCTTTTCTTTTCTTTTCTTTTCTTTTCTTTTCTTTTCTTTTCTTTTCTTTTCTTTTCTTTTCTTTTCTTTTCTTTTCTTTTCTTTTCTTTTCTTTTCTTTTCTTTTCTTTTCTTTTCTTTTCCCAAAGTGGCATCTATTTTAAACTGTGTTCCAGTCTAAACAGTCAAAGTATTATTGTGGGAATTAACAGTCATCAATTTAGCTGCCTATATTTAGGACTAAAATGTGATTTGGAAAAATTATTAATCATTATTATAAATACAAGCAATTAAGTTGGGAGATTTTCAAAGTTAGACAACACCCCATTTTGGCATGGCATGAAACTATGAAGTATTTCTGTCTTTCATCTGAATGAAATAAGTCTATAATCAGAAATCTCATTCCATACTTCCAGTGTTGATTGCAGAAATAAATTTTTATGCCTGAGTTAGCTTCTTATCTTTCATTTTTTCTTTGCCCCTGTCATTCCTCCTCCCTGCCCTCTTCTTTCGTTCTGAGGTACTTACACAGAACATAATATTTCCAGACTGAGACTTGTGGAAAAAGTTTAGGAATGTTGAAATGCTTTCCAGTTCTCCCTAAATGACATTTTAATGCAACATTCTCATTTATTAAAAGAAGTGGTTTGAAGACACAGTCCAAACCCTACTGAATTATACATTTTCAAACTGAGCAGTTTAGATGCTGAGTTTGAAAGGTTCAGGATTCACACCTGTTTTCTCAGACATTTTGGTGATATCTGGCATTGTAATATTACTTCTCTTAGAAGTGGTGATATTGTGAACTTTACTATGTATTAATTGTATGTTAGCTGACTGTATTGCAAATTAATTGTTAGATTTTTTTTACAGAAAATATATTCAATATGAGAATTCTGTAAAAAGTCACAGAGCACCTTAGGTTTATTTTCATTACATTTTTTCTCACATAATTTCAACATTTACTTAGAGTGCATTTACTTAAACTGTTAGTGTTAAATCAGGGCAAAGTGTGACTTACCTTACATTTTACTTGGAAATTGTTCCTGAAGGAAGGAAGGAAAAGACAGACAAGGTAGAGTATATGAGTAAGTAGTGGTAAGAAAGTACATTTAAGGGTGTAGCAAATTCTTTACAAACAATAGAAAAGGACTGTAGCATCCCATGAACTCACTCACCTCGGTCAATTCCCATGTCCTCGGCCCTGGCAATGGCTGTAACTACTTACCATAAAGTCAGTCCTCCTGGGGGGAAAAACAGACTCACAAATGGACTTCTGTGTCAACTTCCCCTGTGTAACTTCCCCTGGTTTGTCCTTTCCCTGTCCCCTCACTGGATTGGTATCCCTGGTGCCCACCCCCCTTCCCCTGGAGACCAAACCCCTCTGCCCAGCTCTTAGCTCCATCCCCACCCCTTCCCCTTCTTAAGCTGTCTCCTCCACGTGGTCATGCTCTTTTACCTCCCTGGGTTCCCTTCTGCCAAGTGTGATATCCTTCGCTGGAATAAAACCCTGCAAAAAGAGCCTTTCTTGCCTCTATTGTTGAGCTGTGATGAGTGTTGAGTGAGGGTCTGACTGAGTTGCCTGAAGGTTAACTCAACTTGCTTTTCTACAGGAGAGGCTTGGTAGGAACAGATAATAGGCAGCAGCACCCACTACTCCAACACCTGCATTTTTAAAGGACTCTCAAAGAGCACTGTAAAAATCTGTTAAAATTAGAGATAGTTTTTCAGTACATAAAAATGTCACAACGTTAAAGTTCATTGTCTCTAGTCCTCTAGGACTAGAAGTGAGAACTAGCTTCTATTTGAAAAATGCTTTTCCTTCTACAGTGATATTGCTACCCCTAGGTGGGAAAATCTAAAATGTCTTTTTGAATATACTGTACCCATATTTTTATATGACACAAACAAACAATAGTAAAACATCTTATATGTGTGTTTAACACCAAAGTAAATTATGGAATAGAGTGATTTGCTTCTGTACCATGAAACTCTGGCTTTTGAGTTTTGTTGTTTTTAACAGATATATTGCAGTCTTGTAATAGTACATGATTATACATCAGCACTAATATCTGAACAGGAGAGTTTTGGACCTGATCAGGATTTTCTGGAAGTCAAGAAATTTTATTCTGGAAAAAAAAAAAAAAAATATATATATATATATAACTAAAACACAGCTTAGGGAAAAAACCCTATTGGAAATGGCCTTCTGATACCAACAGTAAAGAGAAAAGTAAATGATGGATGTAGAGGAAATGATTCAAAAGAAGAAAAATAATTAGATAATGCTAAATGTTAGGTAGAATAAACTGAGGATAAGCTCTATTTCCCCAAGGAATAAATTATCAGTGATAATTCATGAACACATTCAAATTAAGTGTACATGGTAGGAATGTCTAAATTCTTCAATAGCAGTTTAATGAATCCATGATTTTTTTAGACATTTTCCATTACCCATTTTTATACTATGAAAAGTCACTTAAGTAATGAAACCATTTTGCATCATGAAATAACTTTTATCTTATTGCATTTTTCAGTGATTACTGGGGAAACAGTCTTCGCAGCCTGTTAGGAGGATGCATGTGCATGTGATAGAGTCATACTCATCTTGTGTCTTAGGAAAATAATATTAAATATCAAAACTCATATTACATGTTTGACTGTCTTTTCTATTCTACCGCTTCACCTCCTGCTTTTTGTGGTTGCCTTGATATTTCTGAAGGCTTTGTATTGAAAATGTGGTTTCCTACTCTTTGCTTCTTGTTCTTTTTTAATCCAGCTGGCCTTTGGAAGGTGGCCCTCCCACTCAACATGGAAACTGAACCATCTGGCTGACAAAAGGCAAAGACTTTTGATCTCTAACAGAAACCACTGAACCTATAAAACCAATCAAAACCAAAGAATCGGCAAAAATAAAAGTACCGTTGTAGACTTACATATTAACCATTATTTATGCAGTAATAATAATATTCATAGTTGGCAAAAGAACAGCAAATACAGGAGTTCACAAAGATAGGAGAATGAAACCAGCATTCAAATTCAATAATGCAGAATACTCAGAGAAACATAGAATTTGGTTTAGTTTGAAAGGGCCCTTCAAAATGTGCTAGTTCAAAAGCCCTTGCCATGCCAGGGACACCTTCCACTATGAGCAATGATTAATTAAAAGATATATTAAAAGTTGATCTATACTATTTTCCATAAAGATTTGTTATGAGATGGTTTTAAAATTCTTGTATTGTAACTAAAATTTTTATTTTTAAAATCTTAAATAGAATAATGGGAGGAGACTAGTTTTAATAAGTTTACATTTTGGGACAGATTCCTTACTGAAGAAAAATTTTGTAAATAAATCTCATTTTAAGAGTTACATATGATTAAGAAACATGTTTTTGAGTTGGGAAAGTACTGGAGGTAGGTAATCCTGATGTTATATTTCATAAAACTCCTAGGCTTCACATGTGTAGCTACAGATATTTCATATGAAATTTAGAAAATGAATATATATAGATATTTATGAGTAAAAATATGCTCTTCAGATGAGCTTTTAACTCAGAAGAAATCTTCTGTATATCTGTTTTCCTTGCTTTCTATATTTTGTATAAATTTTGGGTGTTTTTTTCCCAGTAATTTCAAAACTATCTTAATTGTATACTTCCAATTTCATAATATTTTAATTGATAACTTAATGATAATTTCAGTACGTTATATTCTGATTGGATATGGGGTTTTTTTAAGTCGAAGGAAGGAATGCTCAATTAATTAGCCACTGCATTTTTTTCAATGAAAGTTTGTTACTCTTCTGGTTTTTAAAAATGAGAATGACATAAAGCTGGTTCAGGAAATCAAATCTCTCACTCCTTTACAGTGCATATATTGATGTGAGAACCATCTGCACACTAAGTATGCCCTATTTTTTAATGGCAAATCCTACTTCTGCTGGCACAAAATCTAGGAGTTTAATGGACCATATTTAAGAGGAGAAAAGTTGTATTATTTCAATAGGAACTATTATTCAAGAATTATCTGCAAGTTCTTTAGTGTACTGAATGCTTCATTTGTCATTACTTTTCACAAATACTGTCCATGGGCTCTACTGAAGTCTGTTCGTAATTCTTTTGCTATCCATTAAGCTTTGCTAGTCTCTGTAGGGTTATATGTTACCTGTGCAAATCTGCAAAATACTTTTCTTACCCCATGACTCCTCTAAAGGAATTCAGAGTTGTTATGTTTCGTCCTTTGACAAGTATTTATATTCTATTCATGCAAATAGATACAGAAACTTGTATGGAAGTTTTAAAGAAAATTTATGAAAGCCTGAGAAACATAACCGTTTAAGTGAATCAGCTGATGGTTGGCTGGTTCTAAAGGTGACTCTACATATTTATTGAAAATTTTACAGATACAGACTATAAACTATCAACCCAGTGTATAAACATGATAAATCTTTCCACTTGAACATTTGTCTCTCACAGCTATATGGTTAGGTAAAGTGGTGGTACCTCCTTCCTGTGACAAAGTAATTAGAGCTGAACCAATTTAAACAAATTTGACCTTGAAAAACATAAAGTTCATTTATTCTAGGGAGTGAAGAAACCATATTTGGTTTAAGTTAGTTAACAGATGCATATAGATTATCATCAGAGACAGAAATCCTGGCTGTGCTGAAGTCAATGTAAAATTCAGTGACTTCAGTGAAACCAGGGTTTTGTGCAAAGTGTTGTAAGCAAATGGTCTGGTGACACCCAGCTCTGAGATGCACTTGTGAAGATTTGTGAGTGTGTTTGATTTTAGTTGCCCTTGTAGCACCGCAGATAATCTGTCAACTACTCAGTTAACATTCCTTTGATAAACAGTTTCTACAGCAATTATTATGAAGGACTGTCTTCTTTGACGTGGAGGACAATAATGCTCAAAGTATACTTTGAAAGCTAATTAGACACCTTTTTTTTTCCTCCAAGATGTATTTGTCCTTCCTTGTCTCAAAAGAACTAAAAAGCATTCCAGCACCACAGAAAATAACAGGGAGATATGATTCAGTTTTTCTTGTCAGCTTACAATTTTTACTAATGGGCATATTGTCCTGGGGTTCCTTTCATGTGTGATGTAACAGCAAAATATATTTTAGCAGTAATTTCTAACTGAGAACAAGATTCTGCTGTGTCTGACATCCAACCAGCCATGAAGAGAGCTAAATACAGTGGCTGCCCTGGAGAGAATCCAGCAGCCACCCCACATGAGACCAGTATATAACAGATGGGACTAGTATGACTGATTTAATTAGAATATTTTAATAGAAGAATGGAGAAACATTACACAGCTCTATCAGTTAGTGAAAACCTCCATTAAATTCCCCAAATTAATTGTTCCATAGGGAGAATATGTCAAATAAAGCATATCTCACTGTAATCTCTCTCTCTTTTTTCCCCTCTTCCTCTCTCTCAACTTCTCCACCCCCAACATGTTTTTGGTGGGAATTTTTTTGCTTGTTTAGGGGAATTCCAACTGATCATCATGGAAATGAATCTGTTACATGTCACTTATGACATACCTAAAACTCTAAAGGAGAAAAAGGCATTTGGATATGCTTAAATATTGATCTATTAAATAAAATGCTGAATGGCTGAAAAGATTTGAATTTTTCTGATGCTTTTTGTTCTGAAGATTTTTTCATTGTAAAAGTATCTTTCCTAATCATAACATCAAGAAAAAAAATATTTCTTACATTTCAGATATGATGTGACATTTGCCCAAAAGACAATTAATTTAGGTTTTTTTGGGGAAGTTGCTTTTTAGTTAATAGAAAATAGGTAACACTATGTAGTTTAGTGCCTATTAGGATCAAAATAATTAAAATAAATGGATTTATTAAACTTTTTTTTAAGAAATTCTAAAATAATTTAATGCAAATCCTTGCAAATCTCCAAGTAACATCTCATTATATTGTCCCAGGAGAGAGAATTCCTTAAACTATCTTTCCAGTTCTTAATGGAACCCATATTAAATAATTTTAGCCAGATAAAAATTTTATGTAGGGGTTTGAAAAAAAATTATATATTAGGAAATAAAGCAAGCCTACTGATGCTAATGAAAGAATGACATACCATAAAGCTTAGCTACACAATGCTTGATGAAAATTCATTTGCTGGAATAATGAAATCTATATCAATTGAGCATGACAGAATCTCCTATTCAGTAATTGTTGAAGTGCTAAGAAGAACAAATAGTCTAGCTAAGAGCACAAGAGCAGAATCTCAGTATTATTTTACAGGACCTTTCTATTAAATCAAATTATAAAGGGTCAGTAACTACTTTAAAAAACATTTAAAGAAGACAAACAGAATACTTAATAATAATCATCATTATTGTGCAAAGTGGGGACAGGGTTCTTTTTACTTAAAGAAAAGCTTTACTTGCTGAAAATATTTAGTAACCACAGGTCATACTTTTATCTTTCCTATTGAAAATAATGGTGTTACATTACTTGGATGTGAAATTTAGCAAATCAAGATTTTTTTAAAAGAAAATAAGTATGACATGTTTGGTTGTGGGTTTTTTTTGCATATGATGACCAGTCATTTTAATTTTCACTATGATTTCACTGAAACAAACCATTTTCAGATTGGATTTTTCTTTTTTATTTTCTTGGAAGATTTTTATATTAGAATTTAATTCCACAGTTTTGTAGCTTTTTAATCTATATTACTCTTAGTCTTCAAGAATGGTACCTAACAAAAGCATACATAGTCACTCTGCATTCAGGAGTAGCTCATGACTGACCTTGGATTTGTTTTTTCTATAGAATATTTGGAAGGGTCCTTATTACAAATAAAAAACCCACTCCAAAACTGAAAAAAAAAGGTAAATGCATACTTCCTATTATGTGGCCTGTAAGTTTGAACTCCTACGTTTTTCATTGTGGAGTGATTCAATGGGACATATACTAGTTTACTTTCTTTTCTCTTTAGTTACTATTTCAGCAGGAGTCAATCAGAATCTTGCAAACCTTAAAACCATTACCTCTGCCATATCATTCTGACATTGAGAGTGTCCTAGTTAAGAAATTATTGTAACATGGAGAATGTGATTATGGTACAATTGATGCCTCAGTCCGAACAACCGTTCAAGTTAGAATTCGCAACATCTTAAGCATCACTAAATAGAAGTTGTTCCTTAAATTCTCTGAGTTTTGGAAAAGAATTAACTTTGTCTTAATTATATATTAGCAACTTCACGTTCTGGCTTTCCTTGCATGTACCCAAGCTCAGGAACGCAGCTCTGGTTGCAATGAGGTTGCTTGTCAAATTTGATAAAGCCACTGAACATGGGTCCTTTACTTCTTTTGGGGGGATATTCTTCTTGGGAAAGATAATTTTCTCTTCATATGTGTATGACTTTAGGATTTATCCATTGCTGCCTGCTTGCTACTGGACTTGGAAGGCCATGGAAGGTTCACAGCTCAAGGAGAATAGGAGGAAACCTGAATGTTAAGTACAAGATAAATGAGTTGGCCTTCGGAAAATTTGGTCATGATTGTTATTGAGATCAAGTAAAATGGCCTTAAGAAGAATTGTCAAACATAGAGTGGGTGAGAAATGATAGCATGAAGGGTGACATTGGTTCACTAGTCAACCTCTTGCTTGGAGTTAATTTTTGATTACCACTTCAACGTGATCTTTTTTATAATATGCAGAAATATTATAAATCTTAATTGTACAGAATAATCAATGAAAGATATATTTCATTAGAGATTTGAAACTACAGATGATATGTTATTAAGAAAATGCATATGAAGACTACTACAAGCTCCTAGACCACCTATTGTGCAGGTTATTTTCCTTCACTGTAATTTCATCACTTGGAAATCTCACAGTTTGGAGACAAAAAAAAAAGAAAAAAGAAAATTTTTGGTGGGAGAGTAAAAAAGGATGAGGACAGTTTTTTGTTTTTTTTTTTTTTTTTGGTTTGGTTTGAGGGGCTTTAATATCTCTAGAGAATGACTAGGGCCACAGTTGTGATTACTGATTTTGAGAATGTTTTTATATACTTAAAATCATGTATTTATGATGAAAAATATTAATTTTTAGAATTCAAAATTAAATTAAAATTTTATTTAACGGTGAAAATTTGAGGAATGAAACAATATATACTTTATGAAACAAAAGCAGAGATTGGGGTTTTCTTTTAACTCCTAACCACTGGCTGTAATTTGTGTGGTTTTTCAATTCTTGCTGTTATTCTAATTAACAAAAACTATGAAGAAATATAAAAAATATAATTAGAATTTTGTTCAAATTGTACAAAAATGCCTGTAATTTTGAAATAAAAAGGCAAGCATTTAATATCTATAACTACCTTTATATGGAATATATAAGTGAAGCTACACTAAATATTTCAACTATTTCTTATAAATACAAAAATCTAACTACCTTTATATGGAATATATAAGTGAAGCTACACTAAATATTTCAACTATTTCTTATAAATACAAAAATCAAACACTAATAGGCAGAAACATATGTTGGATGAAACCTTCAAAATATTAAATGTTGAAATTTGATATTTGACATTAGCAAAAGATCACAGGATTATTCACATGTGGAGGGACATTGAGATCTCCTTAGTCCAAACTTGTGTACAAAGAGGATCAGCTGTGAGATAAAACCAGGTTGCGCAGGATTTTTTGAAACATCTCATTAGAAACTCTGGGAATGAAGACTGCTCAACCTCTCTAGGCAAATCTGTCCCACTGCCTTTTCTCACTGTGGTAAAACTCATTTCAGATCATGTCCATTGTCTTTTCCTGTCCCACTTGCCCCAGTTCATGCTCCTCTGTGAGAAGCACAGCTCTGTTCTCCTTTTTCAGAGCCTCTTAGGTGTTCCTGAAGCCATTTCTACTCGTGGTTGGACAAGTCCCTCATTCCTAGTCTTTCCTCATGGATCTCAGAACAATTTTCTCTGACTATATTAAGGAGATAACATTTCCTAAGGGAAAAGACCTCTTAATGAAAAGCTTGATTCAAAACTTTCACATTACCTTGGCCAATATATAAATGCTAAGATCTCCTGCAAATCAGTCTATTTAGACTGATCAAAGTTTTAAATAAGATATATCAATTTAGCAAAATCTCTTGTAAACTTTTCTTAGTATAAAATGATTTATGAGAAGGGAGAACTGTTGTTAATCTTGTAGTTTGCTCTTCCAACACCTGGATATACTGTTACTCTGCATCTTACTCCATACTAAACTTCCCATGGAGGTGATGTTTAGACATTTATTGAACTTGAACCAGATTATTTATTATTCTCCATGATTTAAATTTTTGCAACAAACATAAAAAATACATGCAGATCTACTTAAGTACACCACATTGAGCAACAGTAAAGATAATTAACAAAAGCTGTGAGAGAATATTAACTGGCTCACTCAAATTTTCAAATTTTCGTCTCCTTATCACTATACACAATTTTTCAGGAAAGTATATGACAGTCTGATTTCTCACATTTGTGAGTTCATAGCTCATAGCTTTGTTCTTGGTTTCTATGTCATATAGAAAAATAAATCAGTGAAGACCTGTTCCTGTAGCATGGAATTTGCTGAATGTCATATTGAAAAATACTTTCTTTTGCTTTTTCTTTGAGACTGATTGTTCGTTTATGCACACTATTTTTTAACTGGCAGTAAATTCACTGGCAGGATATGTCCAAGTGTGTTTAGTCTGAGGCATTGGAAGAAGTTCAAGACCACAGTATCATATAAAAATCTTTCCTTTTCTTCTATTAGTCAAAAGAGAGATTAATTTCTCGGCAATATGTGGCAACAGGAAACACACACGTTGTTCAATAACTCTCTCACTATCTTTCTTATTTTCTTTGTTAATATACCCTTTTAATCCACCAGACAGACTTTGTATCTGTATCTTTGTATCTTTGTATCACTACATATATCAATATACAGATCATTCCAAGAAAAGCATAACATTTTTTTCTTCAGTTGTATCACACAAATTTAATTCCTTTTCATGTTTTACACATGGCATTGTAAAATATCTCAAAATTCAATTTATGAACACTTTAATGCTCAGCCTCCATTTCCATATCTCCTCAAAATAAATGACAAATGTTTTCCTCTTCACAAGAGGTTCAGACAATTCAAAATAGGAAAATCTATATAGTGACCTGATTTAAAGTTTAAACTTTTCAAGGGTTATAATGTATAGTGTGGTCATGGCTGTAGAAGTCTAGAGAAGAAAGACTGTTCAGACTGTGTAGTACTTGCATACTTATAAGTGGGGAATGCAGAATTATTATAATTAATTTATTTATCTGGTGATTTATAATTTAGCCTTTGTTCTCATTTTGAATTATGCAGGAGCCATGACAATTTAGAAAAAAAAATTGTTTATTTATAACTTTACTAATTTTAACCTAGAGTTTGTTCAGTTACTGGTAACTGCATTTGCTTATGAAGTGGGAAAATAACTCTGTAGAAAAATGTTCCCAATGTATTTTATTATTACTTTTTCTTAGTATAAAAGGGTTTATTTTGAGAGTGATTTTACATTGTCAGATCTGTTCAATGAGAATGGAATTATTACCTGACAGTGACAATCTTGTCATCAAACCATACAGGGCTTTTCAAATCCCTAGCAAGGAGCAGCTTTCTTCATTATTCGGTATTTTAAATCACAAAAGTGACTTTATACAATTAATGAAGAACATATTGCCTTTAGTGCATAAAATGAAACATTTCTGAACAACCTGTGGCTTGTTGTATTTCTTATTTGCACAGTGATATTCTGCACTGATGGCTTCTGAAGCCTTTTTTTCTTGGTCCGCAGAGTTAATAACATTCAAAAATAAGAGTCAAAAAGTGTATTGAAAGTATGAAAATCAGATATAATTTAGGGCTGGTTTATGAGCTGTTTCTAATTAGAACACTTATTTATTCAATTGGAATAAAATACACAAAAATATCAGTGCTTCAAAAATGTGAATTTATGGTTTTATGGAGGCTTTTTGTTTAATTCTTTAATTTTATATCTCAGCTTACAC
The DNA here is from genome assembly GCF_026979565.1 of Vidua chalybeata. NCBI lineage: Eukaryota > Metazoa > Chordata > Aves > Passeriformes > Viduidae > Vidua > Vidua chalybeata. The sequence continues at coordinate 36,829,805 of NC_071531.1, read as the reverse complement.
ACCTATTCAGCAACATGCTAAAGTTTGGGTTTAAAACTAAATATTTGATAAATCTCACTCAAGTCAATCCCAAATTTGCTGTGCTTTCTCACTAATTATACCTTAGAGCTCAAAGCAGTTATGTCAGCTCGACAAGTGCTGTGTGACATTATAAGCTGCTAAAATTACTGTAAAACATTTCATTTAAAAATAATCATTCTCATGATGGATAAAATTACATCCCTGAGCTTCCTCATTTGAATGTTCAGGTAAGTGATGTGAATAGTGAATTAACAATGTTTGGCACTGTTACAAATTGCTAAAGATGGTTCAATAAAGCAAGCCTAGTCACAGAAGACTTGGATAGTACTAAAAGACCAGGCAAAAATTCTGGATGAAATTTAAGGTTGATAAAACATAAACAATCTACACATGGAAACACACTTATAATGGTGACTTCCAAATTAGTTATTGCTGCTCAGAAAAGAAATCTTAACAAGACTGTGAATACAAGAAGCAATATAGCATATTAGAATTTACCAGGGGAACAGTAAAAACCAAGGCAGGAAGTTGATTACACCAATACATGACTGTGCATTTGTCTTGGGGAAAGTGAGGAAACGAAGGGTGTGAGCTACTGAAACAGGTGAAGACCATATAATCCAGAGCTTGAGTGCTCTTCTTGTCCCTCCTTCTATAAATAGAAAACAGATGTATTCTGTACAGTTGTGGCAGAGTGACGGTCTAGAAATTTTGTACTGAAGAACTTCAGCTGTTCGGACATTCTTGTGCCTACTGGTGACACAAAAAGAGAGTTTGGATATGAAGGAAAATATCAACCAAAATTGCACATTGTTTTAGATTAACTTCTAGAGGACGGTTTTGGTAGTATATATGCTTCTGTTAAAAAGTTATGCAAAGAAAGTATCTTTTTTTCTATCAGAGATATTTTCAGATTCTAGTTTGAACAAAGGGCTTTTTTGACTGATCTTTTAGGAGGGAAAGTGTGGATATTCTCAGCTCAGTCAGAGAGAAAGAGAAAGGTTTTCTAACCAGGCGAGAGCCTGGGAAGCAGTTGGGAAAGAATGTAAATAATTCTCTAATCTATCTTGTTGTTCACATTGTTTATAGATATGTTCTACCTCTGTGAGTCATTCACTGCACACCAATGATGTGAGATGTTTTTACTCTAAGACCAATGAAATTAGTCTTTACTATATTCTTTATATATAGAGTGGTGCATTTGAAATAAATCAGAGTTCATTCTCTTTGCCTTCTGATGTGGAGTTCTCTGTTCCCGTCCTGCTCAACGGCATCAGGAAAGTCCTTTTGTATCAATTTTATTATTTGAAAACAGGTTGAAAGGACACATGAGCAGTGTACCAGGAATGGGATGAGTCAGACTGGTTTGGATGTATTTCTAGTGATCTCGGGATTTTGTATTGTATCAGAAGCAGACAAAGATGATGGACCAAGAATAAAAGCATCCATCACTTTCCTGTTCTCATGGGTCAGCCAAAGGGAAGTTAGCAGGACTGTAGGTAATTTAGTGTTGTAACATTATACAGGGGAACATCAAAATGGTCTTGTAATGTGGTGGTTTTTTCTTTCCTTATGTAATAGGGTTTCCTCTTCATTTTTAGTTTGTTTCCCAATTAATTTTTTAATGTATTCATTGTATTTTATTGTTCTTTCATCTAATGAAAAAGAGAGAAATAGACATGGCTTCCAGTAATTACAAAAGCTTGATAAGTGATGCTGATAAGTAGATAACAGCACTATGTGGATTTATGTTTCACTTGGTATTTTGCTCTTGATACAGGGTGTTCTGAAAGCATGTAAGTTTCACAAGAAATCACTGTTCAAGAATCACACTGGAAGAAGGCTAAAGTGCATTGGCATTTTCTTTTATATTTTTAATTACGAGTCCTGCTTGGGTGGGATTTTTTTTGTTTTGTTTTGTTTTGTTTTGTTGGGTTTCTTTCTTTCTTTCTTTGTTTTTTTTTTTTGTTTGTTTTTTTTTTTTTTTTTTTTTTTTTTTTTTTTGGTTTTTTTCGGTTTTTTTTGTTTGTTTGTTTGTTTGTTTTTTGTTTTTGTTTTTGTTTTTTTTACAATTCCAGAGAGTCCGTGAGATTACTAGTTGGTAAAGTCATTGAAGAATATTGCAAATATCATTTTCTGGGTTTTGCTGAATGTGAATGATGTGAATGATTTTGTCTGTTTGGCTTTGGTGTATTAAGGACGAGTGATAAAGTTGCAAATAGAAGTGGAACTGCAGTGTATATTTCAAATTAAGAACTCAGATTGAGGACTCTGATTGCTTTTTCAGAATCATAGACCATTCTTTTGTGGGGTTTTTTTTCGAGTTGATTACTTTTTTGAAATATGTTGTTAAATTCTTAGCATCTGTTTCTTTTGCAACAACTCGTTACCTTTCCAGTATTCTAAATATGACATTTATTTTCCCATTTGCTAATTTTGAGGTTTTAAATGGAGGCTTTAGTATCATCCGAGGAGAACCACTGAAACCAATTTTGTGACTTATTATATTCTACCTAACTGAACAACAATGATTTGTGCATTCACCGCAATTTAAGAAAAACCCATAATTACAAGGGAATAAATCTTTAGTTTACTCAGGTCTCTGCTTCTCAACTGGACTGGAACTGCTTCCAGCAAAAATACCATAAATTTAGGAAAATTTAATATTAGTTTCTGGGATCAAGCACCATCTAAAAGTTAATTTATCTAGTTTTAAAAAATTGCAAATTTTTATCCTGGTGTGTCTCCTTTGCCTTTTTGCTTCTATTTTTTCAAATTTTTATTCCTTCATGATGATCAGTGTATAATTTTATTTACCGTTTGAAAGAAATATGTTATGTAAGGAACAATTGTTTAGATTTCAGATACTTTGCATCATTTTTAACTGATCTTTTACCTGTGAGATTTTTGCTGTATTCTAATTCTTTGCAACTTAATAGAAATTCAATTTCTATTCAGAATAAAAATTTTACCTCCACTGTACAACTAATAATTTTACAGACAACTGATAGCTGCCTGCAAGAAATAATCCAAGCTCACCCTTCATACTGGTTTATAAGTTAGCTCAATACTTCAAGAGTTAAGGTCAAGATCCTTTCTACACCAGAGTTACCAGAGTACATCTCCCATTGTGTACAGTAATAATTCAGTGCAAGCAGAGGAAATCTGGTTCATAAATTGAACAAGGAAGTCAGTTAATAGAAAAAATACCAGAACTAGAAGACAATGGAAAATGTCAGGGATTGGCTGACAGCTTCTATAAAGCATCTTTGAGTTTTCAGAGAACACTTAATCCCTGGTTTTAACTAAATACACAAGTATGCCAAAACTGCCAGCTCAAAACTTTAACTATAGGGTACTATAATTAAAATATTTTTGACAGATTAAAATGTGCACATAATGTCCATTTGGCTATAAAAATAAACTTTTTTTGAGTTTTTTTGCCTATTTCTTGAATTTCTATAATTACTTGTTCAATTTCAAAAACTAGGTAACTTAATAACATGGCAGACCCTGTTTTCTAGTCCTATGCATTGTTATCACTGTTATCATATGTGTTGTTAACTTTCTTGATTTACAGAATCATCTGAGCATTTCACAAGAAAAAAACTTAAAGGTTCTCAATTTCCTATTTAAAGCAGAGTGAAAACAATCAGGAAACTTAACATGTGGAATTACATGCTAGATGTTGGAAAAAAAGGATCCCAGATCATCTAAACAGAAGTCCCACTGGGATTTCAATAACAGTCTTCTCTACAGCTAAACAATTTAATGGATTTGGCAGCTTAACAAAATACATTGCTTTCTAATAGTCATGATTTCTAAGTAGTTTTTTTTTTTGTTGTTTTTTAAGTCCACAATGCACGTTCTCCTCACATAGATGGCAGTTTATACCTCTTTATAGCAGATCCATATGTTGCTTGCATCAACCTTTCCCCAGACAGACAAAACTGACTAATGTCCAAAATATTATAATTACATTTGTAGCTGTAGCTGAGAAGGGTCAGCACATATTAATTTGTTATTTGGTGCATATTTATCAATGAGATTGTGCACAGTTGCCATACTTAGGCTGTTAAAAACCAAAGCAGCTAGTGCTGCTGAAATCAAATGGTCTTCAGTAGTTTAAGTGTACACATATTTTTATTAATAGCTTATTATATATGTTATAGTGTGAGTGTTTCTAAAAGACAGCAGGTTTTGAAAAGCTTATAAAAAATTCATCACTATGTGATCAAGGAAGTATTTTCCTTTTCTTTGTTGCATTATAGTTCCAGCATATCCTTAAAAAACTATAATTGGTGGAACTGGTACAACAGCAGCTGGTAGTTACCATGACAATCATAATTTAAAAATTTCTTTTTGGCAATAATCTTTCTGATACTGTATCTATTGAAGTAAATGTATTCAATGTCAGGCAGGCTTCTAGTTTAATAAACATTTTCATATTTCTTTGCAATGGATTACATCTAGAAAAATAGAGGAAACATGCATGTTGGACTATCTTCATCTTTGTGATAATTCTTACTTGATGAAAATGAGTTGGTACGTATTTATAGAATGAATGTGCCTCTGGGGGAAGATATAAATATTAAAGGTCCTACTATACTTTAGCTAGATGCAGTATGTCCTCACGGCATTTTATCACATTTACTTTTACATACCAAAAGGGTACCTTGTCTTGAAAGTGTTATTAGAGAATGCATAGAGATTTTTAAAAGGCAAAAAAAAAAATGTTATCTATATGATCCAGATTGTTGCATATGAATTTCTATTTCACAGTACGGTGTGCTTCTTCATTTTACCTCACGCAAAATAGTTCCTGACTAAAATAAATACAAATTCAGTAAATATTAGAAAAGGTTTATTTACAAATCAGATTAATTATATTTTTTCTTTTTTTTTTTTTTCTGTTGCTCTTTATGTGTTACAGTATTGACAAGAAGATACTTTAGAGAAGAAAAAAATTAATGCATCCATGTTCTCATTTCCTCAAAAGTTTTCAGTGAAGATTCTAGTGGAACAAATTGTGGGTTTGTCTATTTAAATAAGCTGTGTGTATTGAATAAAAAATCCCCATGTTCAATCAGTAGTGGTCAGTAAATCACAGGACACCATATTCATGGTTCTACTTTTTAAGTATACTGCCAGGTAGGTACAATTTTATTATGTTAATATTTTTCTCCATTAAAAAAAATAAATAAAAAGCTCTACTGATTTTAGGTACTGTTTTTATTAAAAGAATCTTGGCATACATGGATATATTAAACTGCTTTGAAAATATTATTTGAAATTATCAAGTGAATATTTTATGTTGTCAGATTACAGTATCTGAAAACCTCTCAATTGTGCTGTAGCTTTGAAAGTGAGTGGCAGATACTGCATGATGAGTGACCTATTCAAGAGACTTTGTTGCTACCAAATTGTTTGGACGATTAAGATAAAGTATGATAGCATTTGCAAGTTGAGAGTAGTTTTCATAAGCATTTTTTTTCACAAATTTTACAAAAAAACCCACAAGTATAACTCTTCACTGCTAAAAAAATTCATAACTTTTGGTCAAATGACACATTGAATTATTTTTCATCTATTCACTACTAGGAAGGGTATGCTTTTCTTGTATAGGTTCTCACCACTATTCCTTTGGGAAGTTTATAGGTTCATTATAGCTCTTCAGGTCTCTCAGCATTGCATACCATCCCTCTCAATATTCACACTGAAAGTTAAAAATCTTGAACAGTGATTTCAGTCAGAGATAGGCTCAAGTATCCCTCATGACAAATGTGTTTTCTAAGTGAAGAATGTTCACCTCTAGATATTTCTGAAGGATCAGGATTCTATTTAAGTTCCACATAGCCTCAAATTATGAGGAGGAGCTTTTGAAAACTGTTGGGAAACACATTTAGTTTCCTTTTTGCACATGCTGAATTCATACTTGCTAAGATTAATTTAAGATTTTCCTGCAGTAGTACACTGGTGCAGTACACTACCAACAACACTGGTACACTACCAACAACAAGGGAGAGAAGTGCAGTATACAAGAGTACTAGAAAAAAGTAGGATTGAAGTGATCTCTGAGGTCTTATCCACCCTCGTGCTGAAAGCAGTTAGACCAAGTAGCTCAGAACCATGCCCAGTCACATCCTACCTCCAAGGGTGAAAAACTCCATAGCCTCTCTGGGCAACCTATGTTCCCAGTCTATGACTAAAAAATAAATGATAGATTGTAGATAGGTAGAGAGATTAGATAGATTAGATAGATAGATAGATAGATAGATTAGATAGATAATACATTTAGGGGCCTCTCTTTCCATGTATGAAAGAAATAATTTGTCAAATATAATTTTAGAATTACTATAGTCATACTATTCAAACACTGCCTGAGAAGCTGACAGGCTAGCTTACTCCTTTGCATGCCTGTATGTGGTTTAGATGTGGCTCTAAAAAACAGACACTGTGACTGCCATCTGGCATATGACATTAAATATACCCTGTAGCTAGAAACTTCTTATTTTAGACTGATGTGAACTTTTTCTTTCATTATAGCCCAAGTATTCCTGAAGGAAACAGGTAGTACTCTACACACTGCAGAGTTGTAAAGACTTCATTCTTGTCTGATCTGGGACACATGTAGCAAAGATCTCAAGCAGCAACCAAAACCACCAAATGAACTTCTGATTAAAAAAAAAAAAGAAGAAAAGGAGAAACTACTCTAAACGCAAAATAATACCTTATGTGATATGAAAAATCTATTTCATACTTGATTAAATGTAAGTAAGTTATGGGCTGCAAAATTAAGCTATTGGTTATCATGTTTATGACAAGATCATACAAGTGGAGAATGCTCTCAACCAGCAATACATATAGTTGGTGTTAATGCATGTACAAATTTTATACAACCAAGGCAGCTACCATAAAAGTAAGTGAAAAAACAGGGTGAATGTTTCTCAGAGAAGACAGTATCATAACATTTCACATTAAGGGCAATTTTTTTTATTGAATTTTCAGATGTGCATAGTGCAAAAAGTAAGGATAGAAATTAGGCGCCAAAAATACATTTTTCCATTTTTCTTTCCATAGAATACAAATATTTACAAAATAATCATATTTTGTCTGTGTATTGTGGACAATTTTATTATAGTCACACTGGAGAAATGAAGAGAGGAACCCCATGAATTTCAACAAGAGCAAGTGCAAGTTCTGCACTAAGGGGGAACAACCCCATGGAACCCCATGCTGGGGGTCACCAGTCTGGAAGACAGGAAGTCCCAGTGGCCAAGGAGGCCATGAGCAAAGAGTGTCCCCTTGCCACAAAGAGGTATGGGGCTGCATTAGGAAACATGTTGGGTCCAGGGAGGTGATCCTTCCCCTCTGCTCAGCTCTGGTGGGACATATCTGGAGTGCTGGGTCCAGATTGAGGCTCCCCAGTGCAAGAGAAGTATAGACTTACTGTTCAGTGAAGAACCATAAGGATGGTGAAGGGTCATGAAAATGATGAGTGTACTGGATCCTCTGGAGGAGGTGGCAGAAAGAGTTGACACTGTTCATTCTGGAAAAGGGCATGCTCAAGGGTTCCTATCAATGTACATAAACAGTCAGTATGGAAGTAAAGAAGACAGAAAGGCTATTGTCCAAAGTGCCCAATAAAAGCAAAGGAAAAAGAGGGCAAACACTGGAGAACAGAAGTACCTTCTTCCTGACCAGTACCAATGCTTAGTCCCATTTGGAAGGATTTCAAGAACTAGGAATGGACAAATTCCTGCAGATTCTTTTGGAGGCTTTAATTTACTGAAATTAGAGCTCAAAGAGAAGTATTCAATTTGCTTTCTTCTGTGGAAGAAACATAAGTAAACTATTTGTCTATTAACTGTTTTGGAAAGTGACAGTACAAAATATTTTCAACTCTCCACAATACAGCACTTACATACTTTGGATTTCTCTTCTAGAATTATTTCCAAGAATGTAGATTCAACTAAGCCTGGTTTGATTTTTTTCTGCTCTTGGTCAACCATTTCAGAGAATACATCTTGATGTGTCCAGCTCTGTACACTGTCATGATTTCAAGAAACTTCTCTTGTTGAGAAACTCTCGAAAATTTTCTATTTGAGGTTATAGTAGATTTTTAAAGACATTTAATAGAAGACTTCCTTTTTGTAGCTAGGTTGTGGCTGCTCATTTTTGTTATGTTTTGCATGTATGAAATTTTCCATCACCTGCAGTGATGAATACTTCACAAGTCAATCTGCTGCCATGGCTTGATAGCTGGTGACACAGCTTCCTATATACACTACACTGCCATCGCTGAATTGTTTGATTGCACCTCTGAAGTGCAGCACATGCATTTTCTAGAATCTTCTATGTCTGTAAAAATATAAACAGAAGAAAAGAATTATGTGCTTCTTAAAGTAGAGGATAGCTGGGGTGTTTTTTTGTATATTTACAGACAGGGACAACTGTGGTGGATGACCAGGTGGAAAAAGTTAAATCTAACACACATCCCTGTTAAACTGAGCAAGGATTGTAAAGTACGTTTTTCAAAATTACCAGGGAAGCAATATTTTAATTCAGCTAATAGGACTAGCATTTACAATGGTCACCTAACACATAGAAGGTGACAGTCAAGAGTCCATCTGAAGTCACCTACAACCTATATCCTCTACCTACACTCTATATTCCCAGATGTAGAGACATAGACGTTACAGAAAGTATCACAATCTTTTTATGCATAGTACTGACACAAAATTGTGGCTTAGTACCCAAAATAATTCCCTTTAGATGCTGAAGTTTATGTTCCTCCTGAAAATTCAACTCTATTCAGATAGTATTTTTTATGTAATATGAGAGGCACACTAGCTAAAAAAGTAATGAGAAAGATCATAGGAAAACACTGGCTGGAAAGAATAATTGGATTTTAGTTGACTGTTGTAGTGTGCCCTAATTCATAAACACTTCCCTATACTCTTGTCATCACCTTTTTTTTTTTTTTTTAATCAGTAATAGATATAGGGTTAAATAGTGTGCATTTCTAGCAGATCTTGAGCAGACTCCTAGTGGCACTTCACCAATATTTTGCTGAAGTAAGAGCCTGTTATAGCTAAAATGGCAATAGCTTTGCATCACTTTCGTCTTGGGTATAATTTTATGGAGGAAAAAGGAATTCTAATATAAAATGTCTCTTCAGTGTAAGTTGCACCGCACTGAATGATGCAAAGAGCTTTATAATTGTTTCAGGGCACCCACAGTGATTTCCAAAGCTGTTTGCATTACCTCTGAAGTATTTAGAATATATCCTCAGAAAGGCTTTCAGTATTTATTAGAGATAAATTTCTGGTCCAGAAATTCAGAGGATAAGCCTGTGTGTGGATCATATCTTCCCTTATTTGTCAAAGCCAGAGTTGTTTCTACTCTCCATTTCAATCTCAGGCATGTTAAATAACTTTCTGCTGCGTAGAAATCAAACAAGAAAGATCAGAGATATTTCCCTTGACTTCTGAGGGGTCAGTGTACAATTTCCTTTTGGAAGAGAAATGAAAGGGTGAAGACATATAATGCTTTCCTGACTCTGCTTTTATGTACAATATACACAACCTCCCTGATGACTGTGTTTTTGAGCAGAAATATGAAATAATCAGAATAGACTTCAGGAATATTTTGTGTTCAAATTCCCAGCAAGGCTCTCTTAAGTAAAGAAGCTTTTACAAAACACAATTCTATAGCCTAATGTACTGAGTCCTTTTTTAAAAAATACACGCTTTGGTTACCAGTAAATAGCCATAGAGCTAGTGCACCAGATGGACATCAGTTAAAGCCCATGTTGATGGATTTGGAATTGTACTTCTACATGCCTTTTGTGTCTTCTATAACTACAGCAGCTTTCAGTAAATAATTTAGAATATCTATTTCCAGATTAATATAATAAGAGAATTGTCTTCTATGGTTGTGTGGCATTGATATTTATATCCAAATGTGATATTCTGCATAAGTGTATTCTGCATAAGAATATTACCCACAAATTGATGAATAGCAAATTTAACTATTCAAATAATGAATTTGATTAATCAAGTAAAAGCATTACCTAAGAATTTGTGTATGAGCTATATAATATAATGTTTTATTTTTATTTTCAAGGGATCAAGTTAAATTTTTTTCTCAGGTATTTTTTAGGCTCACTAAATAATACTGTTTTTATTGTGATTTTATGCTGGTTCTTAAATAAAAAAATAAGTATATTTTGGCAATTAGAATAGTTAATGTAAAATTAAAATACTTAAATTTTAAATTTAAAATACTTAAATATTTTTGTACTAGGAAGCTGGTACTAAATATATGTTGATCTTAACAAGCAGCTAAATCACACAGGATGATTTATTCTTTCAGTCAAAACAGACTGAATTCTAAATATGAAATGTTTATTATGAAACCACAAAAGCTCCACACCATAAGTTTTTTTAAATTTTATTGTAAATTATATGAGGAATAAATGAATTTAAAAGTTTCATTTATTGACAATATATGTCTAAATATGCTTTTTTGTTCAAAATTATTTCTACTATAAAATTATAGTTCTAATCTATTCTATGTTGAATACATTTCATATTCACTAGTATATATTTAACATTTTATTTTATGGTAACCTGGATACCTGGATACTTGCAGCCACAATCAGAGAAAAAAAAAGTGTTTTTCACTTGGTGGGATTTCTTTGCAAACATCAGAAGAGAAATATGCTTCATATATAATTGAATTAACATGATTATACTTAAACTGTGTGTCCTTGCTTTAACTGACATTTTGCTTTACTTTAGTATTCCCATCGCTACCATGTAGATCTTAGAATTACATTAAACGCAGGCATATGGATCTACTTAACATGGTTTCACACTAAATTTGTACAGTGCTTGATCTTCCTACTCTATAATGGCACTTTTTTTTTGTTATCAACACATTCATGGCCTACAGCTGACTGCTTTTATAGCTTTTAATTAAAATTTCAGTAGAAAGTGTCTATTGGTTGTTGTGTGAAACCAGTCATAAAGAAGAGGTTGTACAAACCCTGCACAAGATGGATTTACATCACTTTTCCCAACTTTGTCTTCATGATGAAGAGAAGCTCCTTCAATCTACTGACAGCAAAGTGGGAGGTCTGGGAGTCAGACTCTATTTTGTCAAGCACCCTCAATTATTAAGGACTTACAAATAAATTTGCAAGCCAGAAGTCTTAGCAATATTTTATTTGATTTCACAGTCTTGATAGAGAATCTCTCCTACAGTTTGAGGACTCATTTTTATTCATGTGGTTCATTTTCTTTTAGATTGGCAGCTGACCTTCCATATCATGTTGCATCTTTGGATATTAAATTTTTCTCTAAAAGGTATGTTTTCAGAATGCCTGGAATCTACACACATATTTCCACACATGAATCTGAAGAATGTCAATTTGTCACACACTCTGTAATACATTTCCATGAGTTTCTTTACCTTATATGCATGTTTGACCACTAGTCAGTCAGTTTCAGAGTCTCTTGTCATGAGCAGTTCTTCTGTTTCATTGACTGAGACTGAAATTTGTCTCCTATTTCAATTCATAAACACACTGTTAAAACACTCAAAACAAATTTGAAATAATTTAAGAAAACTCTTAATGCAATACCTTTCTTAAGTACATTTTTTATTCCTTTATGGAAAGAAAAAAACCAAACAAAACAAACAAGCAAAAACAAATACAAAAACCCAACAGCAAGAAAACCTCAATCTGACAATTGCTTTGGCATTCAGACATTCAGATTCATATCACTGTCTTTCCGTCCCTCTCCTTAGACTCAAAATACTTTTCTTCTTTCTAAATCCCTGTCTCCTTTTTTTCCAGAAATAGTCTTTGCTGCCTTCCCTCTGCTATGTTACTGCCCTTGCATGTCCTTTCACCTCTGACAATATTTTATTAGCTTTCTTCTCTGAATGTATTTGTCATTAATGTAGTTGTTGGTTTTGTGTCACTGGCAATAGACTGTTTTTGTTTAAAGTTTTTTTACTGCTTATGGAATCTGGCCTTATTCTTTATAGTAAAAGAAGTGGTTGTCAAGAAAGAAATCAATATCATCTGATGAATTCCTTATAAAAGTTAGAATATTTTTTAAAAGACTTCAAAAAGAGGGTCGTATAAACTGAAGAGATTCAGTACAATGCTCACAACTTTGGATATCATATTTAAATCAAAAGTTAATCATGTTATATTAAATCAAAGTAAATAATGTAATGTTAATAAGACAATTTAATCTTACTATGAATTCATAAATATATGAGATTATATGGCATATGAATATAAATATATGATGTAAATGACATCAATTCACCAACTTTAATTGAATAAAACAGAAGTCTGATTTAATTTTATTTTTCCAATAAAAAAGCATGGTTTAGTCTTCTGAATTTATCAAACAAGAGCCCAACTTAAGGATATCTGGCTCTGAATGCCAAACAGTATGTGGTAGTGAGTACAGAATGACTGGTAAAGCAAGACGTGGAGAAATCATTGCACTAAAAAGGTCACATGGCATTTAACTTGATGTTTTTCATCTTGGCATAGAAAATGAACTCTCAGTTACTTCATTCTAAGTAACAGAGGAAACTTGAGTGCTAGGACTTTTAAATCTAAATCAATATTTAATTTCAATTCTTTTTATTACTCTTTTTCCTAAGATTTTAGTTGTTTCCAATCTTCAGGTAAGGAAATTATAGAAAATTATGGAAATGCATAAACCCCTCTGTTGTTCTTCATCTGGCACAAAAACAGATCTCAATGTCCAGCATGAGGAATGAGAATATATTTATAGCAGGAGTTAAATAGAGTAAGTCCATCTAGGAGGACAATGTGGGTGTGTGTAAAACATCTCAAAGCCTGAAGAATCAGTACAGAGCAGGACTGCCACAGAAGGTTATTATCAAGATAAGCCTATTGTGTTTGTAAGTACAAAGAGGCAACTGTACTGGCAACTCAAGTGGGATTTGAGGATTGCACCTTTTTGAATAGTTGGGGATTTTTTTATCAGCTGCCTTCTATACACCACATATTTCAAAAGAGTGTGTTCTGTGGAAGGTGCTACAATGACTGGCAAAGTGAGTACTTTGTCCATTCTCACAGAATACAGAATTTAAACAAGCAGTTGCTCCCATGCAGACATTCCTCAAATTACAGAGTATCACCAGTAATTGTGGTGGAGAAGGCCAGAGAATAAAAAGGATGCCAGCAAAGGGTATTTGATAAAAAAGCAGTCAGCAGTCAGGGACTGTTTTTCTACAGAAATTAAGCTATACTTTTCTATATTTTTTAAAATCTTTTTTTCAACTAAATGGCATGGTAGAGAGCAAGATTTTTCTTTTTTTTAATGACTTAGTGAAAAGCAAAATATATCTGTTTAGGTCTTCAAATTGTATATTCTGTTTCCATTATCGACTCCTTAAGAATGTGTTTCTCAACTGAAAGCTTTAACTAAAATTTGAGTACTATATTGTCACATGCATAGACTTAAGTCTGAAATAATAAGAGAATATATTTATTTGTTTCAGTTGTAGACTTGTAGTTAGTGTATGAGGTATTCTAAACTTGACATTTGCAGAGAAAAGCATAACATTAACTGACAGTGTCCTTTTATATTGTGAAATGGGAGCCACAGGTAAAGGCCAAAAGAAAACTGTTTTTGTGTAACAGACAGCCCATTTACCAGCCATAGGTTTCATTTCATATATTATGTGTGTGACCTGTTGTGTAAAATCGCTTTGTTCTCTGAAGCATCTGTGCGAGACTGTTGAGGGAGATGGATTATTGTTTTATGCATTTTTTCATCCTAGGTGGGTTTGGTGCCAAATGGCAAACTTTAGGAGCATACATGGGACAAATCTGATCACTATTACTTTATTTTCTCCTCCTCCATCCTCTCAAAGTGTATCATCCAGTTCAAAATAAGCACTAAATTTTCCTCCACTATTTTTTTTTAAGATAACATAGCAAAGAAAAAGTTGCAGAAAAATAAGCATAACACTTTCCCAGCTTTCTATGTGTTGCTATATGACAGATAATATGATAGCTTTATTAGATTCTCTTCTATATTGTATACTTCCAGGCCTCTGGTGACAAATGGAGGTCAATGGGCTTGGCACAGTGGTTTTGGAGATTTCAGAATTTATCATACACTGGATTTGAGGAAATAACCATCCATCTGCTTCATTTTATGAAGTGTCACTGCAAGCCCCAGAGCCAAGTGTTTTTCATACTTGTCACTTTCCAGCAGGAGACACTACAGGTAAGTGATAGGGGCAGCTCTGTCATGCAGCAGGAATGTCCAATGATCACAGGCAAGCCTGAGAAAGAGTATATTCATGGACACTTGTGGCAGCACATCATCCAGACCTTTTTATGGAACTTGTCCTGGGTTGGTGCTGTATGTAGCAGATCTACAGCAAACAGAATTGGCAAGTGTCCAGCAGGCTGATTGATATGGAATTTATTATTTCTATGGGATTTCTTCAGTTTTTTGAGATATGGAGGTTTTAGTGTATTTTAGGGTTTTTTTTGTTTTGTTTTGTTTTGTTTTTTGTTTCTTTTTTTTTTTTTTTTTTTTTTATTTCTTTTTGTTTTGGTTTGGTTTTTGTTTTTTGGGTTTTTTTTTTGTTTGTTTTTTTGGGTTTTTTTTCAATTCCCCTAACAACTATTGCCTTTTTACTGGTTATCTCTGAAAGGCAAATTGACTGGTTTGGTAGTTTCTTTTTTTCTTCAGATGAAAACTTCAATTTGAAATTTTAATTACAATTCTATGGGGCATACACAACAAACTACATCCAAAACTGGCTGAAGTACTCCGTAATCTACCCATTATGCATTTTCTGTTAGTCATTGGCGTTGACTGTCATGAAAATGGAATTAAATACAATTGGTTGTTTTGTCATGTAAGCATTGTTCTCATATTCTCACGTAAGCCTTACTCTCAGCAGAAAATTAATGATAATTCACATTAATGCACATTAATGCATCAGATTGCCATGGCAACATTTGCATAAACATTATCTGTGGCATCAGATGGTCATATGACAGTTGCACCCTGAATAATTATGTCTTTTAATAGAGCAGAAATAAAGCTATCCAGACCTTTGCCCTTTTCATTCCATGAGCAGATTTGCAATTATAGGTGTTGTGTGCATACAAAGTATTTCCTGGCGGACAGTGAGTTTTTAGAAACAGTGTAAAACTGCATCAAATTGAATGATAAGGATCTAAAATAATCTTTTTTTTTCCTTAAAAAGTACATGTGCAATTGTGGGATCTTAATCTATGCAAATGGTATCCAGAAGTCACAGCCAAAGTTCTGTCATTCCCTTTCACTACTGTTGCATTAAAATTGTGTTAGAAAATATGTGTCCTTTGCACTTTCCCAGTTCAAGATTCTGCCTCCAAATTAATATTCATCTTAATGTTTAGGGGCTTAACCACTGTAATTAATCATGTTGTAACTGTAGAAAGATACCTAATACCCCATCCCTATGCATTATTTAGATTGTTTCCTTAGTGAAAGGAACAGGCAAGAAATTAATTAAATCAAACACTTTGGGGTCTGTTTTCTCACTGATGAACAGAGGATTTATATGCAAAACTCAGGTTAGCATTAATGTAAGTTTGTTGCATAAATCACCTAGGAATTGATAGGAGCAGTGAGACTTTTAGTGACCTCCTGAAACACTTTCGTCCATCACTGCTGTTTAGAACATCATTGTTATTAGTGAAGGAATACTATTAAAATGTTTTATGAGACAATACACCAAGTAATTATAGTCATGAACTGTAGTTGAAAGCTCAATATACAGGCAAACTATACAAATTTACAATAAATACAGGCACAAGCAACCTTTCAATGACATTATAATTGCGAATTGTTTCTAAAAGAAAACACGTGTTATTTTTTGTGTTTTCCTCAGAAACATGCTATCTTTTCATATTACCAAAGAGAGTAAAAAGCAATTAATAATCTAAAGAATATTGTTGATATGTAGCCTTTTTTCATACATTGAACAGCATAATTTGCAAGGTGAATCACAGTGAAAAGAAATCCTAGACTATTTTCTGCAGGTACTGGAAACTTCTTCTAACATCAAAGTCATTGCTGAGTGTGAGTTGTTTACTATTGCACTTCCTCATTTCTTTCTTTATCTGAGGTGAAACCTCTGCTCTGGGTCATTATTTCTTGCTGGCTCCATTTAATAAGAGCTTTTTTTCACTGTTCTCCAGGCTGATAGTTTACTCACTCTCAGGATTTTGTCTGATTATTCCGATTAGGATTGATAAAAGCAGTAAACTTTCCTTTAATACTGGCAATAGCAATTAGAAATTCAACACGAATTAACAGTGTTTTCTCACTTATTTCATTTGTCTGCCTTTCCATTCTTTGAAGAAAAGCTTCCCTAATTTGCAGTGATATTTCTAATGGGCTTTGTAGCAAAGCCATCTTTTCTTACACATCTGTGCATGCCTGTATCCAGGGTTGGGCCATATCCCTCACATTCTCACCAGTGAACATGTTTTTGGTAACTGACTACCAAAGGTACATTTTTCAGTGTTCTTCAACCAGTTCTTTAACTACACATCTGAAATATTATAAGTGATGCTATTCAGAATAAACCTCATGTTTTTATGTCATTTTAAACAGAAAACTTGTCTCCAGTTCACTCTTTTTTTTTCTCATAAAGCAGGTGAAAAATAAAGACTGATATTCTAGAGGGTCTTTTCACTAGCAGGAGTTAATACAAAGGGCATTGTATAGCTAGCAATATTTTAGGAAGGAAATGTTCCATTTTTACTCTTTATAGAGATAGTTTTGTGCTTTGTAAACTTTATTTATTTTTATATAAGCTGGTAGCCAGGGCAAGAATATGCACAAGAAAAACTTACCTATTAGAAATTTTCCCTATTTTCTATGCCATTATGTTATTCTCCACTCTGTAATAATGACCTTCAATGTGGCTCCTTCTCTTGCCAAGCAGATGAAGAATAGCTACTTAAACAATTGTGAAACTAGCACCACTCAGTTCCTATGGCTCATTGCTGCATACGCATATGATGTTGGAAATTCACTCACAAATAATTCATTTGTTACCACCAGTAGTTTCATCTCCTGATTGTTGGCTGTATATTTTCATGATATTTAAAAAACAAGTATCATTCTTTAATGAAAATGCACAAATGAGATATCATAAGCTATTAAAACAAAAGTGATTATTATGCAAAGTGAAACAAATGACTTAGTATTGGAAGTGTACAGTTTTGAATCCTGAATTGCCTGGGGGCTTGTGAGAATGCAGCAATGAATGCAGAATGTGAAAGCAGAAAAAAAACCCTAGCATTTTTGAAAGATGGATGACAGTAATTATCATGAACAATGACTAACTATTGGTCTCCACTTTGTCTCCCCATATTTCTTTCTCTTTTCTTTTCCTTTT